>NC_069499.1:392648725-393016225 GCF_027579735.1 Bombina bombina | reverse complement strand
TGCTTTCCATATCGCTTTTGCGTTGCCCAGATTCATTTGAAAACTATGTTGAAGCACAGATCCATTATTTTTCATAACAGCTTGAAATGGCTTGTTACACTTTAATTCCAATTCCACTTTAATTCAACCCCCCTGTTATTACACCTCCATAATTGGAGCAGATAGGAGAGATGTGTTTTCTAATGCACATAATTCATACACACACCCACACAACCTTACCTGGTGGAATAATCTGCTTGTCTTTGAAAACCAGTGCTGAAGCACATGGCCTAAACCATTTTCTTATTCAAGTTCTAAATCTTGTTAATGTTAATATTGCAGAAGGTTATTTGTTTTAGATATAAATTTAAAATGAATCAACAGTAATAGAAAGACAATCAGTGCTTAGAAAACCATATCGTTTTTTAAAGGTTAAAGGGACAGTAAAGTCAAAATTAAACTTTCATGATTCAGATACGGCATGCAATTTACTTTTATCATCAAATTTGCTCTGTTCTATTGGTATTCTTTGTTAAAAGCTAAATCTAGATAGGCTCATATGCTAATTTCTAAGCCCCTGAAGGCCGTCTCTTATCTCAGTGTATTTGATAGTTTGTCACAGCTAAACAGCCCTAGTTCATGTGGGCCATATCGATAACATTGTGCTCACTCCTGTGGAGTTATTTATGAGAGGGCACTGTATGAGAGGGCACGTCTAAAATGCAAGTCTGTCAAAAGAACTGAAATAAGGGGGCAGTCTGAAGAGGTTTAGATACAAGGTAATCACTGAGGTAAGACGTATATTATTATAACCGTGTTGGTTATGCAAAACTGGGAAATGAGTTATAAAGGGATTGTCTAGCTTTTTAAACAATAAAAATTCTGGAGTAGACTGTCCCTTTAAAAGGAAATACTGTTTTATTGGCTAAAAATATAAGTGAGTCATTAGTCAAATAAATTAAAACAAAATTATGGGTCTATCTTTTACATCTGAAACAAGTTCTAAACATGTTTTTTAACAGGTTTAGACCATAATTCAACACCTTATCCAGAATTCATTGCTGACCAGTGCCTCAAAACAAAAAAAGTGTTCATGTTTAGTAAACAGTTAGTTGTTTACTAAACAGAGAGCAATATACAATATCCTATATATTTTTCTACTTAACAACAGGTGCAGTTTGAACAAATATCAAACTGCAACACCAGATACTTTCTATATGTTAAATACAGTACTGATAAAATATTCCAGACAAGAAATCCTTTCTAAGTCTGATTATACCAAAGCAAAATTTTCTGGATCAGTGAAAACCACCAAAGCATTCCTCTTATGGGAAAATGATTTAAGGAAGGGGTTTAAAGGATAAAGAGTATTGAAGTTTTTCCACAAGCTGGTTCTTATCAAAAAGTAGAAAAAAAAATGTTGATCATTACAGAAGTGCTGGCCGACTCATTTTTAACTGCATGTGGCAGACAACTAATAGGGAAACTAATGAGTGTTTGAAACAGAGGCAATGATCTTTCAGCACAGTCAGGCAGAAAATCAAAAAAGACCCTGCGTTTTAGTGAGATTAGCTTGCCAAAAGAATTTCTAAAGCTAGGTGTGAATCCTCATCCATAGAAAACTTCAAAACATTGAGGTTTTAATCATTAAGGCTGCAATTTTGCAGACGTAGGCAGTATAATTTATGTACAGCTACTCTGGGCTAGATTACAAGTGGCGCTCTATTTAGCGATCCTGCTCGAGAGTAAACTTTGCTAGAAGTAATGTTTTTGCACCCGGGTTAGCGTGTGTATTACAAGTTGAAAGAAACCTTTTTATATGTAATAATAAAAATGTAATTTCTTTCTATGTGTAGAACATAGGAATGTAAAATGTGAATGTGTTTCTTTGTGTGGGTTAGTGTACATGGAAACCTACGGCTAGATTACGAGTTGTGTGTTAAGGTAAAAAAGCAGCGTTAACAGGTCCTAACGCTGCTTTTTTTACGCCTGCTGCTATTACCAGTCTTGCAGGTTTTGGGGCACTGCACATTTCTTTGGCCTTACCGCAAAACGACTTACGTAAACTTCGTAAAGTCTTTTTTCTATGGGACTTCTATAGCGCCGGTATTACGAGTCTGTCCTGGGAGGCCAAAAAAGTGAGCGGTACACCCTCTATCTCCAAGATCCGTAACGCATTCTAAAGTCAGTAGTTAAGAGTTTTTTGGTACAACGCCGTGCTAAAAAGTACACTAACACACATAAACTACCTATTAACCCCTAAACCGAGGCCCTCCCGCATCGCAAATACTAAAATACATTTTTTAACCCCTAATCTGCCGCTCCGGACATCGCCACCACTATAATAAACATATTAACCCCTAAGCCGCTGCATTCCCACCTCGCAAACAATAGTTAAATAATATTAACCCCTAATCTGCTATCCCTAACATCGCCGCCGCCTACCTATATTTATTAACCCCTAATCTGCAGTCCCCAACGTTGCCGCCACTATATTAAATGTATTAACCCCTAAATCTAAGTCTAACCCTAACCCTAACACCCCCTAACTTAAATATAATTTAAATAAATCTAAAGAAAATTACTATAATTAACTAAATTATTCCTATTTAAAACTAAATACTTACCTATAAAATAAACCCTAAGCTAGCTACAATATAACTAATAGTTACATTGTAGCTAGCTAAGGGTTTATTTTTATTTTACAGGCAAGTTTGTATTTATTTTAACTAGGTACAATAGTTATTAAATAGTTATTAACTATTTAATAACTACCTAGCTAAAATAAATACAAATTGACCTGTAAAAAAAAACTAACCTAAGTTACAATAACATCTAACACTACACTACAATTAAATAAATTAACTAAATTAAAAACATTTAAATAAATTAAATTAGCTAAATCACAAAAAAAAACAACGAAATTACAGAAAATAAAAAACAAATTACAGATCTTTAAACTAATTACACCTAATCTAATAGCCCTATCAAAATTAAAAAATCCAAAATTTGGATGGGCATTGCCTTTAAAAGGGCAGTTAGCTCTATTGCAGGCCCAAACCCTAACCTAAAAATAAAACCCACCCAATACACCCTTAAAAATACCTAACACTAACCCCCTGAAGATCGACTTACTGTTCTGAAGACAGGACATCCATCCTCAAGGAAGTGGCAGAAGTCTTCATCCAACTGGGCCGAAGTCCTCAACGAAGCCGGGAGAAGTCTTCATCCAAGCTGGGCGAAGTGGTCCTCCAGACGGGCAGAAGTCTTCATCCAGACGGCATCTTCTATCTTCATCCATCCAACGCGGAGCAGGTCCATCTTCAAGACATCCGACGCGGAGCATCCTCTTCATCCGGAATCTTCTTACTGAATGACGGTTCCTTTAAATGACGTCATCCAAGATGGCGTCCCTTAGATTCTGATTGGCTGATAGAATTCTATCAGCCAATCAGAATTAAGGTAAAAGAAATCCTATTGGCAGGTGTTAGACTTTTTCTCAGCCGGCTCTCCCCGTTGATCCCTATGGGGAAATCGTGCACGAGCATGTACAACCAGCTCACCACTGACTTAAGCAGCGCTGGTATTGGAGTGCGGTATGGAGCAAAATTTTGCTCAACGCTCACTTCTTGCCTTTTAGCACCGCATAGCTTCTAACGCAAAACTCGTAATCTGGCCATTAGTTATCTTAAGGCGCGTAACTGAAATATTTAATATAAAATATTTTAAAATAATAATAATGATTAATTGTTAGTAATTCTTAAAATGATTATTGATACTGTAAAAATATATATATTCTATGGATTTATTTATTTTTACAGCATCTATAATCATTTTTAATAATTATTAATATTTTTTAATATTTTATATTTAATCGTGTTACACATATTTTACATTCCTAGTTCTTCATATAGATTTTTATATTTTTATTATTAAATAGAGATTTCTTATATATCTGATATTGTGAATGTAAAATATATTTCTATACCTATATAGAATATATATACAGGTATAGGCATATACAGATGTATACAGGAATATTTATTTACAATTAACATAACATATTCCTGTATGTGAAGAACATTGGAATGTTAATGATATTTACACTAAATACTCAGTAAAGCACATTATTAAATATTATTATGGAATTATTATTCACACACACACACACACACATATATATATATATATATATATATATATATATTTCAGTATATATACTGAAAACAAGAGTTAAAGGGTTACTGAGAGTCAGCTAACTGGCTTAAAGGTACCCTAGGGGGCACTGTAGGGTTGGAAAATCGGAAGCAGCAGGTTTAACTAATTGTACAATAAGGCAATACACCCTCAATGTACACCTCAGTAAAAATAAAGAATGCAAGAAGGAAAAGTATATAACCGTCAATACACAATTGCTTTTCAAGTCAACACAGTAGATTTGCATAATCAACAAATGCAAGATAACAATGCAATAGCACTTAGTCTGAACTTCAAATGAGTAGTAGATTTTTTTTCTGTCAAGTTTAAAAGTTATGTCCTTTTCCACTCCCCCTGTACCATGTGACAGCCATCAGCCAATCACAAATGCATACATGTACCATGTGACAGCCATCAGCCATTCACAAATGCATACACACTTATTCTTGCACATGCTCAGTAGGAGCTGGTGAATCAAAAAGTTTAAATATAAAAAGACTGTGCACATTTTGTTAATGGAAGTAAATTGGAAAGTTGTTTAAAATGGCATGCTCTATCTGAATAATGAAAGTTTAATTTTGATTGAGTGTCCCTTTAAGACCGCTGCTCCTTAACTGGTCCTCTGCCTCTGAGGCTGCGGATATCAATTCACCCGATCCTATACGCAAATCTGCAGGGGGCAGCATTGCCAAGCAGTTCACCAGAAAGCTGATGTGGAGATCACACTCCTCTCCCTTAAAACTGCAATCTACTTACCTCATACTATTGAGGGCACCTCTTGTGAGTATATTATTTAAACTTTGTCTTTGGTCTGATGTCTACAAGCAACATATAAATATCTGTTTGACACAGTGTTTCTGAACTGTTTTGTAAAGCAATTGTGTATTGACTGTTAGCGCGGGTTATATACTTTTTCTTCTTGCATTCTTTATATATATATATATATATATATATATATATATATTATATATTATTATTATTATTTTTATAAAGCGCCAACAGATTCCACAGCGCTGTCCATGGGTAGAAAGATAAGTACAGTACAATACAATATAAAAGACACCAGACAAAGTTTAACAAACAAATACAGGGAGAATTGAGGACCCTGTTCTCGTGGGAACGTACAATCTAAATGGATAGGAGGGTGAGAAACAGGAGGTGGGGACTGCAAAGGTGGAAATGATGTTAGTGTGGAGTTAGATGAGGGCAGCTATTAGGCAAGTGGAATTCATTTGTTTGATTTGGAGATAGGCTTCCCTGAACAAAAAGGTCTTTAGAGAGTGTTTAAAGGAGGAAAGGTTAGGGGAAAGTTTGACAGCTTGAGGAAGTGCGTTCCAGATGGTTGGTGCTGCATGAGAGAAGTCCTGTAGTCTAGCATGGGAGGAGGTCATGGTAGAAGATGCAAGGAGCAGGTCATTGTTTGATCTTAGAGGGCGGGCTGGAGTATATCTATTGATGAGTGAGGACAGGTAGGGGGGTGCTGTGTTGGTATGGGCTTTGTAGGTCAGGGTGAGAATTTTGAATTTAATTCTGCTGTGAATGGGGAGTCAGTGAAGTGACTCGCAGAGAGGTGCAGCAGATACAGAGCTTCGGGAGAGGTGGATTAGCCTAGCAGAGGAATTTAGGATGGATTGAAGAGGGGAGAGGTGGGAGAGAGGGAGGCCAGTTAGTAGGTTATTACAGTAGTCAAGCCAGGTAATTACCAGGGAGTGGATTAGCTGTTTAGTAGTTTCAGCACTCCCAAACGAAAATATTTTGCAGATATTGCGTTGGTGGTTGCGACAGAATGAAGTGAGCAATTGGATGTGGGGTATGAAGGACAGATTGGAGTCAAGTGTAACTTCTAGACAGCGGACTTGGGGTGATGGGGAGATAGTGGTGTCACCAACAGTGATTGAAAAGTTAGAAACCGGGGTAGAATTAGAGGGAGGGGGGGTTAGAAGGAGCTCAGTCTTGGACATGTTGATTTTTAGGTGGTGAGAGGCCATCCAAGAATAAATGCCAGATAAGCAGACACTGATGTGAGAAAGGACAGAAGGAGAGAGTGCAGAGGTGGATAGGTAGATATGAGTATCATCAGCATAGAGGTGATAGTTGAAGCCATAGCTACTAATAAGTTTACCCAGTGAGGAAGTATAAATAGAGAAGAGTAGAGGGCCCAGAACAGAGCCTTGAGGTACTCCAACAGACAGATGCAATGGAGAGGAGGAGTCGCCAGCTAAGAAGACAGAAAAGGCCCTATTAGAGAGATAAGAGTGGATCCAGGAGAGTGCAGTATCAGAGAGCCCAAGGGAGCTGAGAGTCCTTAGGAGAAGGGGATGGTCAACGGTGTTAAAGGCAGCAGACAGGTCAAGTAAGATAAGTATTGAGTAGTGGCCATTGTTTTTAGCAGAAAGAAGATCATTAGTAACCTTGGTGAGGGCAGTCTCAGTTGAGTGTTGGGGACAGAAGCCATGAGTTGGAGGACAAGAAGTGGGTTAGGCGATCGAAAACTAGTTTTTCCAGGACTTTTGAAGCTAGCAGAAGCAGTGATATGGGGCGGTAGTTTGCAGGCGAATTGGGGTCGAGAGAGGTTTTTTTGAGGATGGGGGTGACCTTTGCATGTTTGAAGGAAGATGGGAATGAACCGGTAGTAAGGGATAGGTTTAATATGTGAGTAAGAGCTGGAGTGAGGGTAGAAGACAGAGAAGGTATTATATGTAAAGGGACAGGGTCAAGTGGGCAGGAAAAAGGTGTCTAGTCTAGTTTTTTAACCTCTTAATGACCACAATGTACCCTGTATGTTGCTGGTTGTTAAAGGATTTCTTGATTATACTAAAAATGAAATTCCCATAGAAAGATACGGATATGTTGCTGGTCCATAATGGGGTTAAGAAACTAGACCTATACCTATAAATAGCTGGCTTATTTTCCTTTCCCATATTTGTTACCTTCACTATTTGGTTTTCGTTTAGTTTAAAACAAAATGAAAATCACATTTTTGTTTTAATATTAACATTTGTTTTTGTTAAAGCAAATGTAAATGTTTCGTAACTACAGGTGAAAAGTTCCCCAGTAGCTACAGTACATACTTACCTTATGTGCTCTGGAGAGTCCACTAACTCGATCCTCTTCTTGCCAGAGCCTTTGCCGCTATAACAGGAGGTTTAGCAGTTCACTCCCAGGACCTGCACTAAACGAATGCACATGTCTAATACTGAGCAATTATGCCAAAATTGCCTCTGCTATTTAAAGTGATGCTAAACTGTAAATATCTTAGACACTCTTTTTAGTAATGAATAATATGCCAATGTAATCCGCACTGTTACCTTTTTTTAAAAGTTTTCTGTTTTCATATGATCTGTCAATCAGGGACCCTCTCTCCACCCTCTTAGATTTCCTATTCTTGACTTCAGTGATGTATAGAACATTCCCACTCGCTCCACACATCACAGACATTGAGGCCCATTTATCAAGCTCTGGATTAAGCTTGCGGGCCCGTGTTTCAGAAACACCAGTTATGAAGCAGCGGTCTAAAGGCTCTGCTCTGATGAGGCGGACAGGAATCGCCACAATTCAATCCGATCAAGTATGATCTGGTTGATTGACACCTCCCTGCTGACGGCCCATTGGCTGCGAGTCTGTAGGGGGCGGCGTTTCACCAGCAGCTCTTGTGAGCTGCTGGTGCAATGCTGAATACGGAGAGCGTATTGCTCTCCGCATTCAGCGATGTCTGTCGGACCTGATCCGCACTGTCGGATAAGGTCCAACAGACATTTGGTAAATCAGCCTCATTAACTCTAGTGGGCGGAGAGAAGGTACGTGATTGACATAAAGTTAACATACATTTGCCAACATTTTATAAATGTCTTTTTTCACTGAGAATATTTTTAAATATTTAATTTAATAATCCCCCAAATTTCAAGAAATATTTATAAATTACAATAAAAAGTACAATAGATACAAATTAATAAAAATGCATTACATACCTTACCAAATGTTAAGAATATGAAGTCTATGTTTTTAAAGCATATTGGCCTCAATCACAATCTATTGGGGGCCGCGTTTTCAGTGAAAAGGCTACTATTCAATGCGCCACAATCACAATAGCACAATTTTGGCAGCTTGAAAATAAAAATATCAACACTATGGAGCCAAAAGCTGCTTGGTGTTTACTATACGTTTTGACGCTAAAAAGAAAAGATTTAGAATTCTATCCTTTATTTAAAGAGCAGATATACACAATGTTTTGGGTCCAAGATTCAACGAAAGTCCCTCTAATTTAGGGGATATATTAAAAACAGGGTAAGATATATTAGAGGTAGAAAATTCTTAGTGGATAGGTGTAGATAAAAAGATTGTGAATCACTATATCTCAAGAACGATCTTATTCTAATAAGTATAAAGTTCTTATGTGGATATAAGTGCATGGATCAATAAATATCACTTTGCAGTATGAAAGGTTAGATATATAGAAATATATTTTATTATAAAAACAATTTTGCGGTTTTTCAAAATTATTATCAATAAAAAGTTTCTCATGAGAAATAGGGACGTCTCCCTATATAATGAGTAATAAGTAGATATCTTTGATAAAAAAAGTCTTAGTTTATAGGTACCTTATAATAGAAAGAAAAAACATTTGTCCATATTAGGACAACTCACTGTGGCATTTTGCTTTGTTAAACTCCTTATATGTGCAAATGCAATTGTCCGTTGTAGCAGAATTTGTTCTAAGGTGCTCAGTTTGTGGTTTATGTGCAGGATTTAGCCTCTTTGTGGTCTGGTGATAGCCGGTACGTGATTGGCTGTCAAGTGTAGCTGTATGTGAAACGTCACTCTGAGTATACCGGTTACTTTGTTTCCAGTGTGGCAAAGTGAATTTTTATTGCAGTCGCAATTATTCCTCCTCTGTAGTGACGATAGGTGTATATACGTGTCATACACGTTTTAAAGATCTTTTTATCTACTCATATCCGCTAAGAATTTTCTACCTCAGATTATTATATCTTACCCTGTTTTTAATATATCCCCTAAATTAGAGGGACTTTCCTTTAATCTTGGATCTAAAACATCCTGTATATCTGCTCTT
The DNA here is from genome assembly GCF_027579735.1 of Bombina bombina. Classification (NCBI taxonomy): domain Eukaryota; kingdom Metazoa; phylum Chordata; class Amphibia; order Anura; family Bombinatoridae; genus Bombina; species Bombina bombina. Next base: position 393,006,978 of record NC_069499.1, on the reverse strand, counting down.
TAAAAAAAGAAAAGAATATAGCTTTTTTAACGCCCGTTCTAAATCTTTTCTTTTTAGCGTCACCTTTACCATCACACTTGGGAGGAGTGTGATTCTCTCAGAACGTGGCATAGGTAATTAATTACTAGCGCCACAGACTATCTCGACACAAAAACACTATGAGGCCGAATTATCAAATGTCTGTCGGACCTGATCTGACAGTGCGGATCAGGTCCAACAGACATCACTGAATGCGGAGAGCAATACGCTCTCCATATTCAGCATTGCACCAGCAGCTCACAAGAGCTGCTGGAGCAACGCCACCCCCTGCAGACTCGTGTCCAATGGGCCGCCAGCAGGGAGGTGTCAATCAACCCGATCGTACTCGATCGGGTTGAATTGTGGCGATTCCTGTCTGCCTGCTCAGAGCAGGCAGACAGGGTTATGGAGCAGCAGTCTTTAGACCGCTGCTTCATAACTGCTGTTTCTGGCGAGTTTGAAGACTCGCCAGAAACACGGGCCCTCAAGCTCCATTCGGAGCTTGATAAATGGGCCTCTGTAGGTTTTGAATTTAGTTTTGAACTACTTTTGAAGACATTTTTTGCTTATAAAACTTTGCACCTTAAAGGGACATAATACTTATATGCTAAATCAATTGAAAGTGATGCAGCATAACTGTAAAAAGCTTACAGGAAAATATCACCTGAACATCTCTATGTAAAAAGGAAGATATTTTACCTCATAATTTCCACAGCTCACCAGAGTAAGTGCTGTCTAAAAAGTTATACTTCAGCTGCTGTCCATCTGCAGGTAAAAAAAAAAAGGAAGAAATTAACGGCAGCCAATCAGAATAGGGAAATGAGTGTGCATGAGTAAAGCTCCCTTGCAGGTCCCGGAAAAGGCATACTGATTTGCTGCTTTAAGTCCTTTACAATGGGGTGTGAATACTTAAGATATTTTGAGGTAAAATATCTTACTTTTTTACATAGAGATGTTCAGGTGATATTTTCTAGTCAGCTTTTTACAGCTATGCTGCATCACTTTCAAGTGTTTCAATATTTTGGTATCATGTCCCTTTAAGGCACTTGATATGTCCTTGGAAGGGCTTTCCAGCTACCAGTTAGACTTTTTCACAGCTATTTCGAAGCCTATTTTAAACATTCTGAATTGGCAGCTGGAGACATTCTATAGGTTTGTTAACATACCGTACATGGTAACGATTAATTAACGCTTAAAGGGACACTGAACCCAAATTTTTTCTTTCGTGATTCAGATAGAGCATGCAATTTTACTTTACTTTCTAATTTTCTCTATTATCAATTTTTCTTCATTCTCTTGCTATCTGTATTTGAAAAAGAAGGCATCTGTTTTTTTTTTTTGTTTGTTTGTTTTTTTTTGGTTCAGTACTCTGGACAGCACTTTTTTTTTATTGGTGGATGAATTTATTCACCAATCAGCAAGAACAATCCAGGTTCTTCACCAAAAATGGGCCGGCATCTAAACTTACATTCTTGCATTTCAAATAAAGATACCAAGAGAATGAAGAAAATTTGATAATAGGTGTAAATTAGAAAGTAGCTTAAAATTGCATGCTCTATCTGAATTACACAAAAAAAAAATTTGGGTTCAGTGTCCCTTTAATTCATCCCTATTGGAGAGGCTGTATACAGTCAACAGGGTACACATTTACACATGTATAGGAACATATTCATATGTAAATGTGAAGACTATATGATATCATGTACAACTATGGGGATCTGCAGGAAATCTCACTTCAGGACAACAACACATGGTATGATTTTATTTCAAATTTGATTATATTTCTCACTCGTAATTGTCACAAACAGTACAGACGTTATTAAAATTAAAAAAAATCAGGAGATCGCATAATCACGGCTTGTCGCTATATGGTCATTTGACAACTTTCACAAGGACTGTTTTTTTTTAAAAAAAATTATTTCTAGTGTTTGTTAAATGTTCAGTTCCATTTTGGCATGAACTAAACATAAAAAAGTGACTGCGAGTTTCTATGTAAAATACTTTAAATTGTAAATCTCAACCCCGGTTCCTTGCTAGTATCTTTCTAAGAGACCCTTAAACAAGATCACGCAATCATAAACAGATTTTTATAGGGGATGAGCCTCCATGCATGTTAAGTCCAAACACGTACACCACAGTGCATATATTATTAATCTCACGTCACAAGTGCTCATTACAGATTACAAGTTTAATAACATATGCACTGTGGTGAACGAGTTTGGACTTACATGGAGGCTCATCCCCTATTTTAAACCCGTTCACGGTTGCATGATATATAGCATGTGCTGTTGTTTGCACATGTGCAGTTAGGGAAAGAGGTTGGGGTAGCCAATTCTCATATAAGCAGCGCAAAAAGTGGTAAAAATAGTTAAAGTGAATTAAATCAAACTAATTCACAACCGGTCCCAGAAATAGTTCATCCACTGCTCATAGCATGGCGTATGGTATTATATTTAATTGAAATGTTCAGTATCGCCTTCCTAGAACAACTGGGGTGATGCTTTAACTCCCAGAGTGTGTTGCTGACGCTCCTCAAAATGGACTGTGTTAAAAACAAAAACAGAGCACAAATGCACCACGATTCAAGGTAGCATAATATTCGATAGAATAAAACTCTGATTAAAAACACTCATTGAATAAAAGCTATAGTAAGCATGAAACACTCGATCAGTCCTCACGGCAGTCAGTACAGTATTTTCGTTGCTGATCCTGTGTACACTCAATAAAGGACAGTCAAAGAATTACTGGTAATTTATAGATATAGTATAAAAAGCATTGATCCAATTATCATGTTTAGGATTATTTCTTTCATCTGGCCATAGAAGTTAATAGATTTATTGTATTGCCATAGAACTCAATACTGTCAGTGCGTTACCATATCATTAAACTAAATGCAATAAAAAAATATATGTTGATTATACGTAAAATATGCTTTTATTATTATTTATTATTGTTCTTATTATTAAAAGGTTTATGTTTGTTCACTTATGATTTTTAAAAACATTTCTATAATGAACGGAACTCTATGCCTACTTTTATAGATTAAGGTTTCTATATATTAGTAATCTTTAAGTCTTACTTTAGATTAAAGGGACACTGAACCCAAATTTTTTATGTTATGATTCAGATAGAGAATGCAATTTTAAGCAACTTTCTAATTTACTCCTTTTATCAATTTTTCTTCGTTCTCTTGCTGTCTTTATTCGAAAAAGAAGGCATCTAAGCTATTTTTTGGGTTCAGAACTTTGGACAGCACTTGTTTATTGGTGGATGAATTTATCCACCAATCAGCAAGAACAACCCAGGTTGTTTACCAAAAGTGGGGCCGGCATCTAAACTTACATGCTTGCATTTCAAATAAAGATTCCAAGAGAATGAAGAAAAAATGCTAATAGGAGTAAATTAGAAAGTTGCTTAAAATTGCATGCTCTATCTGAATCACGAAAGAAAAAAATTGGGTTTAGTGTCCCTTTAAGCTGCAAATATCCTCCTACAACCCTTTCTATATCATGCAGCAGTAATCGTAAAAAAGTTATTTTAAAATGAATATTGTTTCTGGTCACTTTGAAATGTCTGCCAAGCTCCACCCACTGATGACATCATGATCTGGGCTTAACTAGGCACTTTGCTGAATATACTAGTTATATCAAACTAGTGAGTCTTTTGTTACCTAGTGAAGCCTTTAATGCAGCCCAGATTGTGATGCCATCAGCGGACCGAGCTTGGCAGTAATTTCAAAGTGGCCAGAAACAATATTTATTTTAAAATAACTTTTTTACCATTCCTGCTGCATGATATAGAAAAGGCGCAAGAGACTATTTGCAGCTTAATCTAAGGTAAGACTTTAAAGGGACAGTAAAGTCAAAACTAAACTTTCATGATTCAGATAGGGCATGCAATTTTAAACAACTTTCCAATGAACTTTTATCATCAAATTTGCTTTGTTCCCTTGGTGGTATTTTTGAAAAGCTAAACCTAGCTAGGCTCAAACTGATGTGTTAATATGTGTATATACATATATATTAATGTGTTAATATGTGTATATACATATATATTAATGTGTTAATATGTGTATATACATATATATTAATGTGTTAATATGTGTATATACATATATATTAATGTGTTAATATGTGTATATACATATATATTAATGTGTTAATATGTGTATATACATATATATTAATGTGTTAATATGTGTATATACATATATATTAATGTGTTAATATGATTATATACATATATATTAATGTGTTAATATGATTATATACATATATATTAATGTGTTAATATGATTATATACATATATATTAATGTGTTAATATGTGTATATACATATATATTAATGTGTTAATATGTGTATATACATATATATTAATGTGTTAATATGTGTATATACATATATATTAATGTGTTAATATGATTATATACATATATATTTATGTGTTAATATGTGTATATACATATATATTAATGTGTTAATATGTGTATATACATATATATTAATGTGTTAATATGATTATATACATATATATTAATGTGTTAATATGATTATATACATATATATTAATGTGTTAATATGTGTATATACATATATATTAATGTGTTAATATGTGTATATACATATATATTAATGTGTTAATATGTGTATATACATATATATTAATGTGTTAATATGTGTATATACATATATATTAATGTGTTAATATGTGTATATACATATATATTAATGTGTTAATATGATTATATACATATATATTTATGTGTTAATATGTGTATATACATATATATTAATGTGTTAATATGTGTATATACATATATATTAATGTGTTAATATGTGTATATACATATATATTAATGTGTTAATATGTGTATATACATATATATTAATGTGTTAATATGATTATATACATATATATTAATGTGTTAATATGTGTATATACATATATATTAATGTGTTAATATGTGTATATACATATATATTAATGTGTTAATATGTGTATATACATATATATTAATGTGTTAATATGTGTATATACATATATATTAATGTGTTAATATGTGTATATACATATATATTAATGTGTTAATATGATTATATACATATATATTAATGTGTTAATATGTGTATATACATATATATTAATGTGTTAATATGTGTATATATATATATATATATTAATGTGTTAATATGTGTATATACATATATATTAATGTGTTAATATGATTATATACATATATATTAATGTGTTAATATGTGTATATACATATATATTAATGTGTTAATATGTGTATATACATATATATTAATGTGTTAATATGATTATATACATATATATTAATGTGTTAATATGTGTATATACATATATATTAATGTGTTAATATGATTATATACATATATATTAATGTGTTAATATGTGTATATACATATATATTAATGTGTTAATATGATTATATACATATATATTAATGTGTTAATATGTGTATATACATATATATTAATGTGTTAATATGTGTATATACATATATATTAATGTGTTAATATGTGTATATACATATATATTAATGTGTTAATATGTGTATATACATATATATTAATGTGTTAATATGTGTATATACATATATATTAATGTGTTAATATGTGTATATACATATATATTAATGTGTTAATATGTGTATATACATATATATTAATGTGTTAATATGATTATATACATATATATTAATGTGTTAATATGATTATATACATATATATTAATGTGTTAATATGATTATATACATATATATTAATGTGTTAATATGATTATATACATATATATTAATGTGTTAATATGTGTATATACATATATATTTATGTGTTAATATGTGTATATACATATATATTAATGTGTTAATATGATTATATACATATATATTAATGTGTTAATATGTGTATATACATATATATTAATGTGTTAATATGATTATATACATATATATTAATGTGTTAATATGATTATATACATATATATTAATGTGTTAATATGTGTATATACATATATATTAATGTGTTAATATGATTATATACATATATATTAATGTGTTAATATGTGTATATACATATATATTAATGTGTTAATATGATTATATACATATATATTAATGTGTTAATATGTGTATATACATATATATTAATGTGTTAATATGTGTATATACATATATATTAATGTGTTAATATGATTATATACATATATATTAATGTGTTAATATGTGTATATACATATATATTAATGTGTTAATATGTGTATATACATATATATTAATGTGTTAATATGTGTATATACATATATATTAATGTGTTAATATGATTATATACATATATATTAATGTGTTAATATGTGTATATACATATATATTAATGTGTTAATATGTGTATATACATATATATTAATGTGTTAATATGTGTATATACATATATATTAATGTGTTAATATGTGTATATACATATATATTAATGTGTTAATATGTGTATATACATATATATTAATGTGTTAATATGTGTATATACATATATATTAATGTGTTAATATGTGTATATACATATATATTAATGTGTTAATATGATTATATACATATATATTAATGTGTTAATATGATTATATACATATATATTAATGTGTTAATATGTGTATATACATATATATTAATGTGTTAATATGTGTATATACATATATATTAATGTGTTAATATGATTATATACATATATATTAATGTGTTAATATGTGTATATACATATATATTAATGTGTTAATATGTGTATATACATATATATTAATGTGTTAATATGATTATATACATATATATTAATGTGTTAATATGATTATATACATATATATTAATGTGTTAATATGTGTATATACATATATATTAATGTGTTAATATGTGTATATACATATATATTAATGTGTTAATATTTGTATATACATATATATTAATGTGTTAATATGTGTATATACATATATATTAATGTGTTAATATGTGTATATACATATATATTAATGTGTTAATATTTGTATATACATATATATTAATGTGTTAATATGATTATATACATATATATTAATGTGTTAATATGTGTATATACATATATATTAATGTGTTAATATGTGTATATACATATATATTAATGTGTTAATATTTGTATATACATATATATTAATGTGTTAATATGTGTATATACATATATATTAATGTGTTAATATGATTATATACATATATATTAATGTGTTAATATGTGTATATACATATATATTAATGTGTTAATATGTGTATATACATATATATTAATGTGTTAATATGTGTATATACATATATATTAATGTGTTAATATGATTATATACATATATATTAATGTGTTAATATGATTATATACATATATATTAATGTGTTAATATGTGTATATACATATATATTAATGTGTTAATATGATTATATACATATATATTAATGTGTTAATATGTGTATATACATATATATTAATGTGTTAATATGATTATATACATATATATTAATGTGTTAATATGTGTATATACATATATATTAATGTGTTAATATGTGTATATACATATATATTAATGTGTTAATATGATTATATACATATATATTAATGTGTTAATATGTGTATATACATATATATTAATGTGTTAATATGTGTATATACATATATATTAATGTGTTAATATGTGTATATACATATATATTAATGTGTTAATATGTGTATATATATATATATATTAATGTGTTAATATGTGTATATACATATATATTAATGTGTTAATATGTGTATATATATATATATTAATGTGTTAATATGTGTATATACATATATATTAATGTGTTAATATGTGTATATACATATATATTAATGTGTTAATATGTGTATATATATATATATTAATGTGTTAATATGTGTATATACATATATATTAATGTGTTAATATGTGTATATACATATATATTAATGTGTTAATATGTGTATATACATATATATTAATTTGTTAATATGATTATATACATATATATTAATGTGTTAATATGTGTATATACATATATATTAATGTGTTAATATGTGTATATACATATATATTAATGTGTTAATATGATTATATACATATATATTAATGTGTTATTATGATTATATACATATATATTAATGTGTTATTATGATTATATACATATATATTAATGTGTTATTATGATTATATACATATATATTAATGTGTTAATATGATTATATACATATATATTAATGTGTTAATATGATTATATACATATATATTAATGTGTTAATATGTGTATATACATATATATTAATGTGTTAATATGATTATATACATATATATTAATGTGTTAATATGTGTATATACATATATATTAATGTGTTAATATGATTATATACATATATATTAATGTGTTAATATGTGTATATACATATATATTAATGTGTTAATATGATTATATACATATATATTAATGTGTTATTATGATTATATACATATATATTAATGTGTTATTATGATTATATACATATATATTAATGTGTTAATATGATTATATACATATATATTAATGTGTTAATATGATTATATACATATATATTAATGTGTTAATATGTGTATATACATATATATTAATGTGTTAATATGTGTATATACATATATATTAATGTGTTAATATGTGTATATACATATATATTAATGTGTTAATATGATTATATACATATATATTAATGTGTTAATATGTGTATATACATATATATTAATGTGTTAATATGATTATATACATATATATTAATGTGTTATTATGATTATATACATATATATTAATGTGTTAATATGATTATATACATATATATTAATGTGTTAATATGATTATATACATATATATTAATGTGTTAATATGTGTATATACATATATATTAATGTGTTAATATGTGTATATACATATATATTAATGTGTTAATATGATTATATACATATATATTAATGTGTTAATATGTGTATATACATATATATTAATGTGTTAATATGTGTATATACATATATATATTAATGTGTTAATATGATTATATACATATATATTAATGTGTTAATATGTGTATATACATATATATTAATGTGTTAATATGATTATATACATATATATTAATGTGTTAATATGATTATATACATATATATTAATGTGTTAATATGTGTATATACATATATATTAATGTGTTAATATGTGTATATACATATATATATTAATGTGTTAATATGATTATATACATATATATTAATGTGTTAATATGTGTATATACATATATATTAATGTGTTAATATGATTATATACATATATATTAATGTGTTAATATGATTATATACATATATATTAATGTGTTAATATGATTATATACATATATATTAATGTGTTAATATGTGTATATACATATATATTAATGTGTTAATATGATTATATACATATATATTAATGTGTTATTATGATTATATACATATATATTAATGTGTTAATATGTGTATATACATATATATTAATGTGTTAATATGTGTATATACATATATATTAATGTGTTAATATGATTATATACATATATATTAATGTGTTAATATGATTATATACATATATATTAATGTGTTAATATGTGTATATACATATATATTAATGTGTTAATATGTGTATATACATATATATTAATGTGTTAATATGTGTATATACATATATATTAATGTGTTAATATGATTATATACATATATATTAATGTGTTAATATGATTATATACATATATATTAATGTGTTAATATGTGTATATACATATATATTAATGTGTTAATATGTGTATATACATATATATTAATGTGTTATTATGATTATATACATATATATTAATGTGTTAATATGTGTATATACATATATATTAATGTGTTAATATGTGTATATACATATATATTAATGTGTTAATATGATTATATACATATATATTAATGTGTTAATATGATTATATACATATATATTAATGTGTTAATATGTGTATATACATATATATTAATGTGTTAATATGTGTATATACATATATATTAATGTGTTAATATGTGTATATACATATATATTAATGTGTTAATATGATTATATACATATATATTAATGTGTTAATATGATTATATACATATATATTAATGTGTTAATATGTGTATATACATATATATTAATGTGTTAATATGTGTATATACATATATATTAATGTGTTAATATGTGTATATACATATATATTAATGTGTTAATATGTGTATATACATATATATTAATGTGTTAATATGTGTATATACATATATATTAATGTGTTAATATGATTATATACATATATATTAATGTGTTAATATGTGTATATACATATATATTAATGTGTTAATATGTGTATATACATATATATTAATGTGTTAATATGATTATATACATATATATTAATGTGTTAATATGATTATATACATATATATTAATGTGTTAATATGTGTATATACATATATATTAATGTGTTAATATGTGTATATACATATATATTAATGTGTTAATATGTGTATATACATATATATTAATGTGTTAATATGTGTATATACATATATATTAATGTGTTAATATGTGTATATACATATATATATTAATGTGTTAATATGTGTATATACATATATATTAATGTGTTAATATGATTATATACATATATATTAATGTGTTAATATGTGTATATACATATATATTAATGTGTTAATATGTGTATATACATATATATTAATGTGTTAATATGTGTATATACATATATATTAATGTGTTAATATGATTATATACATATATATTAATGTGTTAATATGTGTATATACATATATATTAATGTGTTAATATGTGTATATACATATATATTAATGTGTTAATATGTGTATATACATATATATTAATGTGTTAATATGATTATATACATATATATTAATGTGTTAATATGTGTATATACATATATATTAATGTGTTAATATGTGTATATACATATATATTAATGTGTTAATATGTGTATATACATATATATTAATGTGTTAATATGTGTATATACATATATATTAATGTGTTAATATGTGTATATACATATATATTAATGTGTTAATATGATTATATACATATATATTAATGTGTTAATATGTGTATATACATAAATATTTACTGGGAACACACAGATCCCATAGACTGCAATGATTTAATTTCATTTTGTTCTTCTACTTGTGCAAAGTGGTTCCCTATCTAAAAAAACAACTGTGCTATTAGCTCACTACCAAGCAGGTGCTGCTTTAGCAGAGATCAGTCCCATAGGTTTAAACAGGCACTGACTGTTAAGCATGCAACAGCCTCACACTCCCCACAGCCTAAACATAATATAGAGGCTTAAAGGACGGTATCGTCAAAAATACACTTAAATGGATTGAATAGAGCAGTACATTTCTAACAACTTTCCAATGTACAGTACTTATATTATCCGTTTTGCTTAGTTCTCTTTACACATGTCTTTAGTCATCTGGCAGCAGTGTCTGCAACAATGTTTATAGCAACACTGCCATAGACTGCTAAAGTCCTGTACACAAAGCCAATTTGATAATAGAAATAAATTGGATCATTGTTTAAAAATGCAGTCATGTAAAGATAATAATAAAATAGAGACTACGGGCCTATTTACTATGGTGCGAGCGGACATGATACGATATAGCGGACCATGTCCGCTGCACATCGATAAATGCCAACAGCATACGCATACAAGAACTGCTGGTGCAATGCTGGCCCTGCAGATTCGCAGCCAATCAGCAGCTAGCAGGGGTTGTCAATCAACCCGATCATGTTCGAACGGATTGATTTCTGTCCGCCACCTTAGAGTCTTTAGACCGCTGCTTCATAACTTCCGTACAGAGCTTGATAAATATGCCCCCAAGTGTCTGGTAATAAAAATACTCAATGCAAATATTTCTCAGTGTAATCAGGTGTGCACAGTCCCACAGTCTTATGGACAGGCAGACGGAGATTCCCAACTATGATTGACTCCAACGTCTGTTCGATATATGGCCGTAATTCCAGCACCCAAATGACCAGAAAGAAGTATCTCTATTACCTGCTCGCTTTCTTACTCTGAATCTTGTATTGTCTTCTTAGCGCGGGCATCAGCTGTGCCTCTTTAAGCGCCACCGGATCCTCCGGCTCGAGTATAGCATCCACACAGGTAGATTTCAGCTTACGGCTGCGTCTGGGTCACGTTATGGGTTTGAGGCCAATCAGATACTGCACACCTGCTCCTGCTTGAATCCAAGTATAACAACCAAATGACCAAAGCTGGTATCCATAATATAGAAATGAGGGTAGAATTCGTCTTGCAAATAAAATAAAATTTATTGAGGTAAAGCATAAAACCAGGTAACACAAACAACCATGGGGTTCACATACAAAGCATAGCACAGGGCGGCTTACGCATTTCGGCTAAAGAGTGTAGTCATAGCCTATCTTTTTAAGGCTTAAAAGGTATGGACTTGTAGATATACCTTAGCTACGACTATGGCAGAATTCCGAAACGCGTCAGCGGGTAACGGACGCTATCCATTTACACTTATGCCCTTCCAGAGTGTTTGCTATTGTTTACAGTACCATGTTTTAATAAAGAAGTTGCATGATTCCGGTCCTCCAGTTTGTGTTTTTTGAAGTCTTGGATTCCAGGACCACAGAGTGGTGATAATTGGAGCCAGCCGTTTGACATGCCCCCATCCTTGTGAGAAGGTCATATGGCATGACGTTGGGATCCATGACGGAGTGAGTGCCTAACTGGGAAGAAGAGAAAATGCTGCCGACGTTGGTCTGTGTCACCCAAGGAGGAAGATACAGAGGTGTCAGAGCCATTACCATGTACCTGATAAGGAAGGCACTTCAACCGAACTGTAAGTTCAGGGCTGTATATGACCCCATTTGAACTGCTGCCAGTGTAAGGAGGCCACCCCCTTGGAGGAATTACATTTCCTAGTGATGGTCTGGTTGTGTACACACATTGTTTTGTGACTTTATTTACCATATGTTCATTTAAGTGGACTGGTATCTAGTGACAAGCTGAATGTGTGTGTAAGTGCTGCACTAACCAAATTTGTTTTGCAGGTTTTATGCTTTACCTCAATAAATTAGATTTTTTTTTTGTGGTTTGCCATGTTACATCTAGGGTGGTACTTTTTTTTTATTTTTTTTTATTTAATACATTTTTATTGAGGTTATTAGAAAAACATTCTTAAAGATACGTTACAGGAATATTTGAAAACATATTCAATCTCTTACAATATGATATTGCAAAAGAATAAATAAACATGTCACATGCAGTTAGAATTTTTTTCAAAGAAGACAATAAGTAAAATCACGGTGGATGTACATAACAAGCTAAACTGAAACCTCATTGTTTTATGTTTTAAATCCCTCTCATATTGCAATGAGTCACTCTTGGACCCATATGATCTAAAATAGTGTCTATAGGGAACAGAATGATAGATAAGGTCACTCGTGGACCTATGTTAGCTTAGAATAAATTATTATTATAAGTGTCTAGGAAGCACCTTAATATCTCACTTGAACCCAACTTCTAAAATAAGGATAGAGGGTATGAACAATATGGCAGACTGTGAATATTATAACATTAATTAGTACAAACCAAAGGTAACATAAATATAAGTGATCGCCACATTTAAAAATATATTAGCTTATAATAAAGACACTATATAAAATCATAATATCATAATAATTAAGGAGCTAATATGCTATGTTATAAACACCCTATAAAATACTGATACCATCACCATTAAGTACATAGAGGATGTGAGCAATATGGCATACTAAAGATATATATTGGCATGGTAAGACATACATGAGCTACATTAATTATACTCGCAATAAGTAGAAGATCATAACTTGGTAAATGTTACTTAATAATAAAGAACCACCTTTTGAATTTATAGTGGCTACTCTTGGGTTGCTTCCGATGTAATAAAGTATTAGGGGGATAGTAGGGGCTTATGAACAGTATATGATCTCTCAAATGCCGTACTTCAAGTTAATTATCTATATCTAATAGGCAGTGTTCAAGCAAAATATGCAGATGAGTGAGCCCAAATGGTTCAAAATGGATAAACAACCATATATTATCTCGATAGGTTATGACGTTTGGCAACTAATAAGTATATAATAGCCTGCACTTATCTGTTAGGTTTGATTGGATTGTATGATACCTAGATGAGCACTAGATGATGTGGTACAATAAGCAACCATGGGGGATAATATAATTATGTATTGATGTGAGCTTAGGTATTAGAATATGTAATGGGAGTTCCCTTCACACCTCAGTTGCGTAAATGTCTTTAGCTTATCTCTAAACATAAGATATAGCAGATATTATTATTTCTTATTAGTTTAGACCCACTTAGCTGCATGTCACAAACGCCATGCTGTTTCGGCCGCTAACAGCACAGCAACTTAAATCCATAAGCCAGTGAGGTCAAACTTAAAATTACATGTCAAGCTACAATTAAATATTTGTGCTGAGTGGGATACTCCTATTCCGCCCTGAAACTTTACATTTAGTTACTCTGGTGTTAATAGAAGTAGTGTATTTGAATTCCTATAAGAGGGAGTTATGGGTGAATTCCCTGCAGGGAGCCATTAGAAGTGATGTCAAAGCAGTTAGGCATAATAAAAATCTATTTCCCAACTTGTACAGCTAAGCAGAGTAAACAAATATTACTCTAATAACCTCTGATTAGGGTTCCAATATAGTTATCTTACATAGAGAAATATAGCTTAACATCCTATATAGTAGATATATGTATTCTTATAAGGGGGAGCTACGGGTGAAATCTCTACAGAGAGTTATTAGGAGTGGTGTTAGAGCAGTTAGACAGAATACGAATCAATGCTCCAACTTGTATAGCTAAGCAGGGTAAGTAACAATTGCTCTGGCAACCTCAAGTTAGGGCTCCAATATAGTTAGCTGACATTGTGGAATGTAGCTAAACATCCTATATAGTGCACATATGCATTCTTATAAAAGGGAGCTACAGGTGAATTCACTGCAGCCTCTGTAGGGAGCTATTTGGAATAGTGTTAGAGCAGTTAGACATAATAGTAATCTATATCCTAACTTGTATAACTAAGCAGGTTAAACAAAGATTGCTTTGGTAATCCCTAGTTAGGGTTCAAACATAGTTAACATGCATAGAAGAATTTAGCTAAACATCCTATATATTGCACTTATGCTAACCTATGTGAAGTTGGCACCCCATGTTTGTAAAAACTGAATTAAAATATACCATTCGTTTGTGCTGCGTTTGTGCTGATTTGTGCCGCAAAAACCAACGTTTGTGCCGGTTTGGTTTAGGAGATATTGCACATTATTTTTTTATGAACCCCGCCCACTTTGCACCCCATGTTATGCAATTTTAAAAACAAATATACCATTTGTTTGTGCTGCGTTTGTGCTGGTTTGTGCCGCAAAAACGAACGTTTGTGCCGGTTTGGTTTCGGAGATATAGCGCATTATATTTGCTGAAACTCCGCCCACTTTGCACCCCATGTTATGCAATTTTAAAAACAAATATACCATTTGTTTGTGCTGCGTTTGTGCTGGTTTGTGCTGCAAAAACGAACGTTTGTGCCGGTTTGTTTTCGGAGATATAGCGCATTATATTTGCTGAAACTCCGCCCACTTTGCACCCCATGTTATGCAATTTTAAAAACAAATATACCATTTGTTTGTGCTGCGTTTGTGCTGGTTTGTGCCGCAAAAACGAACGTTTGTGCCGGTTTGGTTTCGGAGATATAGCGCATTATTTTTATGAAACCCCGCCCACTTTGCACCCCATGTTATTCAATTTTAAAAACAAATATATCATTTGTTTGTGCTGCGTTTGTGCTGATATGTGCCGCAAAAACTAACGTTTGTGCCGGTTTGGTTTAGGAGATATTGCGCATTGTTTTTTATGAAACCCCGCCCACTTTGCACCCCATGCTATGCAATTTTAAAAACAAATATACCATTTGTTTGTGCTGCGTTTGTGCTAGTTTGTGCTGCAAAAACGAACGTTTGTGATGGTTTGGTTTCGGAGATATAGCGCATTATTTTTTATGAAACCCCGCCCACTTTGCACCCCATGTTATTCAATTTTAAAAACAAATATACCATTCGTTTGTGCTGCGTTTGTGCTGATTTGTGCCGCAAAAAGTAACGTTTGTGCCGGTTTGGTTTAGGAGATATTGCGCATTATTTTTTATGAAACCCCGCCCACTTTGCACCCCATGTTATGCAATTTTAAAAACAAATATACCATTTGTTTGTGCTGCGTTTGTGCTGATTTGTGCCGCAAAAACTAACGTTTGTGCCGGTTTGGTTTAGGAGATATTGCGCATTATTTTTTATGAAACCCCGCCCACTTTGCACCCCATGTTATGCAATTTTAAAAACAAATATACCATTTGTTTGTGCTGCGTTTGTGCTGGTTTGTGCCGCAAAAACGAACGTTTGTGCCGGTTTGTTTTCGGAGATATATCGCATTATATTTGCTGAAACTCCGCCCACTTTGCACCCCATGTTATGCAATTTTAAAAACAAATATACCATTCGTTTGTGCTGCGTTTGTGCTGATTTGTGCCGCAAAAACGAACGTTTGTGCCATTTTGGTTTCGGAGATATAGCGCATTATTTTTTATGAACCACACGCACTTTGCACCCCATGTTGGTTTCGGAGATATAGCGTATTATTTTTTATGAAACCCTGCCCACTTTGAACCCCATGTTATTCAATTTTAAAAACAAATATACTGTTTGTTTGTGCTGTGTTTGTGCTGATTTGTGCCGCAAAAACGAACGTTTGTGTCGTGTTGTGTTAAGGGAAATATAGAACACCAGTGATTAAAGGGACATTATACACATTTTTTCTTTGCATAAATGTTTTGTAGATGATCTATTTATATAGCCCATAAAGGTTTTTTTTGTTTTTTTTTGTTGTTTTTTTTTTTAAAACTGATAGTTTTTGCTTATTCTTAAATAACATTTCTCTGATTTTGAGACTCCTAACCAAGCCCCAAAGTTTTAGGAGAATACCGAAGTATACCTACTCCACCTTGCTTCTGTTTGTGTAAAGGGTCTTTTCATATGCAAAGGAAGGGGGAGGGAGAGTGTCTGATAATTCCCACTTGCAATGGGTGCTCCAGTAACCTTTTAAACAGAGCTAAACTGGAAGCTTCTAAGTAAGTTTTTAAATGGTTTTATACCGGATTTTTATATCAGTATCTGTGCTTATTATTCTTTATAATAGAGTCTATTACATGCAGTTATATGAAAATTGGTGTATACTGTCCCTTTAACACTGCACCAGAAAGTAAAATGTAAGAGGGTTAATATTGCACCAGAGAGGTTAATGTGGCATTTACAAGGCCAGATTTTTAATGATGCAGAGTAGGCATGTGCCTACAGGCACCCTCCATAGAGAGGAGCCGTGCCTAATTGCTGGTGTTCTGTCAATTAATTCAACAGAACACCGGCAACAACAAGGAGGGTGCGCTCTATATAGAACACTATTAAGAGCGCACCTCCTTCTTTTCCATGACCGGCAGCTTCCGTGGGAGCAGAGAGGGACCTCGGTGTAGGCTGCCCATTAAAAAGTCTGTCCAGCACAGGCAGGCGTTTCATTGGCACCACGGAAGACGCTGGTAACAGAAAACAAGGGGGATGCACTCTGTATAGTGCACTCTGTGCCTATGGGCGCCCAAAATGTATATCCGGCCCTGGGCATTAAAGGATTAACATGGTAACATACCGGTTTATACGGCATACATGGGGTTATTGAAGAGTAATAGATTGGAAGAAGCCCAAACCATAGCTTAAAGGGACACTGAACCCAATTTTTGTCTTTCCTGATTTAGATAGCGCATGCAATTTTAAGCAACTTTCTAATTTACTCCTATTATCAATTTTTCTTCATTCTCTTGCTATTTTTATTTGAAAAAGAAGGCATCTAAGCTTTTTTTGGGTTCAGAACTCTGGATAGCACTTTTTTTATTGGTGGATGAATTTATCCACCAATCAGCAAGGACAACCCAGGTTGTTTACCAAAAATGGGCCGGCATCTAAACTTACATTCTTGCATTTCAAATAAAGATTCCAAGAGAATGAAGAAAATTTGATAATAGGAGTAAAGTTGCTTACAATTTCATGCTCTATCTGAATCACAAAAGAAAAATGTGGGTTTAGTGTCCCTTTAAGTAATTTAACTGCAAAGTGAATAAGTAGAAACCCACTACTTAATTGAAAAAGGAAATTTTCAATTAAATTGCAGTAAAGCCCTCTTCAAACCCATTAGGTCTAATAAATCTCCTTTAGCCAATTTAACCTCTTTGTTGCCATATTAATCGCCTGTAATGTCATGTTAACCACAGACAGCCCAATATTAACTTGCTTAGATTTAACAAGCGCTTAAAAGCACTCAAGCAAGTTTTATTACATAAGTCAATTCTTTTTTAGTTGCTTTTTAAAAAAAAAAAAACATTTAGGGGGCATTACATCCCTGGCGATGGGGAAAAAATTGTCTCACTCGTTTTTTATGCAGCGTAATTAGACTGTTGCGCTGAGCAGCTACACTGCTGCGCTGCATAGAAAACTGAAACAGGTTTTTTTTTCCAGTTGCCAGGGATGTAATCTCCCCCATATGTTCTTAAATATATTTTTCTGGTGTGGAAGTCACATCTGTTCTTTTGTATACCCCAAAGTTTTATAATTCTATTTGTACTTTTTTATTGTTATAATACTTTTGAATCAAAGAGTACATGTACACATAATGCACAATATCTCCGAAATCAAACCGGAACAAACGTTCATATTTGCGGCACAAATCAGCACAAACGAATGGTATATTTGTTTTTAAAATTGCATAACATGGGGTGCAAAGTGGGCGGAGTTTCAGCAAATATAATGCGCAATATCTCCTAAACCAAACCGGCACAAACGTTAGTTTTTGCGGCACAAATCAGCACAAACGCAGCAAAAACGAATGGTATATTTGTTTTTAAAATTGAATAACATGGGGTGCAAAGTGGGCGGGGTTTCATAAAAAATAATGCGCTATATCTCCGAAACCAAAACAGCACAAACGTTCGTTTTTGCAGCACAAATCAGCACAAACGCAGCACAAACAAATGGTATATTTGTTTTTAAAATTGCATAACATGGGGTGCAAAGTGGGCGGAGTTTCAGCAAATATAATGCGCTATATCTCCGAAACCAAACCGGCACAAACGTTCGTTTTTGCGGCACAAACCAGCACAAACGCAGCACAAACAAATGGTATATTTGTTTTTAAAATTGCATAACATGGGGTGCAAAGTGGGCGGGGTTTCATAAAAAATTATGCGCAATATCTCCTAAACCAAACCGGCACAAACGTTAGTTTTTGCGGCACAAATCAGCACAAACGCAGCACAAACAAATGGTATATTTGTTTTTAAAATTGAATAACATGGGGTGCAAAGTGGGCGGGGTTTCATAAAAAATAATGCGCTATATCTCCGAAACCAAAACAGCACAAACGTTCGTTTTTGCAGCACAAATCAGCACAAACGCAGCACAAACAAATGGTATATTTGTTTTTAAAATTGCATAACATGGGGTGCAAAGTGGGCGGAGTTTCAGCAAATATAATGCGCTATATCTCCGAAACCAAACCGGCACAAACGTTCGTTTTTGCGGCACAAACCAGCACAAACGCAGCACAAACAAATGGTATATTTGTTTTTAAAATTGCATAACATGGGGTGCAAAGTGGGCGGGGTTTCATAAAAAAATAATGTGCAATATCTCCTAAACCAAACCGGCACAAACGTTGGTTTTTTCGGCACAAATCAGCACAAACGCAGCACAAACGAATGGTATATTTTAATTCAGTTTTTACAAACATGGGGTGCCAACTTCACATAGGTCTTATGCTAAGGAACTAAAAACTCACATAAGATAGCATAACAGGATACTACAGTGCTTGACAGAAATAAAAAAAAAACATGAGAAAAAACAAACTTCAAGCTGGTAATGTTCATACTGTCTTGCACATATACTTATTTGCTGTTTTAGAACAATTAGGCATATCAGCTCACTTCAACTGTAATAGCGTAAATACACAAACTTTAAGTGCAATTGTATATATAAAATAGTATCCATTATAGGTTTGTATTGGCAATGGGATGCTGAGGTAATCATTAAAAGTTCCCATGAGATAGTTTGCACAGTAGTATGAGAATGGAGCAAAGGTGACTACTTTTATTTCATACATATCTATACATACATAAGGACAACTGAATAAACCAAGGAGCAGCTAGTAATACTAATAGGGCTGCTAATATGGTTTTAAATGCCTGCTGATACATGTTCTGAAGGTAGACTGACATCAGCCACGTTAGAAATTACAATTTACCCTACTCCGGTCTTTGTCCATGCTGGTGGTAATAGAGAGAATGTAATGGAAGTTGCACCCTTTTTAGTAACATGGGGTTTTGCAGGATACCCTGCTAGAACCCAACTTTGTCCATATACCCTGTTGGGATCTCCAGCCCCTGACAAGCTTCAGACTCGCGGTATTGAGGAACGACAGATCTTGGTATGCCATCTTCCCATGTAGGCAACGTCTCCGTTGTGTATAGAGGCCTGCAGCACTTGAAATTATTCACTGGTGTCCAGATTGACTCCGTAAAAAGAGTTTGTGTTTCTGAGGTGAGATGTGGGGTTACCGGTGCGTCCAACCTTCTCTCATAAATAGACAAGTGCGCCGTTGTCTCCCGACACAGCACTGAGTTCCACGTGTGGAGATTTGTTGCGGGTTGCGCTGGGCTGAAGGAATTATGTCCTCTTTCGCTGACAGCTTCTCAGGGCTCTGAGTCTGCGAGGGGCTACGTTTTGCAGATTGCTGGAGGTCTGCTTGTAGTGATATCAACATGGCTCCTAAGCTCCTCTGCAGGTCACAGTAATGCTGCTGGGATATTAATGATTGGACTTTCTGTTCCAAGGTATCAACCGCTTCCATGATAGTTTCCATTTGTCACAGGAGAGATTGCCCCAAATTGAGTGCTTAATAGGTAGTGAGAAAAGCAGTTGTTGTTGAGAGATCATGCAGCGTATTGCGGTTATCGCTGCTCTGTAACGACAGAGACGTTCAGTTGTCCTGCCAATAAATTTGATTTTATTTGCAAGATGACTGTTACCCTTGTTTCTATATTTTTCAGTCATGAACATTTAATTTTGACGTTATCATCCCTTTAATTAAAGTGAAGGTAAAGTTTTTACAGCCATCAATCGTATTTATATTCCTTTCAATAACTTAAATCAAGTCGCTAGCTTTTTAAAAAAAAAAAAAAAAATATTGATTTATGTAATTTTATATCTATATTTGTCTTACGGTTCCCTTCCGATGCACCTCCCATTCACTATTTCCTGGTTTCGGATACTATGACGTATAGAGCGGTCCCACCCGCTCCATACGTATCTATTCAGCTCGTGCACATCGAGCCTCAATAAACCGCGCATGCGCACCATTTTTCTGCTGCGGTCAAAACTATGCCTACAATAACTAGTTGATAATGCGCATGTGCGAAACGTGAGCGCGCGCTTGGGAACTGCGATGTAAAAAATGTTACGCATGCGCATGTCGAAACATACCAGGATGACGTAAATTGACGGCCGCCTAACGGCCAAAAAATCAATTGGATGGATGAACAACGTGATCGTTGTTTATAAAAAAAAAACATTTACGGGTTGATTTTCGGATAGCCGAGTTGATGAAAATAATATAGGATATCGAAGGTAATATAAAGATTTAGAGGTTTTGATGAATGAAAGTGATATTTATTTGGGTTGATATGTTAAATTATTTAGAATAGAACCTTTTTATTTACCTTCACTTTAATCTGCTTACAAAGTGAAATCAATTATACAGCAAGTCTACATTTTCTTGAAAAACTGTACCCAGAAATATTAGTGCAGTAATGCTAAGGTATATTTTATATTGCACTTTTTTATTAAACTTTGCAAAACAAAACATTAACAAATAGTATATCCTAGTTATACCCTAGTTATATGAAGACCACCAGTGACTCAGTACCAGTATTTCTATACTAAACCTCTAATAAAATGTATACAAGCCAGAAGCCACCACTCTAATTTATGGCATATGCATGGCAGCAAGACATTAAAAATTACCAATCCCCATTCCAATCAACCTCTTATTCCAATACACATTTAAGCAGCACTGTAATAACTGTGATAAATACCCATCTAACTTATACATGAAGATGGAGAGATGTAAAATCAGAATATAATATTACTTAATATTAGCGCCCCTAAATCTTGTTTTCAGCAACCTCTCTAAAACAAAGATCCAGCATGAGTCTTGTCTACTCATTTTACCCTGGACAAATACAGCCCCCTCAAGGATACTAATATCATGCTAAGCAAGAGCTTAAGGGGACAGTATACACTCATTTTCATATAACTGCATGTAATAGACACTACTATAAAGAATAAGATGCACAGATACTGATATAAAAATCCAGTATAAAACTGTTTAAAAACTTAGTTAGAAGCTTTCAGTTTAGCTCTGTTGAAAAGGTAGCTGGAAAGCCCACTGCAAGTGGGAAATAAGACACTCCCCTCTCCCCCTTCTTTTGCATATGAAAAGACCCTTTACACAAACAGGAGCAAGCTGAAGAAGGTAGCTGACGGTATTCAAATAAAACTTTGGGGCTTGGTTAGGAGTCTGAAAATCAGAGCATGTTTCTTTAAAAATAAGCAAAATTATACATTTTTTTTAAAAAAAAAACTTTATGGGCTTTATAAATAGATCATCTACAAAACATTTATGCAAAGAAAAAATGAGCGTATAATGGCCCTTTAAGGGACAAAATAGAACAACAACAAAAAAAGATGTGGTAATAAATATTTATGTAAAACAAACAGCTGTGTAGCCTAAAATCTCTACATACCTAGATTAATTATGTAATGATACGGATTAAGAATTTATCTAACTAGAAATTATTAAGCATGTTTTTTTATATATATAATAATATAAAATAGTTTTTTGGAGTGTAACAGTAGATACAACTTAAATGTAATCATATGAAATATCTGCGAACCACTGCATTACAATAACTAGAATCAAAGTTAGATAATATGTAAAACTGAGTTTGAACTTTGAAGCAATGCTCTGTGTCAAGTGGAAAAACACACGGGTATTATGCAGCACCTGTCATAAACACACAGTTGTAAGTCAGTATTAGAATGTCATTAGTCTTGAACTTCCACAATAAACTGCAATGGTAATAGTAATGTGGGTGAGAAATCTTCACCCCTGTGTTTGGCAATCCAATGTCTCAATCCCCTCCCCGTATTGTCATGAACTCACTGTTCCTCAAAGAAACGTAAGCATTCACAGAAAGAGGAAAGGAGAATAAATGGTAACACTCACATGAGACGATGATGGAGACCGTACCAGTCCTGGGGAGACAGTGCATGAGTACCTGATTCAGGGTGTCTCCGCTTCAAACTGTGTGCTCCTGAGCGAGTAATCCCTCGTTGGTACGTCGTCTGATAGATCCGTCCGTGAGTGTCCATCTCCAATGTTCCGTAGCTGGAAGCGTGTGTCGCCAGTGAGGGGGTGGGGACAGGGGAGAGCCGATAGCTCGTAGCGTCCCAGAGACTCAGTTTCTTCAGACTCTAGAACGCTGCTCAAATGCAGTACATCTGTGCTCTCTTCATATCTATTCAGTACATACAAAAACAACGTGGTTGGAGCACCAGAGGTAAACAAAAAATTATCTTTATTGATTAAAAAGACACATGGAAAAACAGGATAAAAAGCTTGAAAACCCTCAGGGAAAGGTAGAGGGTGCGAATGTCCACGTACCCTAACGCTGATGCATTTCAGCTTATGCCGTAATCGTAGCTTCTTTACAATCACCTTTTTAAATACTAAAACACTTTCTTATTGGTTAAAACAAACCACGTGGTTAAAAACACCTCCACATCTACATGTAAGAATTCCGCCCATATGGACGGCCTTTAAATTTTAACCCCAATCATATTAGCCACTGTTCCAGAGTGTGCAGGGATCTTACACAATGTAATGATTATCTGAAAACACTAGGGGATATTGTAACTAGCAGAATTCTGTATATTAACCATCTTACTGTCTGCAAGCCCTCGGCCTCTAATACATGTCCTATTATAAACGTGTTAAACAGTTATTTAAATATTTAGTTAATTAAAGGGATACCTTCCCTTGTGTAAAGTTATCCCTAAATTCTGTATATTATTATTATTATATGGATTGCTGTCAGTGGGCTGGTCATCATAACCATCTTAAACGCTATTCAGTCATTAGGCCCAGAGGGTAAAACTAAAAATTATGTATGATACTTGTCTGATGTCACTTATGGCAAAGGGACACTTATGGATGTTCCGGATACACATGCTAACACCAATAATTTATCAGATCAAACTCAGAATTAAAACCATAGGGAACCCTGGTTTTTAGTCTGTGTATCCAGAATATCTCTCTTTTTGAGAGAATCGCTTCTCTATCTCCTCCCCTCCTATCCGTCTTAGCCACTTCAATGATGGTCCAAGACAATGATTTGGGGTCCTTGTCATGCATTTCTCTGAAATGGCTCACTAAGGGTGTAGTGAGTTCCCCTTGTTTGATATTATTAATGTGTTCACGTATCCTAGTCCTTACTTCACGTGTAGTCAAACCTGTGTACTGGATATCACACAAGTCACAATTTACCAGATATACAGCATAAGTGGACCTGCAGTTAAAACAGGCTCTATGTGAAAATATCTCTCCTGTGTTTGTGCTTTTGAAGATATTGCCTACCCTGACATGTTCGCAAGCTATACAATTTTTGTAGCTGCATTTGTAAACCCCTTTAAATCTCAACCAAGAGGATTCATTTTTCTTCATATGTGGGGGCAAGGTAGTTCCCTAATGTTTTGCCTCTGGTATCAGATCCCTGCACACTCTGTATCAGTGGCTAATATGATTGGGTTAAAATTTAAAGGCCGTCCATATGGGCGGAATTCTTACATGTAGATGTGGAGGTGTGTTTAACCACTTGGTTTGTTTTAACCAATAAGAAAGTGTTTTAGTATTTAAAAAGGTGCTTGTAAAGGTACCCGACAGCTACGATTATGGCAAAAGCTGAAACACGTCAGCGTTAGGGTACGTGGACATCCACACCCTCTACCTCACCCTGAGGTTTTGCAAGCTTTTTATCCTGTTTTTCCATGTGTCTTTTTAATCAATAAAGATAATTTTTTGTTTACCTCTGGTGCTCCAACCACGTTGTTTTTGTATGTACTAAATGGATATGAAGAGAGCACAGATGTACTGCATTTGAGCAGCCTTCTAGACCCTGAAGAAACTGAGTCTCTGGGACGCTACAAGCTATCGGCTCTCCCCTGTCCCCTCACTGACATCACACGCTTCCAGCAACGGAACATTGGAGATGGACACTCACGGACGGATCTATCAGACGGCGTACCAAAGAGGGATTACTCGCTCAGGAGCACACAGTTTGAAGCGGAGACACCCTGAATCAGGTACTCACGCACTGTCTCCCCAGGACTGGTACGGTCTCCATCATCGTCTCATGTGAGTGTTACCATTTATTTTCGTTTCCTCTTTCTGTGAATGCTTACATTTCTTTGAGGAACAGTGAGTTCATGACAATACGGGGAGGGGAGTGAGACGTTGAATTGCCAAACACAGGGGTGAAGATTTCTAACCCACATTACTATTACCATTGCGGTTTATTGTGGAAGTTCAAGACTAATGACATTCTAATACTGACTTACAACTGTGTGTTTATGACAGGTGCTGCATAATACCCGTGTGTTTTTGTACTTTTCACTGTATATCCCAGTGATTCTTTTTGCAAAAAGAGAGATATTCTGGATACACAGACTAAAAACCAGGGTTCCCTATGATTTTAATTCTGAGTTTGATCTGATAAATTATTGGTGTTACCATGTGTATACGGAACATCCATAAGTGCCCCTTTGCCAAACATGACATCAGAGAAGTATCATACATAATTTTTAGTTTTACCCTCTGGACCTAATGACTGAATGTATCATATAGCATTTAAGATGGTTATGATGACCATCCCACTGACAGCAATCTATATAATAATAATAATAATATACAGAATTTAGGGATAACCTTACACAAGGGAAGGTATCCCTTTATTTAACTAAATATTTAAATAACTGTTTAACATGTTTATAATGGGACATGTATTGGAGGCCGAGGGCTTGCAGACAGTAAGATGGTTAATATACAGATTTCTGCTAGTTACAATATCCCCTAGTGTTTTCAGATAATCATTACATTGTGCAAGATCCCTGCACACTCTGGAACAGTGGCTAATATGATTGGGTTAAAATTTAAATGCCATCCATATGGGCGGAATTCTTACATGTAGATGTGGAGGTGTGTTTAACCACGTGGTTTGTTTTAACCAATAAGAAAGTGTTTTAGTATTTAAAAAGGTGCTTGTAAAGGTATCCGACAACTACGATTACGGCAAAGGCTGAAACGCGTCAGCGTTAGGGTACATGGACATCCGCACCCTCTACCTCGCCCTGAGGTTTTGCAAGCTTTTTATCCGGTTTATCCATGTGTCTTTTTAATCAATAAAGATAATTTTTTGTTTACCTCTGGTGCTCCAACCAAGTTGTTTTTGTATGTACTAAATGGATATGAAGAGAGCACCGATGTACTGCATCTATCAGACGGCGTACCAAAGAGGGATTACTCGCTCAGGAGCACACAGTTTGAAGCGGAGACACCCTGAATCAGGTACTCACGCACTGTCTCCCCAGGACTGGTACGGTCTCCATCATCGTCTCATGTGAGTGTTACCGTTTATTTTCCTTTCCTCTTTCTGTGAATGCTTACATTTCTTTGAGGAACAGTGAGTTCATGACAATACGGGGAGGGGAGTGAGACGTTGGATTGCCAAACACAGGGGTGAAGATTTCTAACCCACATTACTATTACCATTGCGGTTTATTGTGGAAGTTCAAGACTAATGACATTCTAATACTGACTTACAACTGTGTGTTTATGATAGGTGCTGCATAATACCCGTGTGTTTTTGTACTTTTCACTGTATATCCCAGTGATTCTTTTTGCAAGCACTGTTTGTCACATATTCCAATACAGTTAAGTTGATTTCTGCTGCCCATTTGCATAATAACATGGAAACAAATCAAAGCTTGGATGTACCTTTAAATTATTACTCGCTTTCAAGTCTGGAGGACAGAAGAAGGGATGAACTACAAATTGAGACTTTGTTCGTAACGGATCATGCTAAGTTTCATTGCTAGTGCGATGCTGAATACAGAGAGCGTATTGCTCTCCGCATTCAGCGAGGTCTTGCGGACCTGATCCGTAGTGTCAGATCAGGTCCGCAAGACCTTTCTTAAATAGGGGCCTATAAGTCTAAGAAACAGAACAAAGGGAAATTTAATAAAAAGAACAAACAAACACACAAAGTGGTCACATTTTCAGATAGTGAAGTGGAGTCTCAAGATTAAAATTACAATACAGGTATATCTTCAGGGGAGGCGAACACACAGACCCAGATGGTGACTACAAAAATGAGTACACCCATACTCAAGACTAACACCAGAGGTAGAGGCATAGGTAGATGGGCTAAATATCAAGAGGTTGAGGCCACTCACAACGTGGTGGTGACCACCCCTGCCATTGCAGTGGACAAAGAGGGAGTAGACATAGAGCAAGTTTTTTTCCAGGGGCCCCATAGGACCAGAAGGGGGGGGAGAGATGGAGAGCATACAAGAGAAAGATATCCAGTTCAGAGGGGACGCCAGCAAAGAAAGTACAACTGACACCCATCATAAACCTGTCCGACCATAATATTAGTGCCATTGAGGAAAGAGTTCTTAGTCTGGGACTCAGCTTTGTACCCACAGATGATTTTGACCTGTTTTCTGCACTAAAAGATGTGACTAAACTAATTAGAACACTTACATTAAGGAAACATTTTAAGTCCAATCCTTTAGACATTCTCTCTATGGGAGACAATAAGGGAGGTGGAGACTCTGGGCTTACATTTAGTGAATGCTGTGATGTGGTAAATCTTGAAACATTACAGGGGGAAGGGCAGATCCTAGATGGAGACTCATTTAGTTCTACTAACACTAGTTATCCCAAACTCAGGAGCGCCTCAAGGTTTTATCCCATACAGTCTAGAGGCCATTTACTGGAAAATTTTCAGAAAAGAGTTGAGGATGATTTTAACAAGTTGGCTTATACTACAAAGATGGGTGCAAGAGATAATCTTACATCTAAATAAAAAACTGTACTCAAAACACTAAGTGATAACCAGAATCTGGTAATTAGGGCAGCGGACAAGGGGGGTTCAATACTGGTTATGAAAAGGGAATATTTAATTAATGAAGCCCTCAGACATTTGGATAACCCCCAACAATATACTAAGCTACATTTTGATCCAACAAAGAGATTTTAGAGGGAACTACTTCAACTCATTGATGAAGGTAGGCAAGCAGGTTTTTTAGACTAGGAAACTTGTGTCTACCTCTACACACAGTCCCCTTGGGTACCCACTTTTAACCATCTCCCCAAGGTACATAAAACCTTGGAAAATGTGGAGGGGAGACCCATTATAAGTGGGATTGGTTCTCTCCTTGAACATCTTTCCAAATGGTTGGATACTTTACTCCATCCATTGGTTGGAGAACTATTGAGCTACTTACGAGACACTAAACAACATCTTAAAGAGATAGAGGAAATAACTTGGGATGAGGACAATGGCTGGCTTACGATTGAAGTTAAATCGTTATATTCGTCAAACCCCCATGATCGGGGGTTGGAAGCCATTGCCTTCTTCCTAAGGAGACCTACTGGTTATGATAGTGAATTTATCAAATTTATGTTGAGAATAATGCAGTTTTTGCTCACACACAACTTTTTTACGTTTGAGCAGACTTTTTATCTCCAGAGGTGTGGCACAGCCATGGGGGCGAAATTTGCCCCCTCATATGCCAAATTGTATATGGGTTGGTGGGAGCTGTGCCACATCTTTGTAGATACACTGTGTGCAGAATTATTAGGCAAATGAGTATTTTGACCACATCATCCTCTTTATGCATGTTGTCTTACTCCAAGCTGTATAGGCTCGAAAGCCTGCTACCAATTAAGCATATTAGGTGATGTGCATCTCTGTAATGAGAAGGGGTGTGGTCTAATGACATCAACACCCTATATCAGGTGTGCATAATTATTAGGCAACTTCCTTTCCTTTGGCAAAATGGGTCAAAAGAAGGACTTGACAGGCTCAGAAAAGTAAAAAATAGTGAGATATCTTGCAGAGGGATGCAGCACTCTTAAAATTGCAAAGCTTCTGAAGCGTGATCATCGAACAATCAAGCGTTTTATTCAAAATAGTCAACAGGGTCGCAAGAAGCGTGTGGAAAAACCAAGGCGCAAAATAACTGCCCATGAACTGAGAAAAGTCAAGCGTGCAGCTGCCAAGATGCCACTTGCCACCAGTTTGGCCATATTTGAGAGCTGCAACATCACTGGAGTGCCCAAAAGCACAAGGTGTGCAATACTCAGAGACATGGCCAAGGTAAGAAAGGCTGAAAGACGACCACCACTGAACAAGACACACAAGCTGAAACGTCAAGACTGGGCCAAGACTGATTTTTCTAAGGTTTTATGGACTGATGAAATGAGAGTGAGTCTTGATGGGCCAGATGGATGGGCCCGTGGCTGGATTGGTAAAGGGCAGAGAGCTCCAGTCCGACTCAGACGCCAGCAAGGTGGAGGTGGAGTACTGGTTTGGGCTGGTATCATCAAAGATGAGCTTGTGGGGCCTTTTCGGGTTGAGGATGGAGTCAAGCTCAACTCCCAGTCCTACTGCCAGTTTCTGGAAGACACCTTCTTCAAGCAGTGGTACAGGAAGAAGTCTGCATCCTTCAAGAAAAACATGATTTTCATGCAGGACAATGCTCCATCACACGCGTCCAAGTACTCCACAGCGTGGCTGGCAAGAAAGGGTATAAAAGAAGAAAATCTAATGACATGGCCTCCTTGTTCACCTGATCTGAACCCCATTGAGAACCTGTGGTCCATCATCAAATGTGAGATTTACAAGGAGGGAAAACAGTACACCTCTCTGAACAGTGTCTGAGAGGCTGTGGTTGCTGCTGCACGCAATGTTGATGGTGAACAGATCAAAACACTGACAGAATCCATGGATGGCAGGCTTTTGAGTGTCCTTGCAAAGAAAGGTGGCTATATTGTCACTGATTTGTTTTTGTTTTGTTTTTGAATGTTAGAAATGTTTATTTGTGAATGTTGAGATGTTATATTGGTTTCACTGGTAAAAATAAATAATTGAAATGGGTATATATTTGTTTTTTGTTAAGTTGCCTAATAATTATGCACAGTAATAGTCACCTGCACACACAGATATCCCCCTAAAATAGCTATAACTAAAAACAAACTAAAAACTACTTCCAAAACTATTCAGCTTTGATATTAATGAGTTTTTGGGGTTCATTGAGAACATGGTTGTAAAATTAATCCTCAAAAATACAACTTGCCTAATAATTCTGCACTCCCTGTAATAACAAATTTCAGTCTAATATAGCATATTATCTTATCGTCACTATATAGATGATTTGCTCATAGTTTGGAAAGGGGGCAGGGACAGAGCATTGGATTTTGTGACATATTTGAATCGTAATGGTGCAAATCTCCAGTTTACTTTTGAATATGGTGAAACAGAGATAAATTACCTGGACATAACATTAAAAGGAATCAACTAACAGAATGTTATGGGGGAACTATATAGAAAACCCATTACAGGGAACACTTTATTACATGCCAAGAGCAGCCACCCCAAACAGGTATTTAGATCAGTACTAAAGGGACAGTTTACCAGAGTAAAACGTAACTGCACTAGAGATGTAGATCAATATAGACATGAGAAGGAGCTGACTGACAAATTCCTTGAAAGAGGTTATCCCAAACAGAAAATAGAAAGAATACGCAAAGAGGTTAAAGCAATAGATAGATCTAGCGTTCTAAAAGACAAAAATGGAGAAGAAGAGGAAGATAAGGGGTCTAAGCGAGTAACTTTTGTTACTCAATATAGTTGGCAATACTACCAAATATGTAATATCCTACGGAAGCACCTGGCAATTTTGAAGGCAGATAATGATTTAACAAAAGGCTGCCGTTTTGCTTACAAAAGAGGCAAAACATTAGGGAACTACCTTGCCCCCACTCAACTAAAATATATGAAGAAAAATTCATCCTCTTGGTTGAGATTTAAAGGGGTTTACAAATGCAGCTACAAAAATTGTATAGCTTGCGAACATGTCAGGGTAGGCAATATCTTCAAAACACGAACACAGGAGAGACATTTGATCTGATAAATTATTGGTGTTAGCATGTGTATCCAGAATATCCATAAGTGCCCCTTTGCCATACATGACATCAGACAAGTATCATACATAGTTTTTAGTTTTACCCTCTGGACCTAATGACTGAATGTATTATACAGCGTTTAAGATGGTTATGATGACCATCCCACTGACAGCAATCTATATAATAATAATAATATACAGAATTTAGGGATAACGTTACACAAGGGAAGGTATCCCTTTAATTAACTAAATATTTAAATAACTGTTTAACACATTTATAATGGGACATGTATTAGAGGCCGAGGGATTGCAGACAGTAAGATGGTTAATATACAAATTTCTGCTAGTTACAATATCCCCTAGTGTTTCCAGATAATCATTACATTGTGGAAGATCCCTGCACACTCTGGAACAGTGGCTAATATGATTGGGTTAAAATTTAAAGGCAGTCCATATGGGCGGAATTCTTACATGTAGATGTGGAGGTGTGTTTAATCACATGGTTTGTTTTAACCAATAAGAAAGTGTTTTAGTATTTAAAAAGGTGCTTGTAAAGGTACCCGACAGCTACGATTACGGCAAAAGCCGAAATGTGTCAGCGTTAGGGTACGTGGACATCCGCACCCTCTACCTCGCCCTGAGGTTTTGCAAGCTTTTTATCCTGTTTTTCCATGTGTCTTTTTAATCAATAAAGAGAATTTTTTGTTTAACTTTACGTTGTTTTTGTCTGTGTCAAGTGGGTCTCCTTGGTCTATAAAACATAACAAAAGTCTTGGAAGTTATCACCTTCAGACTGTAAGTGATTAGGATCGCTAAAGGTAAGACTAAGGTATGTGACTAAAAGGTGCTGCAGAGTCTTGGGGTCTGTTCTAAGGTCTAGCGAGGGCTTGAAGCTGAGTGGGGTTATTGGGGTTTGATCTGAGGCCTTAAGTTGACATTTGGATTAATAGGGGCTGTTCTGAGGTCTGGTGGGAACTTGTGGCTGAGAAGGATTGTACTGTTAGAGTTATAATGGAAAGTATGATCTAGGCATGTGGTTAACAAAAGCTGCATACTATGACATCTGATGTTGGAATGTGGTGGAGAATGGTTACATGAATGTAGGACCAAAGGTGTGATCTGATGTCTGTGTGAATGTGTGATTTTGAAGGGCTGCAGGTCTGTTCTGAAGTCTGATGTAGGTATATAGTTGAGTGGGGCTGCAGGGTCAATGTTATGATCTGAGATGTAGTCATGTCTCCACCTACAACTCTCAGGTTTATCCACTGGCCATCCAGTACTTTCAAGGAGCATATATACTGTACAACCCTATTATCAATGGCCATCATGAAAACGGAACCCTTCTTTTTTGGAGCACACTGTATACTGTGCTCTGTCAAAACATTATACCATTTATCTTTCATTTAACATCTGAAAAAAGAAAGCTGAAATATTTAGATAACACATACAGAATGCATAGCAAATACTTGCACTGTAAAGTAAGTAATTAGGCATTAATAACTGACAAATGGAATTACAAGAGTTTTTTATAAAAAGCAAGATTTCTCCTCTTTGTGGTATACAAATGTATTATATTATATACTAGTACTAAAGCCTGTGTACATGGGCCATTTTTGCAGCACAGCGGTCCCACCCCTTGCTCTCTCTCTCCCCCTTTATTTTGCTCTCTCTCACCCCTCTCTTTTGCTCTCCCCCCCTCTTTTGCTCTCTCACTCCCCTCTCTTTTGCTCTCTCTCCCCCTCTTTCTTGCTCTCTCCCCTTCCCTCTTTTTTGCTCTCTCTCTCCCCCTCTTTTTTGCTCTTTCTCCCCCCTCTCTTTTGCTCTCTCTCCCCCTCTCTTTTCCTCTCTCTCCCCCTCTCTTTTGCTCTCTCTCCCCGTTTGCTCTCTCTCTCCCCGTGTGCTCTCTCCCCTTTTACTCTCTCTCGCCCTTCTCTTTTGCTCTCTCTCCACCTCTCTTTTGCTCTCACCCCTCTCTTTTGCTATCTCTCTCTCCCCTCTCTTTTGCTATCTCTCTCCCCCCTCTTGTTTGCTCTCTCTCTCCCCCCTCATTTTTGTTCTCTCTCCCCTCTCTTTTGCTCTTTTACCCCCTCTCTTTTGCTCTCTCTCCTCCTCTCTTTTGCTCTCTCTCCCATTTCTTTTGTGCTCTCTCCCCGATCTCTTTTGTTCTCTCTCTCCCCTCTTTGGCTCTCTCCCCCTCTCTTTTGTTCTCTCTCCCCCCTCTTTGGCTCTCTCTCCCCTCTTTTGCTCTCTCTCCCCCCTCTTTTGCTCTCTCTCCCCTTTCTTTTGCGCTCTCTCCCCCCTCCCTTTTGTTCTCTCTCCCCCCTCTTTTGCTCTCTCTCTCTCCCCCCTCTTTGTCTCTCTCTCTCCCCCCTCTTTGGCTTTTTCCCCCCTCTCTTTTGCTCTCTCTCCTCCCTCTCTTTTGACCTCTCTCCCCCCTTTCTTTTTCTCTCTCTCCCCCCTTTCTTTTGCTCTCTCTCCCCCTTTCTTTTGTTCTTGCCCCTTCTCTTGCTCTCTCTTCCCCTCTCTGGCTCTCTCTTTCAAACCATTTGCTCTCTCTCTCACGGCCCATCTGGCCATGCCCCCATTGCAGCACTCCGCCCGACCACACCCCTCGCCATGCCCGGCCATGCCCCCAGTGCGACGCTCCTGCTAGGCACGCCCCCTGACACGTCGCTTTAGCCTTGCTCTGCTGTCAGGATCCAAACAGCCAGGTATGTTTGTCCTTGTGCAATCTCTACTGTGCATGACTGCATCTGACAAACATACTTGGACATTTATTATATAGGATAACTCCAAGGAATAAGAGAGACTAACTCTGGCTCTTCGGTAGTACTGTATTTTAAAGTTAGATATATAGTTTTGAAGTAATGAAAGTTCTAAAGCTTGGCCTAGATTGTTCACTGTGATAAAAAAAAGTTTAGATTTATTTATATCTTCTTGCTGACTTTCTTGCATTCCTGAGTTTTCTTGATAGCCTTTAGTATATTTGTTTATACCATTACTACACCATGGTACAGAGACAGCTAAGCACACCTGCAATTTGTCCCACACAAAAAAAACAGCTATAATGGAGTGTACCTTAATTTTGGGGTCTTAGGCCCCGGATTCTAAAAAGATCCCTGGACTAGTGAGATTCTATAAGAATGCTCTCCAGGCCTACTATTTCCCTGGAAGAGTAATATAAAGCCACTTTTTACCCTGAAAGCAGGGTGTCTCACTAAGGGGCGTATACTGTATTTTTGTATGGAAAAGAGATGCAAACATTGCAAAAGTGCAAAATAAAATTTCTAATTTTAAAATCATACAAAAAGAATAATTGAACCTTATTACCAATAATACGCAGGAAATTTTTTTATTGTTATGGGGCAACAAAATTGGTAATGAAATTTGTGACACAAAGCCAGTTGCTTCTTTTTCAGCCCAGCCAATAAGGGGTTAACAAGACGGTTCTAAGCCACAAGTACCTTTATTTCTTTTTCTTTGTGTCCTATTAAATTCTGTTCCCCATCCTTTCACAAAACCATCATTTTCATGAAATTTTTGTAGCCGGCAGGATGTATTCTATTGTACCTGCGGTACCCCCTATTAATCCTGAGCAACCGTAAACACAAAAAGGTTTGTGCCATGCGACTGGAATGCACCAAACATTGCCAGAATGTGCACCTGAAAGAGAGCTTTAAAATTATACCAAACAGTTGGAGTGCCCCACTAGAACCCGGGCCCTTCGCTGTTAAAGTTACCGGACATAAAAGGGTGCAGGGCTAAATGCTATGCACGAGAAACCTTATCTCTCAGCAGGATCTTAGTACAAGGGGGGAGAACAGGGGGCAGTATGTGAATGGCTTTTGTATGTTTACATTTTACACCTTGCACTGTATATAAACCCTGTGTCTTGACCATTAATGCGTGTTACTCTCTACTGCACTAAGCCTTGTCTGGTGTTTGTATGGGAAGGAAAGAACATCTTCACTACAGATCTTAATCACTGCATATAGGGCTATTAGTCGAGTTGACTGGTCCCTATAGCTAGAAATTCATACATAAAAGTACAAAATACAAAGCATAATTGTTGTTTTTTTGCAAAATGGGCTGAACATGGGCGTTTGAAGGACATATAGGAAATTTTCTCTCAAATCCCAGCGTAATTCTATAAACATTTTCACACTACAGTTCTCACTATTTTTTCTTGCAAGTTAAAATAAAAGTTGCGAGTTTTCACCAAAACACTAACAGCTAGATTTAGAGTTTTGTCGGTAAAGACCCGCGTAGCTAACGCTGTTTTTTTCTCAGCTCACCCTTAAGACAGCGCTGGTATTTAGAGTTGTCTGAGTGGCTGCGTTAGGCTCAGAAAAGGGTGCGTTGAGCCTAATTTAAATCCACTTCAAGCGGTAAGCTGAAAAACGTGCTCGTGCACGATATCCCCATAGGAAACAATGGGGCATTTTGGGCTGAAAAAAAACCTAACACCTGCAAAAAAGCAGCGTTCAGCTCCTAACGCAGCCCCATTGTTTCCTATGGGGAAACACTCTCTAAGTCTGCACCTAACACCCTAACATGAACCCCGAGTCTAAACACCCCTAACCTTACACTTATTAACCCCTAATCTGCTGCCCCTGCTATCGCTGACACCTGCTGTATATTATTAACCCCTAATCTGCCGCTCCGTACACCGCCGCAACCTACATTATCCCTATGAACCCCTAATCTGCTGCCCCTAACATCGCCGACCCCTATATTATATTTATTAACCCCTAATCTGCCCCCTCCAACGTCGCCGCCACCTTACCTACACTTATTAACCCCTAATCTGCTGACCGGACCTCGCCGTCACTATAATAAATGTATTAACCCCTAAACCGCTGCACTCCCGCCTTGCAAACACTAGAATAAATTGTATTAACCCCTAATCTGCCCTCCCTAACATCGCCGCCACCTACCTACAATTATTAACCCCTAATCTCCCGCACGCACCATCGCCGCTACTATAATAAAATTATTAACCCCTAAACCTAACTCTAACCCTAACACCCCCCTAACATGAATATAATTTAAATTAAACAAAATAATATTCCAAAAATTAACTAAAATAATCCTATTTAAAACTAAATACTTACCTAGAAAAAAACCCCTAATATAGCTACAATATAATTAATAATTACATTGTAGCTATTTTAGGATTTATATTTATTTTACAGGCAACTTTGTATTTATTTTAACTAGGTACAATAGCTATTAAATAGTTAATAACTATTTAATAGCTACCTAGTTAAAATAAGTACAAAATTACCTGTAAAATAAATGCTAACCTAAGTTACAAATACACCTAACACTACACTATCATTAAATTAATTAAATAAATTACCTACAATTAGCTAACTTAAAATACAATAAAATAAACTATTCTATAATACAAAAAAAACAAACACTAAATTACAAAAAATAAAAACGAACTACAAGATGTTTAAACTAATTACACCTAATCTAAGCCCCCTAATAAAATAAAAAATCCCCCCAAAATAAAAAAATGCCCTACCCTATTCTAAACTACCAAAGTAATCAGCTCTTTTACCAGCCCTTAAAAGGGCTTTTTGCGGGGCATTGCCACAAAGTAATCAGCTCTTTTACCTGAAAATAAAAATACAATACCCCCCCAACATTACAACCCACCACCCACATACCCCTACTCTAACCCACCCAAACTCCCCTTAAAAAACCTATTGCTAACCCCCTGAAGATCATCCTACCTTGAGTCGTCTTCACCCAGCCGAGCCGAATTCTTCATCCAAGGTGCGCAGAGGAGGTCCTTCATCCGATAGAAGTCTTCATCCAAGCGGGGCAAGAAGAGGTCCTACATCCGGTAGAAGTGCTCATCCAGGCGGCGTCTTCAATCTTCATCCATCCGGAGCGGAGCTATCTTCAAAGGAGCCGACGCAGAGCCATCCTCTTCAACCAACGACTTCCCAACGATTGAAGGTTCCTTTAAGGGACGTCATCCAAGATGGTGTCCCTTCAATTCCGATTGGCTGATAGGATTCTATCAGCCAATCAGAATTAATGTAGAAAAAATCTGATTGGCTGATCCAATCAGCCAATCAGATTGAAGTTCAATCCGATTGGCTGATCCAATCAGCCAATCGTATTGAGCTTGCATTCTATTGGCTGTTCCTATCGGCCAATAGAGTGGGAGCTCAATACGATTGGCTGATTGGATCAGCCAATCGGATTTAACTTCAATCTGATTGGCTGATTGCATCAACCAATCAGATTTTTTCTACCTTAATTCCGATTGGCTGATAGAATCCTATCAGCCAATCGGAATTGAAGGGACGCCATCTTGGATGACGTCCCTTAAAGGAACCTTCATTCGTCGGGAAGTCGTTGGTTGAAGAGGATGGCTCCACGTCGGCTCCTTTGAAGATGGCTCCGCTCCGGATGGATGAAGATTGAAAACGCCGCCTGGATGAACACTTCTACCGGATGGAGGACCTCTTCTTGCCCCGCTTGGATGAAGACTTCTACCGGATGAAGGACCTCCTCTGCGCACCTTGGATGAAGAATTCGGCTCGGCTGGGTGAAGACGACTCAAGGTAGGGGGTTAGCGATAGGTTTTTTTAAGGGGGGTTTGGGTGGGTTAGGGTAGGGGTATGTGGGTGGTGGGTTGTAATGTTGGGGGGTATTGTATTTTTATTTTCAGGTAAAAGAGCTGATTACTTTGGGGCAATGCCCTGCAAAAAGCCCTTTTAAGGGCTGGTAAAAGAGCTGATTACTTTGGTAGTTTAGAATAGGGTAGGGCATTTTTTTATTTTGGGGGGATTTTTTATTTTATTAGGGGGCTTAGATTAGGTGTAATTAGTTTAAACATCTTGTAATTCTTTTTTATTTTTTGTAATTTAGTGTTGTTGTTTTTTTGTATTATAGAATAGTTTATTTTATTGTATTTTAAGTTAGCTAATTGTAGGTAATTTATTTAATTAATTTAATGATAGTGTAGTGTTAGGTGTATTTGTAACTTAGGTTAGGATTTATTTTACAGGTAATTTTGTACTTATTTTAATTAGGTAGCTATTAAATAGTTATTAACTATTTAATAGCTATTGTACCTAGTTAAAATAAATACAAAGTTGCCTGTAAAATAAATATAAATCCTAAAATAGCTACAATGTAATTATTAATTATATTGTAGCTGTATTAGGGTTTATTTTCTAGGTAAGTATGTGTGGCGGTTTAGGGGTTAATACATTTATTATAGTGGCGGCGAGGTCCGGTCGGCAGATTAGGGGTTAATAAGTGTAGTTAGGTAGCGGCGACGTTGGGGGGGCAGATTAGGGGTTAATAAATATAATATAGGTGTCAGCGATGTTAGGGGCAGCAGATTAGGGGTTCATAGCTATAATGTAGGTGGCGGCGGTGTCTGGTCGGCAGATTAGGGGTTAAAATTTTTATTAGAGTGGCGGAGATGTGGGGGGGCCTCGGTTTAGGGGTACATAGGTAGTTTATGGGTGTTAGTGTACTTTGTAGCACAGTAGTTAGGAGCTTTATATTCCGGCGTTAGCCCATAAAGCTCTTAACTACTGACTTTTTTTGGCAGTAGGAGTCTTGTCGGGTCTACCGCTCACTTCTTCCAAGACTCCAAATACTGACGTTAGGCAGATCCCATTGAAAATATAGGATACGCAATTGGCGTAAGGGGATCTGCAGTAGCCTGGAGTCGCGGTGAGGAAGTGAGCGTTAGACCCTTTCCTGCCTGACTCTAAATACCAGCGTGCGGCCAAAAGCAGCGTTAGGACCCCTTAACGCTGCTTTTGACAGCTAACGCAGAACTCTAAATCTAGGTGATATTATTCTGAAAGGAAAACATAAGCATACGAAAATTAAAGCAAATTTAAGGTACTGCACTTAAAACAGATTAATTTGATTTTTATTTTATTAAGTGTCATTTTCAAGTTTTAAAACATGCACATTTCCTCCTCATTATTGTATGGGAGACATCTCGCCTCTAGCAGGGTCAGCCCCTTTTTATAGAATTCCAGAATTCCATGAGGGCTGCCTATGTGAGTGCTGACGTAGATAACCACATCTTGACTGGCAAAATTTTTTGGAATCGGGTCCTTGGTCTCTTCCATGGCATCTTAAATATCTATTACTGACATCATCACTACATGTTGTTAGCTACATAATATTGCAGAGCAGGAGGGGTTACCTAAGAACATGCAACTGCCCATTATGTGTACAGAGAATGTGGAAGAAGCTGGAGAACTAGATGCTACCCTGGCTATTAGCTAAGTCAGCAATAACCTAATTTATGAGTACTTCCAAGGTAATTGTTTATTCAATAGGCAAGACAAATTACACTTCAAAATGTCCAAAAGTTTTCAAAATGTCACAATCGTTTTTGTTTTTAATGATCGCTTTCCTACATACACCAGCTATTCAAATCTGTATATATGCAAAAATATCTAGGCACCATGTACATCACCATGGAAACAAAGAGTGTAAAAGGAAAATTACTCCTTTAGAAGTGATTCCTCCAAAAGTTGGTACTAATAATATATCTAAGTTGAGACTTAGGGAAACATACTGGATATATAAATTCAGGTCTTTGTTCCCCTCTGGTCTCAACAAGAATATAGCTATGGCAGCGTTTTAGAGCCCAGTTGTTTTAACCCTCTGATTTTAAGGATCTTCTGAATAAATGCTCTGACACATATAGTCTCCCACGAGCAGGGCTCCCCTTCATATATATCCCTTTCTTATTGTGTATATTATTTATATTCCTTCACACCACCTCCACATAAGGGTATTACAAATTTTAATTTTTTTCACATCGGAGCCCCGTTCCATACACAACCCTTATTTTAAGGCACTTTTACATCACGCATTTTATAGGTCATCTATTAACTCTTTATGTAGTTCCACTTGATAGAATCTAGAATGAGTCATTAAATATCTAGTGATCGTTAATTTACATTTTCCTTTCCCTTTTTATAGTTTCTTAAATAACCATTTTCGAACCCGAACCTACACCTCCATTAATTTATTATTATCAATCCATCAAGGAAAGCTTGTAAGAGCACATGCACATATTAACTCTACATATCCTATTTAATTATTTTATGTCTCATATGCACTTCCCATGAATATTACACATATTATCACATTAACTGTGGATTCTTTTTTTATTCCTTTAGATTTATAGTTTGAGTGATTCCCAGTTGATATATACTGTATATATATATTTTCTTACACATAAGATATAAACACACATCTCTAGATCATTTAGTATTTTTAGACCAGTATATGACCAACACTGTTTTTATTTCTTATTCCCTAGATGGTACAATTTGATTATTTCAATCCCCAAATTTTAGGATCTGATTGGCAGGGATCGTGAGTCCTTTATTTTACTTTTGATATATTTTGGTGGGTCGTTTAGTCCCATTAGCGCACTAGCCAATTACTGCACAAATGGACAGTGCTTTGTAGAAACTAGCAAATATAGATCAGTACCTTACTTGGGACACAATTTGTTTCAATAATATGAATTCCTACTCAGGAGTTTATTCATGATAAGTGTGATAATATTTTATATGTGTTATCCCTTAAGATTTGGTTTATTTGTATAGAAGTCACGCATTCACAATCATGTTGTAATCATTATTTGTATTGTATAGACAATGTTGATTATTATTAAGGATATATTGTATATTTATGTATAAACTAACTCTCTGACATTTCAATTGAAGATAATTATACAGATTTGTTTCGCCGGTAGAACTTATGACGTAGTTGTAAACTGGATAATGATTGGTAGATTTTTATTTAAATAGCAAACAAAGTGATATATGTAATATGCCTGAAGAAACGGCCAGCAGGCTGAGAAACGCGTAGCGTATTGCACACGTTAGCTTGATCTATATGATCATTCGTTCTTACTGATTGCCTATGATTGGCTATCGGCTCCTTCACCTCCGTCTCTAGCTGTGAATTTCACAAACATTGAAGTATATCTTCCAACGACTGTTCCAGAGACCGGGAGACCAGCGAGCTGGGGCACTGTGAGACCCCCGTCTGCCTCAAAAAGCATATTTGAGAGCTGCCACATTTGTGAGTATTCTGTGAGCAAGAGAGCACATATTTGTGATTTGTTTTTTTTTTCTTCACATAATTGATACACACAAGGAAGCGCCTCTTCTATTCTGTTTTTCAGACTGTGTAGCTTACATGCAAAAATATATACTAAAATGATAATAGAAGTGAACTGCAGTCAAGTAGATTAAAACATGTAAAATCATATTTATGCA
Source organism: Bombina bombina (assembly GCF_027579735.1). Lineage (NCBI taxonomy): Eukaryota > Metazoa > Chordata > Amphibia > Anura > Bombinatoridae > Bombina > Bombina bombina. The sequence goes on along the minus strand of NC_069499.1, from coordinate 392,965,059 downwards.
ATATTCATATTTAATAAAGGTTTTAACTATGTATTTATTGTAAATATTTCACATTTCAATATTATGCACATAGCAGAATATGTTCTATGTATTTTTAAATAGATATGCTTACATACAATGCCTTGCAAAAGTATTCACCCCCTTGACTTTTTACCTATTTTGTCACATTACAGCCTTAAGTTCAATGTTTTATTATTCTGAATTTTATGTGATGGATCAGAACACAATAGTCTAAGTTGGTGAAGTGAAATGAGAAAAATATATACATAAAACTATTTTTTAGAAATAGAAAACAGAAAATTGGCATGTGCGTATGTATTCACCCCTTTGTTATGAAGCCCATAAAAAGCTCTGGTGCAACCAATTACCCTCAGAAGTCACATAATTAGTGAAATGATGTCCACCTGAGTGCAATCTAAGTGTCACATGATCTGTCATTACATACACACACCTTTTTTGAAAGGCCCCAGAGGCTGCAACACCTAAGCAAGAGGCACCACTAACCAAACACTGCCATGAAGACCAAGGAACTCTCCAAACAAGTAAGGGACAATGTTGTTGAGAAGTACAAGTCAGGGTAGGTTATAAAAAAAATTCCAAATCTTTGATGATCCCCAGGAGCACCATCAAATCTATCATAATCAAATGGAAAGAACATGGCACAACAGCAAACCTGCGAAGAGATGGCCGCCCACCAATAAATACTGTATATATGTAAATACTTTTTTGTAAATACTTTATGATATCTTTTCATGTGACAACACTGAAGAAATTACACTTTGCTACAATGTAAAGTAGTGAGTGTACAGCCTGTATAACAGGGTAAATTTGCTGTCCCCTCAAAATAACTCAGCACACAGCCATTAATGTCTAAGCCATTGGCAACAAAAGTAAATACACCCCTAAGTGGAAATGTCCAAATTGGGCCCAATTAGCCATTTTCCCTCCCCGGTGTCATGTGACTCATTAGTGTTACAAGGTCTCAGGTGTGAATGGGGAGCAGGTGTATTAAATTTGGTGTTATCGCTCTCACACTCTCTCATACTGGTCACTGGAAGTTCAACATGGCACCTCATGGCAAAGAACTCTCTGAGGATCTGAAAAAAATAATTGTTGCTCTACATAAAGATGGCCTAGGCTATAAAAAGATTGCCAATACCCTGAAACTGAGCTGCAGCACACTGGGCAAGACCATACAGTGGTTTCACAGGACAGGTTCCACTCAGAACAGGCCTCGCCATGGTTGACCAAAGAAGTTGAGTGCACATGCTCAGCATCATATCCAGAAGTTGTCTTTGGGAAATTGACGTATGAGTGCTGCCAGCATTGCTGCAGTTGTTGAAGAAGTAGGGGGTCAGCCTGTCAGTTCTGAGACCATATGCCGCACACTGCATGAAATTGGTCTGCATGACTGTCGTCCCAGAAGAAAGCCTCTTCTAAAGATGATGCACAAGAAAGTCTGCAAACAGTTTGCTGAAGACAAGCAGACTAAGAACATGGATTAATGGAACCATATCCTGTGGTCCGATGAGACTAAGATAAACTTATTTGATTCAGATGTGGGTGTCAAGCGTGTGTGGCGGCAACCAGGTGAGGAGTACAAAGACAAGTGTGTCTTGCCTACAGTCAAGCATGGTGGTGGGAGTGTCATGGTCTGGGCCTGCATGAGTGCTGCCGGCACTGGGGAGCTACAGTTCTTTGAGGGAACCATGAATGCCAACATGTACTGTGACATACTGAAGCAGAGCATGACCCACTCCCTTCGGAGACTGGGCCGCAGGGCAGTATTCCAACATGATAATGACCCCAAACACACCTCCAAGATGACCACTGCCTTGCTAAAGAAGCTAAGGGTAAAGGTGATGGACTGGCCAAGCATGTCTCCAGACCTAAACCCTATTGAGCATCTGTGGGGCATCCTCAAACAGAAGGTGGGGGAGTGCAAGGTCTCTAACATCCACCAGCTCCGTGATGTCATCATGGAGGAGTGGAAGAGGACTCCAGTAGCAACCTGTGAAGTTCTGGTGAACTTCATGCCCAAGAGGGTTAAGGCAGTGCTGGAAAATAATGGTGGCCACACAAAATATTGACACTTTGGGTCCAATTTGGACATTTCCACTTAGGGGTGTACTCATTTTTGTTGCCAATGGTTTAGACATTAATGGCTGTGTGTTGATTTATTTTGAGGGGGCAACAAATTTACACTGTTATACAGGCTGTACACTCACTACTTTACATTGTAGCAAAATGTAATTTCTTCAGTGTTGTCACATGAAAAGATATAATAAAATATTTATAAAATGTTAGAGGTGTACTCACTTTTGTGAGATACTATATATGTATATATATATATATATATATATATATATATATATATATATATATATATATATATATATATATATATATATATATATATATATATATATATATACTCACTGGCCACTTTATAAGGTACACCTGTTCAATTGCTTGGTAACACAAATTGCTAATTAGCCAATCACATGGCAGCAACTCAATGTATTTAGGCATCTAGACGTGGTGAAGACGACTTGCTGAAGTTCAAACCAAGCAGACGGGCTGGTCTGAGTATTTCAAAAACTGCTGATCCACTGGGATTTTCACACACAACCATCTCTAGGGTTTACAGAGAATGGTCCAAAAAATAGAAAATATCCAGTGAGTAGCAGTTGTGTGGACGAAAATGCCTTGTTGATGTTAGAGGTCAGAGGAGAATGGGCAGACTGGTTCGAGATAATAGAAAAGCAACAGTAATTCAAATAACCACTCATTATAACCAAGGCAGAATACCATCTCTGAACACACAACACGTCAAACCTTGAAGCAGATGGGTTACAGCAGCAGAAGAGCAAAATAAAAATCCTTTTGTAAGATTTGTTACAAAAGTTATGTACAGGTGATACACATAAATTGGAGCCCTTTCTAGTCAAACACGTATATCATATCCCTTTAAACCAGTTTAAATTTTTTTATTAATATTTAAATTAAGTATTTTTATTAAAATGTGTATATACGAGTGTACTTTATTTGAATGGGTTTTGTGAAAAATGATGTATATAAACATACAAACACATAAATACATATGTATCCATATATAGAGTTAGACATATACATAAGTGCATTGGAGCCCTTTGCAGTTAAGTAGATGAAAACATGACAAAGCATATTTATGCAACATTCATATTTAATAAAGTGTTATATTGTGTTTTTACTGTAAATATTTAATATCCCAATGCTCTGCACATAGCAGAACATGTTATATGTATTTTTAAATAGATATTTTTTAAATAGATATTTAAATAGATATCTGTATATATATATATATATATATATATATATATATATATATATATACATATATATATATATATATATATATATATATATTGTACCAATAAATGAATAAATGGAACATATTCTTCTATGTGAAGAACATTGGAATGTGAAATATTCATATTTTCATGTTGGTTAGCGCACATGAGAATATGCAATCAGGTTTGTGCGTGAGTAGGATGTTAGTTTTTTTCCCACTTTTTTGCTCCTTTGATTTATGTGAAAGAATAGGTTATTGCGCACAATATTGTAAGTTCTGCTTTTTGCGCGCATTGGGTTAGCATGAGAGCGATAACTTTTTACGTTCAACTCGTAATACGCGCGCAACCCAGCGCTTTCATAAACTTTACTTCTAGTGCAATTAGCACTCTAGCAAAACTCTAAATAGTGCTACACTTGTAATCTGGCCCTGTGTGTTATAATTCTCCCACCAGGGCACCTCTGGACTTCTGGCCATATAAATTGTGCATAAATGAAATCTCCAACTTAGGGCAACGCAAAACTCACATAACAAAATCCCGACATGCACCCACTGCTCGCTCTCCCTGCTCTATCCATTAAAAGTAAAGGGTATTCTAAAATATAAAATAAAAATGGTTAACCAGATACTTGTAATACCAGACTGTGCATTATTTATAGCACAAGATACCCCAGGCAGCGCTATTGATTGCACACTTCACTTGTAATTTAGCCTATTTAACTGCTGCTTTCTTGTAATCTAAGAAGACTATTGAGTTTAATATTCTGTTCACTGATTTCTATGGCTTCTTCTCCCTCTCTTTTCTCTTCCTCCTTCAGCTCTTTTGTAAACCTATATAAAGAAATCTATGTGTATAAATTTGTCAAGAATATGTAGTGCCATCCTTGGCTTTATTTCATATGAAACTTTTGACATTTGAAAACATGGAAAAATGAACATATACTATTTAGAACCATTCAAGTGGCATCCATGGCGGCCTTTCTCTTTTTTTTTTAATCTTCTTTAAACCTGTATGTTTATTGTTTGCATGATTATGTTTTTCATTCACTTCCCACTTTGCTGACACAGGTAGACCTTGACAAGTCAACCCGCAACATAAATGTAATCTGTAAAGTCAGCCCTCTCCTTTTATTAATTTTATCTTTCGATCTTATCTATCTTGTTAGAAGTGCTGAAAGATATATAGCTTGTGCTTAAAAGGAATGGTGTAGACAGGGCTTTGACAAATTCCACACACCTTTCAAGCACTTGAAATGCAAGACCACACCGAAATAAAGCTGGTGGAAAACATATTACATAATCTTTTTAAAATTTTGAATTGAGCATAATTCAATTAGTCCACTTTGGAATTTAGCAAATGTGTTAATTACGTTTTACGTTTGTGAATTAAAATTGTAAAATGTAATAATATATGCCAGCTGTACATATAATTTTAATTCTGAGTTTCTGAGACATTCAAAAATTTAAAAACATGATATTACTATGATATAGAAAAGACCAGTTTTGCACCACTAAATGGAAAATGCAGGAAGCTTAAAGGGACACTCAATCAAAATTAAACTTTCATTATTCAGATAGAACATGCCATTTTAAACAACTTTCCTATTTATTTCCATTAACAAAATGTGCACAGTCTTTTTATATTAAAACTTTTTGAGTCACCAGCTTCTACTGAGCATGTGCAAGAATAAGTGTGTATGCATTTGTGAATGGCTGATGGCTGTCACATGGTACGTGTATGCATTTGTGATTGACTGATGGCTGTCACATGGTACAGGGGGAGTGGAAAAAGACATACCTTTTAAAATTGTCAGAAAAAAAATCTACTACTCATTTGAAGTTCAGACTAAGTGCTATTGCATTGTCTTGTTATCTTGCATTTGTTGACTATGCAAATCTACTGTGTTGACTGGTCCTTTAAGTGTTTTCAAAGTTAACTTTTGTTTCATCTAGAAGAGGACAATGTAAAATGTATAAAACATACATTTTGTTTTCATGCTAGTACTCCCATCTACCAATAGAGCTCTAGGCACTGTCTGTCCCTATGGATGAATTATTTACAAGTATAAACATCTTGCTAGCTTCAGATTTAACCATCTTTTTTCATTTATATTGTTTATATCATATATATATTGTTTATATGTATGACATTTATTTTATTATATTTTACTTACAGTATGAGAGGTGGGAAAACGAAGAAATGGTTTTGGAACCTTCCAACCTGTTTCAAGAGAATAGCTCTGTATATTGCCAGCAGTGTTATTTTATATGGAGGTCTAGGTTTGTGGAACCAACTAAGGGCTATATTAAAAGTGAAGCGCTATTTATCACTCCCACTCACACGCTAATTGTGTTAGACTTTTTGTGCACGTCAGGTAACACCTGTGTTACAAGTTAAAAGTAAAAAGTTTGCGCTTGCGCTAACCTAACGCGTGCAAAAAGCTGAAGTTAAAATATTGTGACTGAGTTAACGTATTCTCCCATAGACTTCAATGGAGCTCCAAAATAGAAAAAAACAATCCAATCACATTTTATCAAGTGAGCTTAAATATTAATATTTCACATTCCAATGTTCTTCATATAGAATAATATGCTCTGTTATTCATCGCTTATGATGTACACTATGTTATGTCTCTATCTGTAATCCTGTTTGTATATGTTTTTTATTTTTAGGTTTTATTAGGATCTGGTACGTTTGTCTACACAGCAGGGTAGTTGTACCTGTTTCCATGGTTACATTGTTTACACTCAGCGGACCCGGTTTTTCGGGCACAATAACATATGGCTGTTTGCTGCTATCACCTGCTGGTGATTAGAGACATCGTTCTATGGCGACAGGCACTTATACTCATACGATTGAGTTACTGCTCCTCTCTAAGGTGCATTAGTGGTTATCTGGTTCCCGTGTGGTTGCCATGGTTACTATCCCTATTTACATTGGTTGGGCTGGTTGCCCATATCTGATTGGCTATTATTTTACATAGATGTCCTTGCTTTAGGGTTTCCATGACAACCAACGGCGGGCATGATGACGTCACTATGCACTATGGGCTTGCGTGCTGTTTACCACATGGTCGCTTTGGTTACTAGTGGCAGTCTGTGATCGGGATGGCTAGTAATGCCATTCAGCCATTCAGCTGGGTTTTATTTAAATTTTTTGGTGGTTTTGTGTAACGTACCAGAATTGTTGGTGGAGGTATTTAAGGCACTCTTGCTGTGTTATATTTTATGCCTGTCTGATATGACTTGCTGCATGTGGCCAAGGCTCTTTTGTGGGGCCGAAGCGTTATGCTTTTGTAACAATGAAATGGTGATATTTCTAATCTTTTGTGCTGGCTATCATTGTTTGGGATATTGTGGATTGCCACCGGATCCTGTCCTATAGCATTGCTCACTATTTGGAGTCATATTGGCTGAGAGTGGTTGTGATTGCTGGTGAGTGCTGATCTGTTGTACATATTTGTTGATTTCTTTGGACCCGCTGGGTTCTTTTTGGACCTTCATTTGGGGATCTGGATAGACTCCTATTTGTGACTATTTTGTAATTTTGGGCACAGAATACATCTCAGTGAGGATACCTACGGATATTCCTTTGTTTGTCTATTTATTTCACAGTGTGCTATTTATGGGGAGATTGAAGACTTTGCATTTACTGATGATGATGCATTACGCATCAGGTGTGAAGCTGACATGCAGGAGCTGGAGGAGACAAAAGGTGAGACTCCCCTTAATGTTTATCACAAATTATTATATTTGGGAAAAAAAGAAGTAGACTATTACCTACACGCTGTTTATCTTTCTAAATATCATAAAGATAAATTTATCCCACATGGCTTTAGGGTAAAAAATATTCCCACCTTTGGTAGGACTAGTATGGACACTAACTAATAGTGGTGTTATCACTAGATCCTCACAGAGACCCCTTTTACCCGTGGGTTCAGACACAGACACTATAGGAGGGGTGGGAGGAAACACCAAAAAAGGAATAACACACAAACAGAAACAATAGTATATAATTTGAGTTCATGTACACTCTCTGTGGATGAATATTCACTACTCAATAAAGGATTGTCTTTCACTCCTACCCCCAAAAGTGATTTATTTGACCTACGGGTTGACTTACATCACTTTAAGCGTCAATTGAAACTGAAGGATTTCTTTAAAAATACTGAATATGAACCTAAACCCTTTAAGGGTAAGAGTTCCTTTGAACCAACCAACACTCATTCTACTATTAAAACATTTACACTCATGGTTAACACTGATATTGATAGTGATATTTTGACAACTGATCCGTGGGACAAGCTGATAAGGGCGGGGCCGTTGTGGTGTTGGATTATTCCATGTATCGGCTTGAGGCACTCAGACAACTGAATGATGGACTCACCTACCGCAAATTAACGTTTCAATGGGACTTCCACAGCGCCGGTATTACGAGTTTGCCTGTCCGGCCAAAAAGTGAGTGAGACAGCCTATAACTACAAGATCCGTACTGTAAACTGAAAGTCAATAGTTATGGGTTTTACGCTACAAAGCTGTAACATAAAACTCATGACTTCCACAGCGCCGGTATTACGAGTTTGCCTGTCCGGCCAAAAAGTGAGTGAGACAGCCTATAACTACAAGATCCGTACTGTAAACTGAAAGTCAATAGTTATGGGTTTTACGCTACAAAGCTGTAACATAAAACTCATAACTGAAGTGCTACAAAGTACACTAACACCCATAAACTACCTATTAACCCCTAAACCGAGGCCCTACCACATCACAAACACTAAAATACATTAATTAACCCCTAATCTGCCGCTCCGGACATCGTCGCCACTATAATAAACATATTAACCCCTAAACCGCTGCATTCCTGCATCATAAACACTAGTTAAATATTATTAACCCCTAATCTGCTGCCCCCAATGTCGCCGCCACTATACTAAAGTTATTAACCCCTAAACCTCTGGCCTCCCACATCACTAACACTAAATAAATATATTAACCCCTAAACCTAAGTCTAACCCTAACACCCCTAACTTTAATATAATTAAAATAAATCTAAATACAAATTACTATCATTAACTAAATAATTCCTATTTAAACTAAATACTTACCTATATAGTAAACCCTAAGCTAGCTACAATATAACTAATAGTTACATTGTAGCTATCTTAGGTTTTATTTTTATTTCACAGCTAAGTTTGCATTTATTTTAACTAGGTAGACTAGTTAGTAAATAGTTATTAACTATTTACTAGCGAACTAGTTAAAATAAATACAAAGTTACCTGTAAAATAAAGCCTAACCTGTCTTACACTAACACCTAGCATTACACTAAAATTAAATAAATTACATTAATTAAAGGGACAGTCAACACCAGAATTGTTGTTGTTTTAAAAGATAGATAATCCCTTTATTACCCATTCCCCAGTTTTGCATAACCAACACAGTTATATTAATACACTTTTTACTGCTGTGACTATCTTGTATCTAAGCATCTCCTGACCGCCCCTAATCACATGACTTTTAGTTATTATCTATTGACTTGCATTTTAGCCAATTAGTGCAGTGTCTGCCACAACCCACGGGCGTGATCACAATGCTATCTATATGGTTTACCTGAACTACTCTCAACTGTTGTGAAAAGCAAATACAAAAGCATGTGATTAGAGGCGGCCTTCAAGGGCTTAGAAATTATCATATGAGCCTTCCTAGGTTTGCTCTCAACTAGAATACCAAGAGAACAAAGCAAAATTATTGATAAAAGTAAATTTGAAAGTTGTTTAAAATTACATGCCCTATTTGAAAAATAAAAGCTTTTTTGGCCTTGACTGTCCCTTTAAATACAATTAACTAAATTACAAAAAAAACCCTCTAAATTACACAAAATAAAAAAGAAATTATCAAATATTTAAACTAATTACACCTAATCTAATAGCCCTATCAAAATAAAAAAGCCCCCCCAAAATAAAAAAACCCTAGCCTAAACTAAACTGCCAATAGCCCTTAAAAGGGCCTTTTGCAGGGCATTGCCCCAAAGAAATCAGCTCTTTTTCCTGTAAAAAAAATACAAACAACCCCCCAACAGTAAAATACACCACCCACACAACCAAACCCACCCAATAAACCATTAAAAAAAAACTAACACTAACCCCCGAAGATCCACTTACAGCTTTTGAAGACCGGACATCCATCCTCATCGAAGCCGAGAGAAGTCTTCATCCAAGTGGCAAGAAGTCATCCTCCAGGCGGGCAGAAGTCTTCATCCAGACGGCATCTTCTATCTTCATCCTTCCGATGCGGAGCGGCTCCATCTTCAAGACATCCGGTGCGGAGCATCCTCTTCTTTCGCTGGCTCTTCAAGAAGGAATTTTCCTTTAAATGACGTCATCCAAGATGGCGTCCCTTGAATTCCGAATGGCTGATAGAATTCTAGCAGCCAATCGGAATTAAAGGTTAAAAACTCCTAGTGGCTGATGCAATCAGCCAATAAGATTGAGCTTCAATCCTATTGGCTGATCCAATCAGCCAATAGGATTGAGCTTGCATTCTATTGGCTGATTTGGAAAGCCAATAGAATGCAAGCTCAATCCTATTGGCTGATTGGATCAGCCAATAGGATTGAAGCTCAATCCTATTGTCTGATTACATTAGCCAAAAGGATTTTTTAACCTTTAATTCCGATTGGCTGATAGAATTCTATCAGCCAATCGGAATTCAAGGGACATCATCTTATATGACATCATTTAAAGGAAAATTCATTCTTGAAGAGCCAGCGAAAGAAGAGGATGCTCCGCACCGGATGTCTTGAAGATGGAGCTGCTCCACGTCAGAAGGATGAAGATAGAAGATGCCGTCTGGATGAAGACTTCTGCCCGCCTGGAGGACGACTTCTTTTCGCTTGGATGAAGACTTCTCCCGGTTTCGTTGAGGATGGATGGATGTCCGGTCTTCAAAAACTGTAAGTGGATCATTTGGGGTTAGTGTTAGGTTTTTTTAATGGTTTATTGGGTGGGTTTTATTTTTAGATTAGGGACTTTGGGCAATGTAAAAGAGCTAAATGCCCTTTTAAGGGCAATGCCCATCCAAATGCCCTTTTCTGGGCAACGGAGAGTTTAGGTTTTTTTTAGATAGGATTTTATTTGGGGGGTTTGGTTGTGTGGATGGTGGATTTTACTGTTGGGGGGTTGTTTGTATTTTTTTTACAGGTAAAAGAGCTGATTTATTTGGGGCAATGCCCCGCAAAAGGCCCTTTTAAGGGCTATTGGCAGTTTAGTTTAGGCTAGGTTTTTTTAATTTATTTTTGGGGAAGGGGCTTTTTTTGATAGGGCTATTAGATTAAGTGTAATTAGTTTAAATATTTGATAATTTCTTTTTTATTTTGTGTAATTTAGTGTTTATTTTTTTGTTGTAATTTAATTAATTGTTATTTATTTAATTGTAGAGTAATGTTAGGTTTTATTTTTCAGGTAAATTTGTATTTATTTTAACTAGGTAGTTAGTAAATAGTTAATAACGATTTACTAACTAGTCTACCTAGTTAAAATAAATACAAACTTAGCTGTGAAATAAAAATAAATCCTTTGCTAGCTACAATGTAACTATTAGTTATATTGTAGCAAGCTTATGGTTTATTTTATAGGTAAGTATTTAGTTTTAAATAGGAATTATTTAGTTAATGATAGTAATTTGTATTTTGATTTATTTTAATTATATTAAAGTTAGGGGTGTTAGGGTTAGGGCTAGACTTAGGTTTAGGGGTTAATATATTTATTTAGTGTTAGTGATGTGGGAGGCCAGTGGTTTAGAGGTTAATAACTTTAGTATAGTGGTGGCGGCAACGTTGGGGGTGGCAGATTAGGGGTTAATACATTTATGTAGGTGGCGGCGACATTGGGGGCGGCAGATTAGGGGTTAATACATTTATGTAGGTGGCGGCGACATTGGGGGCGGCAGATTAGGGGTTAATAAATTTATGTAGGTAGCGGCGACATTGGGGGCGGCAGATTAGGGGTTATTTAGTGTAGGTAGGTGGCGAGATGTCGGGGCAGCAGATTAGGGGTTAATAAGTGTAATGTAGGTGTCGGCGATGTCGGGGGCAGAAGATTAGGGGTGTTTAGACTTGAGGTTCATGTTAGGGTGTTAGGTTTAAACTTAAATTTTCTTTCCCCATAGGAATCAATGGGGCTGCGTTATGGACCTTTACGCTCCTTTATTGCAGGTGTTAGGCTTTTTTTTAGCCGGCTCTCCCCATTGATGTCTATGGGGAAATCGTGCACGAGCACGTAAAACCAGCTCAAAGCAGCGCTGGTATTTGTGTGCGGTATGGAGCTCAACACTGCCATATTGCCCGCTAACGCCAGGTTTTTGCAAACCTGTATTAGCAGCGCTATTAAAGGTGAGCAGTGGAAATAACTTGCAAGTTATTACAGAGCCGCTCATAATGGAAAACTCGTAATCTGGACGATTTATATTATATATAGGTATAGATATATGCAGATATATATATATGAATATCAATTTAAAGATACATAGAACATATTCTGCTATGTGCAGAACATAGGAATGTGAAATATTTACACTAAAAACACAGTATAACACTTTATTAAATATGAATATTGCATAAATATGTTTTTTTCACGTTTTCAGCTACTTGACTGCAAAGGGCTCCAAAGCACTTATATATGTCTATATATGTATATATGTATAAATATGTATTTATTTGTTTAAATATGTATATACTGTATGTCTGTAAATACATTTATAAACATATAAATATACAAAAACATATATACTCACACACACATATATATATATATATATATATATATATATATTCATGTATGTATCTCTATGTTAAGCTCTTAGAACTTTTGAATGCAATTTTGTTTTTTAATCATTTTTATTAGATGGTTATTATGAACGTTACTGTACTTTTTAATATATTTTAATGTAATTTTTAAGGTTTTTTTTACAACTTTTTATTCAAAACATAACGTTAACCAGAGCTGAGGTCACGCTCTCCCAACGCGCGTTAAATTCAATTGCACTTGAGCAAACACGTTTACTTTTAACTTGTATTACAAACAGCCGCAATAAACCCAATTCATTAATTTCCTTTGATTATATAGTCACATCACTTATATGACTATACTCACATTTGCAAAAAGATGGCATTATTCAACCATTTAATTTATCTGTAAACATTATTTTAAAATGTATAATGGTTGTCCAGATCTATAAATCTTCAAATATAAGTATAATAATTAATTTAAGCCAGGTATTGTGAGAACATTTTAAAACAAATTGTTAAAATATGTTACTAAAAGTACCACCCCTGAAGGACAAATTAACAGACTTCTATTCATTGATAAATCTTGGAAAGCAGTGTTTTGCAAATTGTGTTTCATGAAACCCATATGTTGAATCATTAGTGATTAGGTTCCACAAGATAAAACACCACAGAAGATTTATTTTTTTTCAGTCTTTTTATTATATTTACAAATCTGGAATCTATAGAGAAGAAATCCTTAATAAATTATTCACAATAAAATTTAAAGGGACACTGAACCCAAATTTTTTCTTTTGTGATTCAGCTAGATCATGCAATTTTAAGCAACTTTCTAATTTACTCCTATTATCAATTTTTCTTTGTTCACTTGCTATCTTTATTTGAAAAATAAGACATCTAAGCTTTTTTTTGGGTTCAGAACACTGGATAGCACTTTTTTATTGGTCGATGAATTTATCCACCAATCAGCAAGGACAACCCAGGTTGTTCACCAAAAATGGTCCGGCATCTAAACTTACATTCTTGCATTTCAAATAAAGATACCAAGAGAATGAATAACATTTGATAATAGGAGTAAATTAGAAAGTTGCTCTATTTGAATCACAGAAAAAAAAATTGGGTTCAGTGTCCCTTTAAGGCCTACTTCAAATTATTAACTGAAAAAAATACAGCTTTTACAATATCAGTATAATCCATTTGTTAATATAGGTATAACTTCAGAGACTTAGAGGTATTATTATACAAATGACATCCTTTTTTGACGCATTTAAGGCTGCCTTTATTGTCCTTGTGTGTTCGTGTATAAGTGCTATATTATTCCTGATTGCAGTTTACTTGTTTGGATCACCAGTAATTTTGACTCATCCTGTTTTTTGTCTTTACCCCTATCTCTGCCCTTGTATTGGGCTGTCTTATTATTGACCTCTGTCTGATTTGACCATCCTTTTGACTTGCCCTTATATTTTGACTGATTTCTGGAACCAACCCTTTGCATAGAATGGCAACTCTTTTGCCTGAGCCCCTTTAGGTTGACATTAGAGATTATACTTTTGCCTGTTTTACTATTCTTCTGCCTCAGTCTTCTACAGGATTGTTTTCTGGCACTACCACTACTTGCATATCTGATGCTACTGCAGTATCTTTTAAGGTCATTTTTCTGCATGCTTACTATCCTTCATATATTCAACTTCTTACTCCTGCACATTGATGGGTCACCTCCTGAGGCTAATCCAGGAAGCTCTGATTGGTTTGTTACTTTCCATCCTCAGCCCCCGGTTGCTGTATCTGGGCTGGCATTTCTTCATATGTGATAGTATACATAGGCTACTGAGCTGGCAAGAGCTGTTACCCACCAAGGTCAACTTCTATGTGATTATGAAATGCAGTTACAAACCTTGGATGAGAAATTGGGGACAATCCTAGTTGCATTGCATGGTGCTATTGTTCAGCCTACCACTCCTGCTGCTGCACCAGTGGTACCTTTGTCACCTCAATCTTTACCTTTTCCTGCTCCTATGATACTACTCACATGAATGTATGATGGTACACCTACTGAATGATATTTTTGTTTTTTAATCAGTTTAGGTAGGTGGCATTTCCAAAATCAACTTTAAGTTTTTCAATCTCATCAAGCCAAAATTACTTTTAAAATGCAAGGCAGCACACCTGGATAGTAACTCAGATCTTTTAAGTGACAGCGTCTTTATATTTGCTTTTAGGATGTGTACCAGTTCAAATCCTCCATATTAGAGCTTCTCCAGGGAAGTACAATTGTGTCCCATTATGTAATATAATTTTCAGTCATTGGCAGACTTTAAAACTGAAAAGCACTTTCCATAGAGGCTTAGCAGACCGCATCAAATATTAGCTTACTTGTAGAGAGATCCCAGGCACTTTAGATGCATTCTTTTCTCTCTGTACCAAGGTGAATGCAAGATCCTCCAAATGTCAATTGGAACAGGAAAGGACTTGTAAGTCCTCTAGCAACCAACCCAATGTATGTCTTTCTCCATGCTTTGTCAGTTGCTCTGAGCCCTCCTACTATGTAGAATAAGCAGAAGAACCAATAGATCTTAGCTAAATATGGTTATCAGAGACTGAACAGCTATGTAGAAGACCACAGGGTCTCTGCTGGTACTATGGGTTAAAAGTCCACTTGTTATGTACTTGCCCTACCTGTCCAGCAAAAGCCTAAGTTTAATGGAGTTTCAGTTAAGCTGTTTCAAAATAAAATCTTCTCACATTACTAAAATTCTTTTACCCATAACTTTGTCCTGGGGTACTTGTAAGATATCCACTCAAGAGTATGTTGATTATGGAGCAGCCATTTTTAGATCAAACATTTCCCTTACATCATCACATACCTAGCCAGCTAAAGGATCATCCTGTGAAAATGACAGTCCTAAATGATACTGTGATGATCCCGATGCAAAGGTCTTAAAATGTTGGGTTTACTGTGGTTGCAACCCCATGACCCTAAAATTATGTGGGGAACTTGCAGCCTGGAGTTCAGGAAGTTATCAAAGATGCATACAAAGCTAAACTAGTCCGAAGACTTATTCCGATTGCAGCCATATCTCCTGCTACAGAAGTACCAGGATCATATTTTTCCATAAAAGAGGATGAGACACTGTACCTCATAGGGTTTTGTGCCAGTGACCTTCTTCCAAAAGTAGAAATCCCTAAAGGCAAAAGTTTTTCCCTTTTCCATTCCTGAAACAAAGAATACATTTCTCATAATTTTACCCCAGGATTCATTTGTCCCTCCTCCTTTCATACTGGTGCTGTTTTTTTTTTTTGCTGTTGTTGTTACTAAGGTGGATGGATGGAGGCCTCATACCTTGTATTAATTACTGTGCACTAAATCATATCATCATCAAAAATCAGTTTCTTCTACCCTTGATCTTGGAACTTTTTGATTATCTGCAAGGGGAGCATATATTCACACAATTAGACCTCAGAGGAGCAAACAATCTAAGGATCCAAAGTGGACATGAGTGAAAGAGAGCTTTTAATACTTGTACAGGTCATTGTGAATATTTAGTAATACCATTTGATTTGTGCAATGTACCTGTGGTTTTCCTTTCATTTGCAAACCATATTTTTTATGACATTTTAAACTTCTTTGATGACATTCTAATTAACTCAAATGATTTTTAACAGCACAAGAAACATGTATGTTAAATTACATTTATGCTAAACTAGAGAAGTGCCTATTTCAACAAACTTGTATACCCTTTTTAGGGTACATTATCTCCAAGGGTTTAAAATTGATCCAGAAAAACTTGCAGCCATCCTCCAGTGGCATAGACCCACTGCATTAAGGTATTCAATGGTTCTTAGGCATTTGCAAACTATTACCGTAGTTTTACTAGTAAGTTCTCCAAAATTGCTGCACCTATAATTTCTCTAACCAGGCAGACAAATTTCCTCTTTAGAGACCCTAAGAGAAGAGAAACCTTTGCCTATTATAGCACCAGAAAAATAAAAGCTACATTTTCAGCTCCTGTGCTTTAGCAATTACAAGAATCAGCAATGGTGGCAACAAAAAATCATTTATTCCATAAGCACATAAGCACAGTAACAAACAGCAGCAACGTTTCGGGAGTACTTCCCTTACTCATGCTCCGAGCATGAGTAAGGGAGGTACTCCCGAAACGTCGCTGCTGTTTGTTACTGTGCTGATGGAATAAATGTTTTTTTTTGCTGCCACCATTGCTGATTCTTGTTGAAGTATTTCTTGGGAGGAAGAAGTAGACCCCCCCAGGTGGCGTGCACAAGACCGTTGTGTGCAAGGTTGAATACACTCTGCCCTCTTCCCTTGATATTCCTTCTCACACCTTTATGTATCTAAACAGCTACATCCTACTATGTAATCATTGGTCCATAATAATAATATGTCTGGCCTTCTTCAAAGTAAGGTTACCACATACTGAAACAAATTGTATGGTGGCCAGCCATCAAGAAAAATTCCCATACCTATGTCTACACCTGTGCAGTTTATGTCAATGCTAAAACCCAATGTCAGTCTCCAGCTGGTCTTCTTCAACCTTGGAATGTCCAAACAACCACAGACCCACAACTCCATGGATTTTATAGTTTATTTACCTCCAATAAACATAAAAAATGTAATATGAGTTGTAGATGAATGTTTTTTTGTGATAGTACATTTTTCCCCCTGAAAAAAAACTCCCTTTCCGCCCAAGAACTCTCAAATTTTTTCATGCAGAATATAATCTGTCTGCATAGTGTACCCACAGATATTGTATCTGACCATGGACCTTAGTTTGTAGCAATCTTTTGGCAAGCCATCTGTAAGCAGTTGGGCATTACTATCTCTTTCTGTTCTGGTTATCACCCACAAACAAATGGGCAAATTGAGAGTCTTGTATACCTTATCCTACTGCAGTATCTTCCACATGTAATTCTTCCCCATACTGACTATACTTCATGCATTAAAGGTTTTACTAATGCACAGTAGGGGGTCACCTCTTGAGGCTATTCCAGGAAACTCTGATTGGTTTGTCCACTTCCCTCATCAGCCACTAGTTCTGCTTCTGGTCTAACATTTCTTCAGATGTGATGCCTAGTTTGTCACAGGTTGATCATACAGCAAGTTAATTACCCAAAACACCTCCAGGCTATGTCATATCTACCTTAGAAGAAAAGAACAAGATGGTAGGCTTCAAATCATGGAATGGCCATTCTCCAGACTTACACTTCATAGAGTTGGTTTGGGATGAACTGGACAGAAGGGTTAAAGCCAACCAACTTACAAATGAAACACTTTTGTGGCTACTTTTGCAACAGTGCTGGGAATTATTTTTGAAGCAATATTTGTGTGTTTGGCCGTTATATCTGCAAAAGGTGGATATTTTGAAGTTTACTTTTCAAAATATCTAAGTTTGCAACTTTCCATCACTTTCAATTTATTTGTGAATTTTGGAGTAACAGCAAGTCATAAGCTAAGCAACGCCTATGAGCTTCATTTTCATGGACCTGAAAACTTTATTGTAGGCCAGATTTCTCATAGTTGTAAGCGCCTAAATCTATTCCATGTAAATGGAAATTGTAAGTTTAAAAAATAACTAATAATCATGCTGTCTAAATATGCACACTTATTTCAGATAGAAAAAATGCACAATGGGATTATTTATTATAATTGCCATATAAATTATATGAATTTTAGACTGTCAAGCTTACATTATGAGCTTAAAATAAGCTTTGTTCCTTTATATGCCCCATAAAGTCTTCATTTATATATTGCGGTGACCAGTTTATTTAACCCTTCAGTGGGTGGCTCTATGTTTGGTACTAGCTAGGTACTATCCCTAGTTCTCTTTCTGTAGTAATAACCATAAAGTTAGAGGGCAGTCCCTTTTTTACATGTTATTTGCTCTAACATAACAAGAAGAGAGAATAAGGGGGTAAATGGGATTGTATGTTAGAAATGCTGTGATATTTTCTTAGAAATGGTAACTCAACAACTGTACCACCCACACCATTGATCTATAGATTTGTAGTAACCTTTATTAACACCCCTAATTTTAGTGTCTAGAATCATCCCTTCTTGAGACAGCTAATGAAAAAGGTTTTTGCAAATGTATTCATTGAATTTCTTTCATAATTTATTTATTTATTTAAACATTGTCATTCCGATAGTGGTGGTGGAGGACTGCATGAGGCTCTTGGAGGCTAATGTCACAGAGGATAACCCATTTTTCATCTTATAAACAAATAGAATGTATTTAACCCACTGATAACCTCCACACACACAAACACTGCACTTTCTCACAGAAAGGGTAGTTGATATATGTAATAAACTTCCAGTAGAGGTGGTAAGGTCATACACCGTGCCTGGCATAAGTATAAGGCTATCCTACAAACTAAATATCTTTACACTTTTAGTAAATTTGGGGAAGAAATGTTGGACCTATAGTTCTTATCTACTGTCAAAATCTACATTTCTAGGTTTCTATAGGTTCCTTTCCTTATCTCTAGTTAATCCACCATCTCCCACAAACGCAGTCAATTTAAAAGCAAAACATTACAGGAAGTCTGATTAAAGAAAAAAAAAAAAAAGGTTAGGAATAATAGGACTCATGATCCACCTATAATATTTACCCATCTATGTCCTGCGGCATTATAATTCAACCCCCTAAGTAAGACTTTTTAATAACATATATTGGTGGCGAATCCTTATACGCAGTATAATTAAAAAATATCCCTTTTTCACCTCCCATGTATGCTTTATTTATAACCACATCTTTTTTTGCTTAAGAATATTTGAGATGAATACTTTTTGTTTTGTTTGTACAACCCACTACCGATAATTAAAAACAAAACACTCTTTAGTTGGTATTCTTTTTGTTATATTTCCTCATTATCTGAGCATCAGTCAATACTTTTTCCTATTGTTATTGGTGATATCTAACAAAAGCAATATTAAAAACTAGGTGATAAGCCTGCCCAGAGGGCAGTCTATGTTTAAAAACTACAATCCCCCAATCTAAAGTTACAAAAAATAAAAAAATAAAAAATTACATAAAAAATAAACAAAGCTATCCAAAAGAAAAAATTTAAACCTAAACTAATACCTAGGACCTTTTACAGGTCATTTTTCTGCATGCTTACTATCCTTCATATATTCAACTTCTTACTCCTGCACATTGATGGGTCACCTCCTGAGGCTAATCCAGGAAGCTCTGATTGGTTTGTTACTTTCCATCCTCAGCCCCTGGTTCTGTATCTGGGCTGGCATTTCTTCATATGTGATAGTATACATAGGTCACTGAGCTGGCAAGAGCTGTTACCCACCAAGGTCAACTTCTATGTGATTATGAAATGCAGTTACAAACCTTGGATGAGAAATTGGGGACAATCCTAGTTGCATTGCATGGTGCTATTGTTCAGCCTACCACTCCTGCTGCTGCACCAGTGGTACCTTTGTCACCTCAATCTTTACCTTTTCCTGCTCCTATGATACTACTCACATGAATGTATGATGGTACACCTACTGAATGACATTTTTGTTTTTTAATCAGTTTAGGTAGGTGGCATTTCCAAAATCAACTTTAAGTTTTTCAATCTCATCAAGCCAAAATTACTTTTAAAATGCAAGGCAGCACACCTGGATAGTAACTCAGATCTTTTAAGTGACAGCGTCTTTATATTTGCTTTTAGGATGTGTACCAGTTCAAATCCTCCATATTAGAGCTTCTCCAGGGAAGTACAATTGTGTCCCATTATGTAATATAATTTTCAGTCATTGGCAGACTTTAAAACTGAAAAGCACTTTCCATAGAGGCTTAGCAGACCGCATCAAATATTAGCTTACTTGTAGAGAGATCCCAGGCACTTTAGATGCATTCTTTTCTCTCTGTACCAAGGTGAATGCAAGATCCTCCAAATGTCAATTGGAACAGGAAAGGACTTGTAAGTCCTCTAGCAACCAACCCAATGTATGTCTTTCTCCATGCTTTGTCAGTTGCTCTGAGCCCTCCTACTATGTAGAATAAGCAGAAGAACCAATAGATCTTAGCTAAATATGGTTATCAGAGACTGAACAGCTATGTAGAAGACCACAGGGTCTCTGCTGGTACTATGGGTTAAAAGTCCACTTGTTATGTACTTGCCCTACCTGTCCAGCAAAAGCCTAAGTTTAATGGAGTTTCAGTTAAGCTGTTTCAAAATAAAATCTTCTCACATTACTAAAATTCTTTTACCCATAACTTTGTCCTGGGGTACTTGTAAGATATCCACTCAAGAGTATGTTGATTATGGAGCAGCCATTTTTAGATCAAACATTTCCCTTACATCATCACATACCTAGCCAGCTAAAGGATCATCCTGTGAAAATGACAGTCCTAAATGATACTGTGATGATCCCGATGCAAAGGTCTTAAAATGTTGGGTTTACTGTGGTTGCAACCCCATGACCCTAAAATTATGTGGGGAACTTGCAGCCTGGAGTTCAGGAAGTTATCAAAGATGCATACAAAGCTAAACTAGTCCGAAGACTTATTCCGATTGCAGCCATATCTCCTGCTACAGAAGTACCAGGATCATATTTTTCCATAAAAGAGGATGAGACACTGTACCTCATAGGGTTTTGTGCCAGTGACCTTCTTCCAAAAGTAGAAATCCCTAAAGGCAAAAGTTTTTCCCTTTTCCATTCCTGAAACAAAGAATACATTTCTCATAATTTTACCCCAGGATTCATTTGTCCCTCCTCCTTTCATACTGGTGCTGTTTTTTTTTTTTTTTTGCTGTTGTTGTTACTAAGGTGGATGGATGGAGGCCTCATACCTTGTATTAATTACTGTGCACTAAATCATATCATCATCAAAAATCAGTTTCTTCTACCCTTGATCTTGGAACTTTTTGATTATCTGCAAGGGGAGCATATATTCACACAATTAGACCTCAGAGGAGCAAACAATCTAAGGATCCAAAGTGGACATGAGTGAAAGAGAGCTTTTAATACTTGTACAGGTCATTGTGAATATTTAGTAATACCATTTGATTTGTGCAATGTACCTGTGGTTTTCCTTTCATTTGCAAACCATATTTTTCATGACATTTTAAACTTCTTTGATGACATTCTAATTAACTCAAATGATTTTTAACAGCACAAGAAACATGTATGTTAAATTACATTTATGCTAAACTAGAGAAGTGCCTATTTCAACAAACTTGTATACCCTTTTTAGGGTACATTATCTCCAAGGGTTTAAAATTGATCCAGAAAAACTTGCAGCCATCCTCCAGTGGCATAGACCCACTGCATTAAGGTATTCAATGGTTCTTAGGCATTTGCAAACTATTACCGTAGTTTTACTAGTAAGTTCTCCAAAATTGCTGCACCTATAATTTCTCTAACCAGGCAGACAAATGTCCTCTTTAGAGACCCTAAGAGAAGAGAAACCTTTGCCTATTATAGCACCAGAAAAATAAAAGCTACATTTTCAGCTCCTGTGCTTTAGCAATTACAAGAATCAGCAATGGTGGCAACAAAAAATCATTTATTCCATAAGCACATAAGCACAGTAACAAACAGCAGCAACGTTTCGGGAGTACTTCCCTTACTCATGCTCTGAGCATGAGTAAGGGAGGTACTCCCGAAACGTCGCTGCTGTTTGTTACTGTGCTGATGGAATAAATGTTTTTTTTTGCTGCCACCATTGCTGATTCCTGTTGAAGTATTTCTCGGGAGGAAGAAGTAGACCCCCCCAGGTGGCGTGCACAAGACCGTTGTGTGCAAGGTTGAATACACTCTGCCCTCTTCCCTTGATATTCCTTCTCACACCTTTATGTATCTAAACAGCTACATCCTACTATGTAATCATTGGTCCATAATAATAATATGTCTGGCCTTCTTCAAAGTAAGGTTACCACATACTGAAACAAATTGTATGGTGGCCAGCCATCAAGAAAAATTCCCATACCTATGTCTACACCTGTGCAGTTTGTGTCACTGCTAAAACCCAATGTCAGTCTCCAGCTGGTCTTCTTCAACCTTGGAATGTCCAAACAACCACAGACCCACAACTCCATGGATTTTATAGTTTATTTATCTCCAATAAACATAAAAAATATAATATGAGTTGTAGATGAATGTTTTTTTGTGATAGTACATTTTTCCCCCTGAAAAAAAACTCCCTTTCCGCCCAAGAACTCTCAAATTTTTTCATGCAGAATATAATCTGTCTGCATAGTGTACCCACAGATATTGTATCTGACCATGGACCTTAGTTTGTAGCAATCTTTTGGCAAGCCATCTGTAAGCAGTTGGGCATTACTATCTCTTTCTGTTCTGGTTATCACCCACAAACAAATGGGCAAATTGAGAGTCTTGTATACCTTATCCTACTGCAGTATCTTCCAGATGTAATTCTTCCCCATACTGACTATACTTCATGCATTCAAGGTTTTACTAATGCACAGTAGGGGGTCACCTCTTGAGGCTATTCCAGGAAACTCTGATTGGTTTGTCCACTTCCCTCATCAGCCCCTAGTTCTGCTTCTGGTCTAACATTTCTTCAGATTTGATGCCTAGTTTGTCACAGGTTGATCATACAGCAAGTTAATTACCCAAAACACCTCCAGGCTATGTCATATCTACCTTAGAAGAAAAGAACAAGATGGTAGGCTTCAAATCATGGAATGGCCATTCTCCAGACTTACACTTCATAGAGTTGGTTTGGGATGAACTGGACAGAAGGGTTAAAGCCAACCAACTTACAAATGAAACACTTTTGTGGCTACTTTTGCAACAGTGCTGGGAATTATTTTTGAAGCAATATTTGTGTGTTTGGCCGTTATATCTGCAAAAGGTGGATATTTTGAAGTTTACTTTTCAAAATATCTAAGTTTGCAACTTTCCATCACTTTCAATTTATTTGTGAATTTTGGAGTAACAGCAAGTCATAAGCTAAGCAACGCCTATGAGCTTCATTTTCATGGACCTGAAAACTTTATTGTAGGCCAGATTTCTCATAGTTGTAAGCGCCTAAATCTATTCCATGTAAATGGAAATTGTAAGTTTAAAAAACAACTAATAATCATGCTGTCTAAATATGCACACTTATTTAAGATAGAAAAAATGCACAATGGGATTATTTATTATAATTGCCATATAAATTATATGAATTTTAGACTGTCAAGCTTACATTATGAGCTTAAAATAAGCTTTGTTCCTTTATATGCCCCATAAAGTCTTCATTTATATATTGCGGTGACCAGTTTATTTAACCCTTCAGTGGGTGGCTCTATGTTTGGTACTAGCTAGGTACTATCCCTAGTTCTCTTTCTGTAGTAATAACCATAAAGTTAGAGGGCAGTCCCTTTTTTACATGTTATTTGCTCTAACAGAACAAGAAGAGAGAATAAGGGGGTAAATGGGATTGTATGTTAGAAATGCTGTGATATTTTCTTAGAAATGGTAACTCAACAACTGTACCACCCACACCATTGATCTATAGATTTGTAGTAACCTTTATTAACACCCCAAATTTTAGTGTCTAGAATCATCCCTTCTTGAGACAGCTAATGAAAAAGGTTTTTGCAAATGTATTCATTGAATTTCTTTCATAATTTGTTTATTTATTTAAACATTGTCATTCCGATAGTGGTGGTGGAGGACTGCATGAGGCTCTTGGAGGCTAATGTCACAGAGGATAACCCATTTTTCATCTTATAAACAAATAGAATGTATTTAACCCACTGATAACCTCCACACACACAAACACTGCACTTTCTCACAGAAAGGGTAGTTGATATATGTAATAAACTTCCAGTAGAGGTGGTAAGGTCATACACCGTGCCTGGCATAAGTATAAGGCTATCCTACAAACTAAATATCTTTACACTTTTAGTAAATTTGGGGAAGAAATGTTGGACCTATAGTTCTTATCTACTGTCAAAATCTACATTTCTAGGTTTCTATAGGTTCCTTTCCTTATCTCTAGTTAATCCACCATCTCCCACAAACACAGTCAATTTAAAAGCAAAAAGTTACAGGAAGTCTGATTAAAGAAAAAAAAAAAAAAAGGTTAGGAATAATAGGACTCATGATCCATCTATAATATTCACCCATCTATGTCCTGCGGCATTATAATTCAACCCCCTAAGTAAGACTTTTTAATAACATATATTGGTGGCGAATCCTTATACGCAGTATAATTAAAAAATATCCCTTTTTCACCTCCCATGTATGCTTTATTTATAACCACATCTTTTTTTGCTTAAGAATATTTGAGATGAATACTTTTTGTTTTGTTTGTACAACCCACTACCGATAATTAAAAACAAAACACTCTTTAGTTGGTATTCTTTTTGTTATATTTCCTCATTATCTGAGCATCAGTCAATACTTTTTCCTATTGTTATTGGTGATATCTAACAAAAGCAATATTAAAAACTAGGTGATAAGCCTGCCCAGAGGGCAGTCTATGTTTAAAAACTACAATCCCCCAAGCTAAAGTTACAAAAAAAAAAAAAAAAAAAATTACATAAAAAATAAACAAAGCTATCCAAAAGAAAAAATTTAAACCTAAACTAATACCTCTATAAAAAATACCACTCAAAATAAAAACACCCCCTAATCTAATACTAAACTACCAATAGCCCTTAAAAGGGCCTTTTGTAGGTCAGTGCCCTAGGTTAAACAGCTCTTTTACCTCTAAAAATACTAAATCCCACCTAACAGTAAAAAAACCCACCCACCAAACCCCCCAAAATAAAAAAATACTAACACTAAAAAAAACTAAACTACCCTTTAAAGGCATTGCCCTTTAAAGGGCATTCAGCTCTTTTACTGCCCTTAAAAGGGGAATCAGCTCTTTTTCAAGCCCAAAGAAACCCTAATCTAAAAAAAAAACAACCCCAAAAATTAAAATAAAAAAGCCTAAACCTAAGCCCCAAATAGGTACTCACTGTTCCTGAAGTCCGGCGGAGAAGGTCTTCTTTCAGATGGATCCATCATCTATCTTCATCTGGAGTGAAGACGGCGTGGAACGGAGGTGCAGAGCTGTGTTCCCGATGCCTGGATCCTCAGCGGCGGTCCACGGCGGAGGCGTTCCTCGGTGGCATAGAGGCTCCACTTCATCCGATGTCCGTCGTAGACTGAAGATTGAATGCAAGGTATCGCAATCAATTTGGGGTACCTTGCATTCCTATTGGCTGAAATTTTGAAATCAGCCAATAGTATTAGAGCTACTGAAATCCTATTGGCTGTTCAAATCAGCCATTAAGATTTAATTAGCTCTCATCCTATTGGCTGATTTTAAAATATCAGCCAATAGGAATGCAAGATACCCCAATAAATATGGGGTACCTTGCATTCAATCTTCAATGTGCGGTGGACGATCGCATGAAGAGGAGCATCCACACCGACGAGGATCGCCACATCTGGGAAGACTGCTCCGCACCCCTGCTCCGCGCTGCCTTCACTGTGGATGAAGATAGAAGATGATGGACCGGTCTAGAAGAAGACCTTCTCTGCCGAACTTCAGGAACCGTGAGTACCTATTTGGGGCTTAGTGTTAGGGTTTTTTTTATTTTTTGGGTGGGGGTTTAATTTTTAAAATTAGGGGTTTGGGCACTGTAAAAGAGCTGAATGCCCTTTTAAGGGCAGTAATAGAGCCGAATGTCCTTTTAAGGGCAATGCCCATACAAATGCCCCTGTAGGGGCAATGGGTAGTTTAGGTTTTTTTAGTGTTAGGTTTTTTTATTTTGGGGGTTTGATGGGTGGGGGGTTTTACTGTTAGGGGGGATTGGTTTATTTTTAATATAAAAGAGCTTATTTCTTTAGGGCAATGCCCTACAAAAAAAACCTTTTTTAGGGCTATTGGTAGTTTATTCTTAGATTAGGGGGTGTTTTATTTTGAGAGGGCTTTTTTGTTTTCATAGGGATTAGGTTTATTTTTTTTATTTTGGATAATGTGGTTTATTATTTTGTGTAATGTTAGACTTTTTTTATTTTCTGTAATGTTAGACTTTTTATTTTTTCGATTTTAGATTAGTTTAAACTTAGTTTTCTTTATTTTTAAGGTAATGTTAGGTTTTTTTATTTTAATTGTAATTTAGGATTATTTTATGTAATGGGGTTAATTTAGGGGGTGTTAGGTTAGGGGCCTTAGTGATTAGTTATTAGTGTTGTGTGGTTTTACCGGTTTAGGGGTTAATAGAGTCATAAGGTTAATTTGTTAATGGCAGTTTAGGGGTTAATAGATGTATTAGTTAGTTTATTAGGTAGTTTGCGATGTTGGGTTTGGCGGATTTAGGAGTTAATAATTTTATTAGGCAGTTGGTTGTTTTTTTTTTAAATACTTATTGCGGGTGATTATTTTTTTTTTAATGCTTATTGCAGGCGGTTAGTTGTTTTTTTTTAATGCTTAATGCGGGCGATTAGTTTTTTTTTTTAATGGTTATTGTGGGCGGTTAGTTTTTTTTTAATGCTTATTGCAGGCGGTTAGATTTTTTTTTTAATGGTTATTGTGGGCGGTTAGTTTTTTTTTAATGCTTATTGCAGGCGGTTAGTTTTTTTTTTTTAATACTAATTGCGGCCGGTTAGGTTTTTTTTAATGCTTATTGCAGGCGGTTTAGTTTTTTTCTTTTAATACTTATTGCAGAAGTTTTTTGGTTTTTTTTATTACTTATTGCGGCCTGTTAGTTTTCTTTTTAATACTTTAGTGGATTCTTTTACCACCCTACCATTTCGCTGCATCCAGGTGAATTATTTTGGCTGCGCGCGCAGCCGTTTTTGCGCGCGCAGCCAACATTTTTGGCTGCCTCGTGCTGCCAACATTCCTTTGAGGATGCGTGCACAACTAGCGACACCGACGGACGCGTTACATACGCGATTATAGTATAGATAATAGTAATGAAGAGACCCAAGTACTGAGCAGCACCTGTTTGGCAAGTCACTTTTGTAGAACCGATATCCTCCACAAAATCCCCCTGTATGGCACACTCTCCTTTCACTCCGCCCCCTGAAAATACCTCACGCTGAGATCCACATCCACCACAAAGTAAAGAGGCGACAAAATACACACCAAAACACACGCTGGTCTAAACTAGTGCTGATCTTGGGGACCCACCTTGTAACATTCAGGGCTCAGATTCCTCACCCGCGGCATCTGTGTGTGCTCCAGGCGGTGTTGAAGACGAGCGGTGAAAGATTGATTCTACCATACACTATAATTCTAAACCTCTATCTGATATATGCCACACATGATACATATAGCTATATGACACTATGGTTTATATGCAAATTATCTCAGCCTAGGCTATGTCCTTTCACAACTTTGAAGTTATATCAGTGTTGTTTGACCTCTATGTATAGAAGTGCATTATATATTTTGAAAATTGATTTATGTCAAAGTGCGAAATTGCTGACTCCCAAAATGGGCAGATACAAATGTTTATTGGTGGAGGTGTGATTTAGTCATGTAGCATATGTTTTAACCAATCAAAGGTGTCTTTTACATTTATATTGAAGTGAATGCTTTAGCCCTTCAGCTACGATTACGGCAACAGCCGAAATGCGTCAGCGTCAGGGTACGTGGGGAACCACTACTCCACTTTTGCCCCAAGGGTTTTTCAAGCTGGTAACCTGTGTTTTCATGTATACCTTTTAAATAATGGACGTTTCTTGTTGCATACATCTGGTGCCTCATTCGCCTTTGTTATAGATAATAGTAGATTCATAGGAAAAATAATAACTTGGTTTTGCTATCTATATGAACCCTATACCTATTTTATTGATAAAGACAAGTTAAATAAGTTTCTTACATGACATGTAGTAATGATCCTTAGTCTTTGATTAAAGACCATAGGCATTGAATTTTTTTTTATGATTTTAGTATATTTTATTTTTGTAAATTATTTATTTTTCAGATCCATCAAATGTTTATTTTAATAAAATATTATTGAAGGAAATGGTGTACCTTGTACATTTTGCTAATACACTGTTTTCTGGTGTTGGTTTGGTGTTTCTACCCTTTTAGTATTGTATATATTATTTATTTAAAGTAATACATGGAATTCAATGTGATAAAATTTAATGTCTGCATTTTAAGTGAATAATTAAAAGCAGGTAATAGTAAATTCATAAAAGAGATGCAATAGCTAAATCCAATACAAAATTACATCTTTCTTAAAATAAAATAAAGTTCTAAAATTTTTCTTTTATCTCATTTGCTACAAACAATGAAAATATTGAACTCGTTGAATGTAGAAAAATAGGTCTATTGACTTTTTGTGTATAAGACTTTATTCAGTAGAACATATCCAATAGATTTTTAGTCTGATGAAAGAACATAGAAAATTTCACATAATAGCTGGGCACTTATAGCTTTTCAAAGAAATTCTTTCATGTAAAATTACAAGATAGAAATATTGAGAAACTGTCTGAAGCCTCAATACAATATACAACTTAGATAACTGCTACTTTGCAATTCTTTGTATACATGGTGCATGGGTGCAATTTATTTTTAAAATTACTTACCAAAGGAATTTTTACTTAATTAGCTGAAGGCAGTACTGTAATTACATTTTAATCTCATATAATAGTGTGTATCTCCGGATTTAAATCCCCTCCTATCTAATCTTATGCTTCAGGCAATGCAAGCAAAATGGATTCAGATTTTGTACACAATTACCTTAATGGACATAGAGATGGAATGGTACCAACAACAGTATGATAGGCATACAATACTGATCAACTAGATTTGCTGGTTAAACAAGTAAACACCTAAAAAAGGAGAGTTCCGTCTTTACTAAAACAATTACTTTTGGTTAATTCCATAGATTTTTATGGAGATTTCTGCTCATTTCCCTTTTCAACAAGATATACTTAATTTGCACTTTAATTAAAAAAAGAATTTGTTATGCATGTTCAATAATATAATATAATAATATAATAACAAATGGTAGATACAAGTGTTAAGGAGGGGTTCATGTTATAGTGGATATTTGTATACTTCTGTAATGATAGCGTGTACTTCTGCTAAAGGCTCTTGGTTGTTATATACATCATATATGATATGAAATTTTTGTAGTATGCAAATCAAATGTCAATTAATTGAAATAAATACATTTAATTCTTCATTCACATGGAAACATTGTCATCTCACCCACAAACACTTGAATTAAAGAGGCATTGTACATTAAAATTGTTTTTCTTTTAATGTGTTCCCAATAACTTGTTATAGTAGCTGTATGTAGAGTACTATTTTACATTTATTTCTATATATGAAATAGCTGTTTTTGCTGTTTATGTTTCAATCAATCGTTTTCAAGAACATGCCCATATAAATGGGTGTAGGCTGCAGAAATAGCAGACTTCCTAATTTTAGCTTTCTTTACATTAATGCCTCCTTATCTTATCTCTTTGTCTGTACACAATAACCAATGCTTAGAGCAATTAAAATGGAAACTTTTATTACCTCCCACTTCCACCCCTTACTGGAAACATGATTGCAGCGTGTGGCCTCTTGTTTACATAACTATGCTATAGAGAATATATTTTCAGATTTTCTATACATGTGGTGGTTTCAACAGGCTAAAGCAGCTATTTTAAATGACAAAATAATGGTCAATGAGCTATTTGTAAACAATTTGATACACTCCAGCATGTAAAGCAGATCATTGGGAACACGTCTGGAGAAAAACATTTCAGTACAATGTCAGTTAATTGTGCACCTCTTTAGGCACTTCAGCATAACACATCACTCATAATGAAGTAGTTGCAGTAGTTGCTCTAAAGAAGCTGTATCTCACATCTGTACCAAACAGTTGACACATGAGACCACACATTTAAAAAAAGGGAAGGCGCATCTCTTAAAAGAGAGGATTGTGTGTTTCCCTAAAATGCAGATGGTTACCTATGACACTAGACACCAGGGAAATATTTCATGAAGGAGGGAGCTCTTGTAAATGCCTTGTTTCCTCCTATTATTATTTACTAGGGTAGACATTCCATCTTTTCAATCAGGTGACACATGGCCCTCTAATATGCAGGAGATCAAAGTAGTAACGGTAATCAAATAAATAACGTACATTCTTGATGGGGGTGGGCTTTTCACTCCTTTATTAGGATTCATTTTAGAAATAGGAAGATCCATATTTCTAATGAGGGTTATCATGCTACGTTTGTTGTCATTTTTAATTTAAGAGTTACCTGTCCATCTTGCTGGTACAGGGGGTTAGAAAGGTATTCCATTAACACACCCTTCTTCAAATCTCCTTTGTGCCTATTGTTGCAGGTGATCACTGTTTTTACAATCTCCTTCCTAGAATAGTATGCAACCTCATTAGAAAGAATCTGTCCAATGAGAGATGTATGCCCTTCTAAGTGGTGTAGGGGCTAAGATAAATATTTGCAAAAACCATTTGGAAGCCACACTACCTCTGACCACCTTCTCATTGCATTTAACTTCATCCTTCAATTATGGGTTGAAATGGCATGCTGCCTCTAGACCTATAAGAGAAGGGAGCAGATGCATAATGAGAGATTCTGTTAGACATTCTCTGCAGACAAGCGGATCTTGAAAGAAATCTGCCATTTGTCCTCTACCTCCAAGGGGAAAATATGTTTAATGGGTCTCAAATTCAAAAATATGTTAGAAAGTATTACTACTACTATAATTAAATTAAAATAGATTTCTGATGAGGCCTCAAAGACATCTGTGAAACCAATAACAAAAAGGATATGTGGTACCTTTAATGAATGAAATGAATACAGTCAACAGAACATTAAGGTTCCTTCCTAGGACTGTAAGCCTGAATGGACCTCAGCCTGTCTGTCACAATCATAATTTGTTAATAACACCCAGAAACATTGTAGATTACAATCAGAATTTGCATAGTCTAAATTAAAGGAGAAAGTAAAGCAAAATAACATATTAGAAATGCATCAACACTTCATTTATTTAGTGGTGTAGTATATTGTATTGTGATTGTTTCATATTTACATCCAGAATTATAGGGAATGCCTCTCAGAGAAGCAAAATTTGCCTTCCTAGAATCTTGCAAGGCATCTTGTAGGGCTGACAAATCTTATTGGATAATTTTGTGTAAGCTGAGAGTTTTAGAGAACTAGGCCCTAAATCTACAGGATGACAAGGTATCACAATTTTTCTTAAAAACAAACAAAAAAAACAACAACAAACAAAAGCATTTAATCTGTGATGTATCAAGTCTCTACCTTCAAGTCCCAAGTCGAGTCTTAAGTCCTTGCAAGATACATTCAACTCACATCTCAAGTTGAGTCTTAAGTCTGGGAGCCAAATTTAACAGAAAAAAAGGAGGTGGTGGGGTGTGGGGGGGGGGCTATTGAAATCAAAGCTGATACGACAAACGTAAAGTACCGCTTCTATAACGTGACTGGAAGCATTGTTCATAGGAGGAAAGCCGTGTCTGGATGAATCCATGATGTTACTGAACAAAGGCCAGCAAGTCGGTCACTAAAAATATACAGGTCGCAAGTCAAGTTGAGTCAGTGCGTCATTTATAGCGAGTCGAGTCCAAGTCGAGACATTAAAGCGACTTGAGTCTGAGTCAATCGACTCGAGTCTACATCACTCCATTTCATACTATGGGCTAAATTATGACTGGAGCGCTAATTATTACTCACACTCTCACGCTAACTGTGCTTGACTTCGGCATTTTCTGCTCGTCGAATACTGCATGTATTACAAGTTAAAATTAAAAGTTTCAATATCACGATCGAATTAATGTATTCTCCCTTTGACTTCAATGGAGTGCAAAAAGTGTGTGTGGGGGGGGGGGAGGGAAGATGAGCAAACCTGATTGCGTTTTTCTCAAGTGCGCTAACCTGTCATAAAATATTAATATTTCACATTCACATGGATTAGAAGTCACTAAAGACAGCCCCTTGATAACATGATTTTTTATTAGCTTTTCACAACAGAGGAGTGCTAGTTCATGTGAGCTATATAGATAACGATGTGCTCACGCCTGTGGGTTCTAACAACACAGCACTAATTGGCTAAAAATGCAAATCAATAGATAATAAATAAAAAGTCATGTGATCAGGGGGCTGTCAGAAGATGCTTAGTTACAAGGTAATCACAGAGATAAAAAGTGTATTTATATAACCATGTTTTCTGTGCAAAACAGGGGAATGGGTAATAAAGGGATTATCTATCTTTTTAAACAATAAAAAAAATTGAGTTGACTGTCACTTTAATATGACCATGTTGGCTGTGCAAAGCTAGGGAATAGGCAATACAGGGATTATCCATCTTTTTTAAACAATAAAACATTTTGAGTTGACTGTCCCTTTAAAGACAGACAAAATTATTGTTTTTACTCATGATGCTAGGAGCAATATATCCCAAAAATGTGTATTAACCAAGGATATTAATACCACTGCAGTTATAATTTTGCCATGTATTTTTATTAAAGGATTATCATTCATTTGTTCATTTCAAAATAACTGCACTGTACCTTTAAGATTTGTTATTCTTGGTGCCATTTTTGCTGTGTTATTAAAAAAAATCCTAAGTGCCCTTTTAAATTGTTTTTATATATATATATATATATATATATATATATATTAAAAGGAGGAAATAATCAGCGCTAGAAGTGTATGAGTGTACTGTTTGTCTAAATATATATTCCCATCCACTAACTAGAATATATATCTATATGTATTTATATCAGACACTTGCAATTTATGCAGCGAACAGTCTCATAGTTCAGATGTGGTAAGTCTATGGAGATGTAATGTTCATTAAAATCCACAGGGCTAGTTCCGGTGTGCTGTGAGTAGTTAGGCAGCTCGTCTTTAGAAAGAAAAATGATCCCCCGCAGGGCGAGGTTCCTCTTGAAAGAATCTGAAAGGTATAGGACAAGACAGGCGCCAGGGGCACACTTCGTGTAATACGTTCAAATAAGTGATAAGTTATAGACAGTGGGAAAATCCACGCTCACCTGGTTAAACCTCAAGATATGAGGTATTTTCTGGCACTAGTGTTAGTATGCTCTCACTCCTCGCGGCCCTTCTGCACTTCCACTGTTCCTTGGGAGTTCCTTGGTCTTTAGAATATCCCCAGTTTATTCTCAGTTTATAGGGACAATATGGGGTATGTGGGTGGGAGAGGTTGTGTACTATTTTATCTATATCAAAATATACACTACTAACACCATACAGGTAAAACCAGGTATTTTAATCACACAAATGTATATACATAAAACAATAATTGTTAACAGTAACAGGCATAAAAGAACTTTTCAGTCCATAAAAAACAAGAGGAAATATCTTCCAGCAATAGGCTATAGAGCCGTAGTCAGACCGGGCAATTGGTTCCAGCAATCTGGACTGCAGGCCAGGCTGGCTAATGTGCTCTAATGTCTAGGTATCCGGTTATGGAGCAATAAAGGACCAAAGTGGATCCGCTATATTCTTTTAGGATATACAGCAATCCAGTCCTTATGCAGCTCCGTGTGAATCAGTGTGTACTGCGTGCTGTATCGTAGCGTATGGCGGGGGGCGGAGCCTAACGCGTTTCGTAACCAATGGGTTACTTCATCAGAGGTGTGGGCCGCCCCCCAACCTTGGTCTATATATGCGTATGGCTGAGGTAATTTAACCTCCTTGATGCCCCTCTGTCGCCATTTTGTTTGTGGGCAAGAACATTTTCTTTGTGGGCAAATACATTTTCCTTATTTTCTTATTCTTTTAAATCTATGTACACATTTTAAAAATTGACATAAATAACTTAACTTAACAAAAGCACCAGTATTTTGTTAAAACATAGCAGGTTATCTAAGCCTCAGATTTCACAAGTTTTGTCACATGTTTATATCAAGTACATAGCATGATTAGTCTGGGACTGTGTGAAGCAGTATGATACAGTTGATTACATTGGCTATTGTGTTGCACTCACTGATAACGATATACTGACATGTTGATTAGTGCAAGGTACTATTAGATTACAAGCTATAAAATCACCCTAAAACAACCTTTAAAAATCTTGTCCTTAAATTGCATTAAAAATGTATTAAAACAATTTATAAATTCATATTATTGTTAAAAAGGGGGGAACACAGTTTATTTTCATATGGCCTCTCTTTGGCTTGGGTGTCCTTAAAAATGTATATAACAGAATAATTATAAAAAGTAAGTACAGTGTGTTTTGGATTTTATAGAAATGCTGCCAGGTCAATATCTCTATTTAACCCTTTAGGTTCTAGGGTTTCAAGTTTGTGAATCCAAAACGTCTCTCTTTTGCGTAGCTCTAAGAGTCTGCTACCTCCTCTTTTCCCTGGAATTATGTGATCTATTGCTTTAATGAAAAAAATCGTTTTTATTTTTTCTATGAACCTGAGAGAAATGGTTTATTAGCGGGTTCCTAAGAATTCCAGCCTCAATATTCTTCATATGTTCTAGGCAGCGAATTTTAAGACCCTGCGTCGTGCGCCCAATGTACCTTTTAGGGTTACTGCAATTGCATTCTAACATGTAAACCACATGATCTGATTTGCAGTTAAGTAATCCTTTGATTGGGTAGTTGTCTCCCTTTATTCCGCTGTCAATGTATTTATTGTACTTTTTATCCCTGTGTCTATGTGCACAACAAACACAGTTTTTTCTAGAACATTTGTAAAAACCTTGTAAGTCCAGCATCTGACCTTTACCCTTTTTCACTATTTGTGTATCACTTGGAGCTAAAAAATTTTTTACATTTTTATTTTTCTTATATGTGACATTCGGTTTATTACCTATAGTGTCTTTCAGTATGGGATCATTTTTCAGTATTGACCAGTTTTTCTGTAGTATATTTTTAATTCTCCAATGACCCTCATTAAATGTTGTTACAAAATTTATTCTGGTATCTCTTTTAGACTCAGTATTATTTGTTGCTGAATTATGACATGCATTTTTTCCTTTTATCAGTGTTTGTCTATCCAATTTAGTTGCTTTCTCATATGCTCCCTGAATGGTCTTTATAGGATAATGTTTCTCTATAAACTTATCTTTCAGAAGTTTAGCCTCTATTTCAAAGTTGTTGGTGTCTGTACAGTTACGTTTCAATCTCTGAAATTGCCCGAAAGGGATATTCTCTATCCATTTCGGGTGGTGGCTGCTTCTAGCGTCTAGATAGCCATTTGTATCAGTGGATTTTCTGTATAGCTTACTGCATATGTTACCATTGGAGATATATAGGGTGACATCCAGAAAATCAATAGAGGACTCTTCTAGTCTTTGGGTGAAGGTGAGGTTCATACGATTCGTATTTAGCTCTTGTACATATGTATTCCATTCCTCCACTTCACCGTCCCAAATGACTAGAATGTCGTCTATGAACCAATGCCAGAATATTACATTCTTGTTTTTGAACTCTGCATCCTCATAGACCATGTCCTCCTCAAATATTCCCATGTACAGGTTCGCAAAGTTGGGCGCGAATTTAGTGCCCATTGCAGTTCCTGTACGTTGTAGATAGAATTTTCCTTCAAATTTAAAATAGTTATTTTGTAGGATATATCTGATAGATTCCAATATAAAGTTTCTCTGGATTTGGGCGATATGATTAGCGGTTTTAAGTGACCTTTTGATCGCCTCAATCCCACATTCATGTGGGATCGATGTGTACAACGCCGTTACATCCAGGGTGGCCCATTTATATGTGGGCTTCCATTCTATACCCTCTATGATTTGTAGAAGGTGAGGGGTATCTCTCAGGTATGACTTTAAGTCTATAACCATAGGTCTGAGGTACAAATCCACATATTCAGAGAGTCTTGATGTGAGAGAGTCTATTCCCGAGATAATCGGTCTGCCAGGCGGCTTCTCTAGACTCTTGTGGATTTTTGGCAGATAGTAGAAAATTGCCATCTTTGGTTCCTCGTTGGCCAAATATTTCCTTTCTCTTTCCGAGAGTACTCTATTTTGATAACCACAGTTTATGTGTTCCATATAAGATCTTGTAAATGCAGAGGTGGGATCACCTCTCAGTACTATATATGTATTTGTATCTGACAGCTGACGTATTGCTTCCTCCAGATAATCTATCCTATCCAAAATCACAGTCCCTCCTCCCTTATCAGCCTCACGAATTATGATTTGATTATTATCCGTTAGTGTTTTTAAAACCCTTTTTTCCTTCATACTTAGATTGTGATTATGGATCTTATAGTTGTTACACAGATCCATACATTCTTCAATGACCCTATCTTTGAACTGGCTTATGTACTTTCCCTGTGATTGAACTGGAAAGAATATGGACTTTGGTCGTAAGCCACTATTGGTTATTCTTAATTCCTCTATTGTTTCAGAGTCTCTATTTGTAATCAAATCGTTGTTGAATTCTAACTGAGAGGGATAGTTATTCCCACTTTCATTATCTAAGTCCATTAGGGCTTCCAATGTTTCCATATCTGTCTGTGTCAGACTGTCTAGTTTCTGTGATTTCTTTTCTTTCTCAAAGTGTCTTACCAATGTGAGTTTACGGATGAATTTATTTATGTCAATAAATAAATCAAATGGGTTCGGTTTTTGTGTTGGTGCGAAGGAAAGACCTCTTTTTAGTAGGTTAGTTTCCTCTAGACTTAGTATATGTTTAGAGAGATTGAAGATTTTTATAGTTTCTTCCTTTATCTCATTTCCCTGCGTCTTTTTAAGCTTAGATGTTCTTCCACCTCTACATCCTCTTCTTCTTCCATTTGTCTTTTTCCCCTTCTCCCTTCTATATTTGTTTGTGGTTGTCTCCATTCTAATGGTGTATATTGTGTCTCCCTTCCTTCTCTCTGTGTCTCTGTGTTTCTTGGTCTGTCTGTCACGTGTCTGTCGTGAAAATCCTGGTTATTATGATTATTTCTATTTCTGAAATTATCATATGTGTATTGATCCCTAGGTGAATTTGTCTTATTCCATGAATCCCTATTCTCATGGTAATAATTCCTCATCATATGTGAGTTGTGGTTGCCTCTATTTGAGTTATAGGAGGTATAGGTGTGGTCTCTTCTCCCTCTCCTGTAGTTATTATTACCTCTAGAGGGATAATGTGATATCTGATCACTATATCCCTCATTTCTGTACATATCTTGTTTATAATGTGTATTCAGATGTGAATTATCTCTGTTAGGGGGTTTATATCTGTTTTGTCTAGGGGTCTGTTTCCCAGGTAGAAATTCGAATCTAATATTCAATGGTTTTGGAGTTCTTAAACCAGATCTTTTATTCTCTTTTGTGTGATTATTTCAAATTGTTTCGTTATATAAAGTATGACCAGTGTTATTGGTTGTTAGAAGTGGTGTATTTGGTGTGTCATTACCTCCAGGTGTAATGGGTGTAAATGGTACATCAGTTTCAACTTCAATGTTTCCTGTTTGTTCACTAGCTTTTCTTTGGATGTCTCGTTCTAGTTTTTTCTTTTTCTTAAGTTTTAGATCTCTCTCGAGTTTGCTCATTCTTTCCCTTATATCACTATCTAATTTGTCATAGTGTGTATCTCCTTTGAATGGTAATAGTAAAGTTCTCAGTTTCTGTAGCTCCACAGTAACCTTATCTAGATTTGCTTCTCTAAATCTGATAATAATTCTCATCAGTTTTACTGAACTTTCTTCTAAAACTGTTTCCCATTCTGTAATGAGTTCAATATCTGTGCTATTAAATATAGCTGTTTTGCTCAACATAAGACCTTTGGGTATAACACCTGCTTTTAAATAGGTTTCCAGTCCTATTATGTCACACCAGTTTTTTATCTGGATCCTGCTTAATTTCTCCACTTGTTTAAAGAGTTCTCTAGGATTTACTGGCTTCTGTACACCGCTAGTACTAGTCTCTCCGTGTAAATCTACAGATAGAGTCCTTTTTTTACTATCAGGATCAAAGTAAACCCCAAAATTACACATAGATGTTTCTTCTGCTGCTGATGACATGGTACAATGTATAGGTCACTAGTGTCCCACAGTAATACCCAAAAAGTATTAAAAGGAGGAAATAATCAGCGCTAGAAGTGTATGAGTGTACTGTTTGTCTAAATATATATTCCCATCCACTAACTAGAATATATATCTATATGTATTTATATCAGACACTTGCAATTTATGCAGCGAACAGTCTCATAGTTCAGATGTGGTAAGTCTATGGAGATGTAATGTTCATTAAAATCCACAGGGCTAGTTCCGGTGTGCTGTGAGTAGTTAGGCAGCTCTTCTTTAGAAAGAAAAATGATCCCCCGCAGGGGGAGGTTCCTCTTGAAAGAATCTGAAAGGTATAGGACAAGACAGGCGCCAGGGGCACACTTCGTGTAATACGTTCAAATAAGTGATAAGTTATAGACAGTGGGAAAATCCACGCTCACCTGGTTAAACCTCAAGATATGAGGTATTTTCTGGCACTAGTGTTAGTATGCTCTCACTCCTCGCGGCCCTTCTGCACTTCCACTGTTCCTTGGGAGTTCCTTGGTCTTTAGAATATCCCCAGTTTATCCTCAGTTTATAGGGACAATATGGGGTATGTGGGTGGGAGAGGTTGTGTACTATTTTATCTATATCAAAATATACACTACTAACACCATACAGGTAAAACCAGGTATTTTAATCACACAAATGTATATACATAAAACAATAATTGTTAACAGTAACAGGCATAAAAGAACTTTTCAGTCCATAAAAAACAAGAGGAAATATCTTCCAGCAATAGGCTATAGAGCCGTAGTCAGACCGGGCAATTGGTTCCAGCAATCTGGACTGCAGGCCAGGCTGGCTAATGTGCTCTAATGTCTAGGTATCCGGTTATGGAGCAATAAAGGACCAAAGTGGATCCGCTATATTCTTTTAGGATATACAGCAATCCAGTCCTTATGCAGCTCCGTGTGAATCAGTGTGTACTGCGTGCTGTATCGTAGCGTATGGCGGGGGGCGGAGCCTAACGCGTTTCGTAACCAATGGGTTACTTCATCAGAGGTGTGGGCCGCCCCCCAACCTTGGTCTATATATGCGTATGGCTGAGGTAATTTAACCTCCTTGATGCCCCTCTGTCGCCATTTTGTTTGTGGGCAAGAACATTTTCTTTGTGGGCAAATACATTTTCCTTATTTTCTTATTCTTTTAAATCTATGTACACATTTTAAAAATTGACATAAATAACTTAACTTAACAAAAGCACCAGTATTTTGTTAAAACATAGCAGGTTATCTAAGCCTCAGATTTCACAAGTTTTGTCACATGTTTATATCAAGTACATAGCATGATTAGTCTGGGACTGTGTGAAGCAGTATGATACAGTTGATTACATTGGCTATTGTGTTGCACTCACTGATAACGATATACTGACATGTTGATTAGTGCAAGGTACTATTAGATTACAAGCTATAAAATCACCCTAAAACAACCTTTAAAAATCTTGTCCTTAAATTGCATTAAAAATGTATTAAAACAATTTATAAATTCATATTATTGTTAAAAAGGGGGGAACACAGTTTATTTTCATATGGCCTCTTTTTGGCTTGGGTGTCCTTAAAAATGTATATAACAGAATAATTATAAAAAGTAAGTACAGTGTGTTTTGGATTTTATAGAAATGCTGCCAGGTCAATATCTCTATTTAACCCTTTAGGTTCTAGGGTTTCAAGTTTGTGAATCCAAAACGTCTCTCTTTTGCGTAGCTCTAAGAGTCTGCTACCTCCTCTTTTCCCTGGAATTATGTGATCTATTGCTTTAATGAAAAAATCGTTTTTATTTTTTCTATGAACCTGAGAGAAATGGTTTATTAGCGGGTTCCTAAGAATTCCAGCCTCAATATTCTTCATATGTTCTAGGCAGCGAATTTTAAGACCCCGCGTCGTGCGCCCAATGTACCTTTTAGGGTTACTGCAATTGCATTCTAACATGTAAACCACATGATCTGATTTGCAGTTAAGTAATCCTTTGATTGGGTAGTTGTCTCCCTTTATTCCGCTGTCAATGTATTTATTGTACTTTTTATCCCTGTGTCTATGTGCACAACAAACACAGTTTTTTCTAGAACATTTGTAAAAACCTCGTAAGTCCAGCATCTGACCTTTACCCTTTTTCACTATTTGTGTATCACTTGGAGCTAAAAAAATTTTTAAATTTTTATTTTTCTTATATGTGACATTCGGTTTATTACCTATAGTGTCTTTCAGTATGGGATCATTTTTCAGTATTGACCAGTTTTTCTGTAGTATATTTTTAATTCTCCAATGACCCTCATTAAATGTTGTTACAAAATTTATTCTGGTATCTCTTTTAGACTCAGTATTATTTGTTGCTGAATTTTGACGTGCATTTTTTTTTCCTTTTATCAGTGTTTGTCTATCCAATTTAGTTGCTTTCTCATATGCTCCCTGAATGGTCTTTATAGGATAATGTTTCTCTATAAACTTATCTTTCAGAAGTTTAGCCTCTATTTCAAAGTTGTTGGTGTCTGTACAGTTACGTTTCAATCTCTGAAATTGCCCGAAAGGGATATTCTCTATCCATTTCGGGTGGTGGCTGCTTCTAGCGTCTAGATAGCCATTTGTATCAGTGGATTTTCTGTATAGCTTACTGCATATGTTACCATTGGAGATATATAGGGTGACATCCAGAAAATCAATAGAGGACTCTTCTAGTCTTTGGGTGAAGGTGAGGTTCATACGATTCGTATTTAGCTCTTGTACATATGTATTCCATTCCTCCACTTCACCGTCCCAAATGACTAGAATGTCGTCTATGAACCGATGCCAGAATATTACATTCTTGTTTTTGAACTCTGCATCCTCATAGACCATGTCCTCCTCAAATATTCCCATGTACAGGTTCGCAAAGTTGGGCGCGAATTTAGTGCCCATTGCAGTTCCTGTACGTTGTAGATAGAATTTTCCTTCAAATTTAAAATAGTTATTTTGTAGGATATATCTGATAGATTCCAATATAAAGTTTCTCTGGATTTGGGCGATATGATTAGCGGTGTTAAGTGACCTTTTGATCGCCTCAATCCCACATTCATGTGGAATCGATGTGTACAACGCCGTTACATCCAGGGTGGCCCATTTATATGTGGGCTTCCATTCTATACCCTCTATGATTTGTAGAAGGTGAGGGGTATCTCTCAGGTATGACTTTAAGTCTATAACCATAGGTCTGAGGTACAAATCCACATATTCAGAGAGTCTTGATGTGAGAGAGTCTATTCCCGAGATAATCGGTCTGCCAGGCGGCTTCTCTAGACTCTTGTGGATTTTTGGCAGATAGTAGAAAATTGCCATCTTTGGTTCCTCGTTGGCCAAATATTTCCTTTCTCTTTCCGAGAGTACTCTATTTTGATAACCACAGTTTATGTGTTCCATATAAGATCTTGTAAATGCAGAGGTGGGATCACCTCTCAGTACTATATATGTATTTGTATCTGACAGCTGACGTATTGCTTCCTCCAGATAATCTATCCTATCCAAAATCACAGTCCCTCCTCCCTTATCAGCCTCACGAATTATGATTTGATTATTATCCGTTAGTGTTTTTAAAACCCTTTTTTCCTTCATACTTAGATTGTGATTATGGATCTTATAGTTGTTACACAGATCCATACATTCTTCAGTGAGTGCAACACAATAGCCAATGTAATCAACTGTATCATACTGCTTCACACAGTCCCAGACTAATCATGCTATGTACTTGATATAAACATGTGACAAAACTTGTGAAATCTGAGGCTTAGATAACCTGCTATGTTTTAACAAAATACTGGTGCTTTTGTTAAGTTAAGTTATTTATGTCAATTTTTTAAATGTGTACATAGATTTAAAAGAATAAGAAAATAAGGAAAATGTATTTGCCCACAAAGAAAATGTTCTTGCCCACAAGCAAAATGGCGACAGAGGGGCATCAAGGAGGTTAAATTACCTCAGCCATACGCATATATAGACCAAGGTTGGGGGGCGGCCCACACCTCTGATGAAGTAACCCATTGGTTACGAAACGCGTTAGGCTCCGCCCCCCGCCATACGCTACGATACAGCACGCAGTACACACTGATTCACACGGAGCTGCATAAGGACTGGATTGCTGTATATCCTAAAAGAATATAGCGGATCCACTTTGGTCCTTTATTGCTCCATAACCGGATACCTAGACATTAGAGCACATTAGCCAGCCTGGCCTGCAGTCCAGATTGCTGGAACCAATTGCCCGGTCTGACTACGGCTCTATAGCCTATTGCTGGAAGATATTTCCTCTTGTTTTTTATGGACTGAAAAGTTCTTTTATGCCTGTTACTGTTAACAATTATTGTTTTATGTATATACATTTGTGTGATTAAAATACCTGGTTTTACCTGTATGGTGTTAGTAGTGTATATTTTGATATAGATAAAATAGTACACAACCTCTCCCACCCACATACCCCATATTGTCCCTATAAACTGAGGATAAACTGGGGATATTCTAAAGACCAAGGAACTCCCAAGGAACAGTGGAAGTGCAGAAGGGCCGCGAGGAGTGAGAGCATACTAACACTAGTGCCAGAAAATACCTCATATCTTGAGGTTTAACCAGGTGAGCGTGGATTTTCCCACTGTCTATAACTTATCACTTATTTGAACGTATTACACGAAGTGTGCCCCTGGCGCCTGTCTTGTCCTATACCTTTCAGATTCTTTCAAGAGGAACCTCGCCCTGCGGGGGATCATTTTTCTTTCTAAAGACGAGCTGCCTAACTACTCACAGCACACCGGAACTAGCCCTGTGGATTTTAATGAACATTACATCTCCATAGACTTACCACATCTGAACTATGAGACTGTTCGCTGCATAAATTGCAAGTGTCTGATATAAATACATATAGATATATATTCTAGTTAGTGGATGGGAATATATATTTAGACAAACAGTACACTCATACACTTCTAGCGCTGATTATTTCCTCCTTTTAATACTTTTTGGGTATTACTGTGGGACACTAGTGACCTATACATTGTACCATGTCATCAGCAGCAGAAGAAACATCTATGTGTAATTTTGGGGTTTACTTTGATCCTGATAGTAAAAAAAGGACTCTATCTGTAGATTTACACGGAGAGACTAGTACTAGCGGTGTACAGAAGCCAGTAAATCCTAGAGAACTCTTTAAACAAGTGGAGAAATTAAGCAGGATCCAGATAAAAAACTGGTGTGACATAATAGGACTGGAAACCTATTTAAAAGCAGGTGTTATACCCAAAGGTCTTATGTTGAGCAAAACAGCTATATTTAATAGCACAGATATTGAACTCATTACAGAATGGGAAACAGTTTTAGAAGAAAGTTCAGTAAAACTGATGAGAATTATTATCAGATTTAGAGAAGCAAATCTAGATAAGGTTACTGTGGAGCTACAGAAACTGAGAACTTTACTATTACCATTCAAAGGAGATACACACTATGACAAATTAGATAGTGATATAAGGGAAAGAATGAGCAAACTCGAGAGAGATCTAAAACTTAAGAAAAAGAAAAAACTAGAACGAGACATCCAAAGAAAAGCTAGTGAACAAACAGGAAACATTGAAGTTGAAACTGATGTACCATTTACACCCATTACACCTGGAGGTAATGACACACCAAATACACCACTTCTAACAACCAATAACACTGGTCATACTTTATATAACGAAACAATTCGAAATAATCACACAAAAGAGAATAAAAGATCTGGTTTAAGAACTCCAAAACCATCGAATATTAGATTCGAATTTCTACCTGGGAAACAGACCCCTAGACAAAACAGATATGAACCCCCTAACAGAGATAATTCACATCTGAATACACATTATAAACAAGATATGTACAGAAATGAGGGATATAGTGATCAGATATCACATTATCCCTCTAGAGGTAATAATAACTACAGGAGAGGGAGAAGAGACCACAACTATACCTCCTATAACTCAAATAGAGGCAACCACAACTCACATATGATGAGGAATTATTACCATGAGAATAGGGATTCATGGAATAAGACAAATTCACCTAGGGATCAATACACATATGATAATTTCAGAAATAGAAATAATCATAATAACCAGGATTTTCACGACAGACACGTGACAGACAGACCAAGAAACACAGAGACACAGAGAGAAGGAAGGGAGACACAATATACACCATTAGAATGGAGACAACCACAAACAAATATAGAAGGGAGAAGGGGAAAAAGACAAATGGAAGAAGAAGAGGATGTAGAGGTGGAAGAACATCTAAGCTTAAAAAGACGCAGGGAAATGAGATAAAGGAAGAAACTATAAAAATCTTCAATCTCTCTAAACATATACTAAGTCTAGAGGAAACTAACCTACTAAAAAGAGGTCTTTCCTTCGCACCAACACAAAAACCGAACCCATTTGATTTATTTATTGACATAAATAAATTCATCCGTAAACTCACATTGGTAAGACACTTTGAGAAAGAAAAGAAATCACAGAAACTAGACAGTCTGACACAGACAGATATGGAAACATTGGAAGCCCTAATGGACTTAGATAATGAAAGTGGGAATAACTATCCCTC
The DNA here is from genome assembly GCF_027579735.1 of Bombina bombina. Taxonomy (NCBI): domain Eukaryota; kingdom Metazoa; phylum Chordata; class Amphibia; order Anura; family Bombinatoridae; genus Bombina; species Bombina bombina. The sequence goes on along the minus strand of NC_069499.1, from coordinate 392,920,421 downwards.
TCAGTTAGAATTCAACAACGATTTGATTACAAATAGAGACTCTGAAACAATAGAGGAATTAAGAATAACCAATAGTGGCTTACGACCAAAGTCCATATTCTTTCCAGTTCAATCACAGGGAAAGTACATAAGCCAGTTCAAAGATAGGGTCATTGAAGAATGTATGGATCTGTGTAACAACTATAAGATCCATAATCACAATCTAAGTATGAAGGAAAAAAGGGTTTTAAAAACACTAACGGATAATAATCAAATCATAATTCGTGAGGCTGATAAGGGAGGAGGGACTGTGATTTTGGATAGGATAGATTATCTGGAGGAAGCAATACGTCAGCTGTCAGATACAAATACATATATAGTACTGAGAGGTGATCCCACCTCTGCATTTACAAGATCTTATATGGAACACATAAACTGTGGTTATCAAAATAGAGTACTCTCGGAAAGAGAAAGTAAATATTTGGCCAACGAGGAACCAAAGATGGCAATTTTCTACTATCTGCCAAAAATCCACAAGAGTCTAGAGAAGCCGCCTGGCAGACCGATTATCTCGGGAATAGACTCTCTCACATCAAGACTCTCTGAATATGTGGATTTGTACCTCAGACCTATGGTTATAGACTTAAAGTCATACCTGAGAGATACCCCTCACCTTCTACAAATCATAGAGGGTATAGAATGGAAGCCCACATATAAATGGGCCACCCTGGATGTAACGGCGTTGTACACATCGATCCCACATGAATGTGGGATTGAGGCGATCAAAAGGTCACTTAACACCGCTAATCATATCGCCCAAATCCAGAGAAACTTTATATTGGAATCTATCAGATATATCCTACAAAATAACTATTTTAAATTTGAAGGAAAATTCTATCTACAACGTACAGGAACTGCAATGGGCACTAAATTTGCGCCCAACTTTGCGAACCTGTACATGGGAATATTTGAGGAGGACATGGTCTATGAGGATGCAGAGTTCAAAAACAAGAATGTAATATTCTGGCATCGGTTCATAGACGACATTCTAGTCATTTGGGACGGTGAAGTGGAGGAATGGAATACATATGTACAAGAGCTAAATACGAATCGTATGAACCTCACCTTCACCCAAAGACTAGAAGAGTCCTCTATTGATTTTCTGGATGTCACCCTATATATCTCCAATGGTAACATATGCAGTAAGCTATACAGAAAATCCACTGATACAAATGGCTATCTAGACGCTAGAAGCAGCCACCACCCGAAATGGATAGAGAATATCCCTTTCGGGCAATTTCAGAGATTGAAACGTAACTGTACAGACACCAACAACTTTGAAATAGAGGCTAAACTTCTGAAAGATAAGTTTATAGAGAAACATTATCCTATAAAGACCATTCAGGGAGCATATGAGAAAGCAACTAAATTGGATAGACAAACACTGATAAAAGGAAAAAATGCACGTCAAAATTCAGCAACAAATAATACTGAGTCTAAAAGAGATACCAGAATAAATTTTGTAACAACATTTAATGAGGGTCATTGGAGAATTAAAAATATACTACAGAAAAACTGGTCAATACTGAAAAATGATCCCATACTGAAAGACACTATAGGTAATAAACCGAATGTCACATATAAGAAAAATAAAAATTTTAAATTTTTTTTAGCTCCAAGTGATACACAAATAGTGAAAAAGGGTAAAGGTCAGATGCTGGACTTACAAGGTTTTTACAAATGTTCTAGAAAAAACTGTGTTTGTTGTGCACATAGACACAGGGATAAAAAGTACAATAAATACATTGACAGCGGAATAAAGGGAGACAACTACCCAATCAAAGGATTACTTAACTGCAAATCAGATCATGTGGTTTACATGTTAGAATGCAATTGCAGTAACCCTAAAAGGTACATTGGGCGCACGACGCGGGGTCTTAAAATTCGCTGCCTAGAACATATGAAGAATATTGAGGCTGGAATTCTTAGGAACCCGCTAATAAACCATTTCTCTCAGGTTCATAGAAAAAATAAAAACGATTTTTTCATTAAAGCAATAGATCACATAATTCCAGGGAAAAGAGGAGGTAGCAGACTCTTAGAGCTACGCAAAAGAGAGACGTTTTGGATTCACAAACTTGAAACCCTAGAACCTGAAGGGTTAAATAGAGATATTGACCTGGCAGCATTTCTATAAAATCCAAAACACACTGTACTTACTTTTTATAATTATTCTGTTATATACATTTTTAAGGACACCCAAGCCAAAAAGAGGCCATATGAAAATAAACTGTGTTCCCCCCTTTTTAACAATAATATGAATTTATAAATTGTTTTAATACATTTTTAATGCAATTTAAGGACAAGATTTTTAAAGGTTGTTTTAGGGTGATTTTATAGCTTGTAATCTAATAGTACCTTGCACTAATCAACATGTCAGTATATCGTTATCAGTGAGTGCAACACAATAGCCAATGTAATCAACTGTATCATACTGCTTCACACAGTCCCAGACTAATCATGCTATGTACTTGATATAAACATGTGACAAAACTTGTGAAATCTGAGGCTTAGATAACCTGCTATGTTTTAACAAAATACTGGTGCTTTTGTTAAGTTAAGTTATTTATGTCAATTTTTAAAATGTGTACATAGATTTAAAAGAATAAGAAAATAAGGAAAATGTATTTGCCCACAAAGAAAATGTTCTTGCCCACAAACAAAATGGCGACAGAGGGGCATCAAGGAGGTTAAATTACCTCAGCCATACGCATATATAGACCAAGGTTGGGGGGCGGCCCACACCTCTGATGAAGTAACCCATTGGTTACGAAACGCGTTAGGCTCCGCCCCCCGCCATACGCTACGATACAGCACGCAGTACACACTGATTCACACGGAGCTGCATAAGGACTGGATTGCTGTATATCCTAAAAGAATATAGCGGATCCACTTTGGTCCTTTATTGCTCCATAACCGGATACCTAGACATTAGAGCACATTAGCCAGCCTGGCCTGCAGTCCAGATTGCTGGAACCAATTGCCCGGTCTGACTACGGCTCTATAGCCTATTGCTGGAAGATATTTCCTCTTGTTTTTTATGGACTGAAAAGTTCTTTTATGCCTGTTACTGTTAACAATTATTGTTTTATGTATATACATTTGTGTGATTAAAATACCTGGTTTTACCTGTATGGTGTTAGTAGTGTATATTTTGATATAGATAAAATAGTACACAACCTCTCCCACCCACATACCCCATATTGTCCCTATAAACTGAGGATAAACTGGGGATATTCTAAAGACCAAGGAACTCCCAAGGAACAGTGGAAGTGCAGAAGGGCCGCGAGGAGTGAGAGCATACTAACACTAGTGCCAGAAAATACCTCATATCTTGAGGTTTAACCAGGTGAGCGTGGATTTTCCCACTGTCTATAACTTATCACTTATTTGAACGTATTACACGAAGTGTGCCCCTGGCGCCTGTCTTGTCCTATACCTTTCATATATATATATATATATATATTTTTTTATATATATATATATATATATATATATATATATATATATATATATATGCACGATAATCAGGACCATGGTGAGTGGTAATTATTCTACTGCAGGTGTACTCAGTAATTTAATCGCAAACTGCATTCTGCCTCATTTCCTTTTAGGCACATAACTTATTTCCATATTTCCTCTGCAAGATACAGACCGCTCGCACACAGCACATTACACTATAACCACTATCAAACGAATAGGACGCAGCACTTGAAACCTAATATCCTTTTAGGCACATAACTTATTTACATATTTCCCCTGCAAGGTGCAGACTGCTCGCACACAGCACATTCCACTATAACCACTAGTAAACGAATAGGACGCAGCACTTAAAATGGTAAGTTACCTGCAAAGAGCTGCTCCTTGGTTATTGCCCAAAGCGTTCGCGCGTATCACCCACCTACCCAACTCCGGCGGACTACAACAACCATAAGGCCACAGGGTGCACCGGAAGTTCGGCTGTACTGCGCATGTACGATATTCCCGAAAGCACCCGATTATAGGCCGTGCTCTGCATATAGGCCGCACCACAAATTTAAAGCTACAAATCAAGGGAAAAAAGTGCGGCCTATGGGGCCGAATTATCAAGCTCCAAATGGAGCTTGATGCCCGTGTTTCCGCGCTAAATGCTGTGGGCATTCAGCCATGTCTGTTGGACATGATACTCTACAGCGTATCATGTCGGACAGACATTGATAAATTTTCCCCTATATGCGGAACAATACGGATAAGCACTGTCCGTTTTACTAAAACTATTTAATGGTGAGCATTTTCGGGGTTCCCCCCGTCCTCAGACCAAAATAGTACACAATAATCTTACCTTGTCACCCTAAATAGTGCTCCCACCACCATGTTCGCATATGAATAGCCATTGGCGTCTTCCTGGTGCAACTGCACATGCACCGGAGACCATACGGCAGCTCATGGAGAAAAAAAACCTAAAGTAACCTATCAAAACATTAGAACACTGTGGATTCAAACACATCACCATAGCGCTATTACTAAACAGCTATATGCTACATCATCATAACCCTATTACATACTTAATACTAGGCTGTAAGACTGACTTAGTCATTATTACAAAATAAACACAGCATGTTAATCCAGGGAAAACAATTTTAAAGAAAACACTTAATATTACCCTGTTTTTATATAACATAAACCTATAACAGCCTAGGAGAAGTTAGGTAATAAATCATTACACATACACAATGTCATCCTAAATAATAGTATCATAACAAACTATAAGGATTAATGTTAATAAAACTGCTAAAATTTTAATTCCTGTTCTGAAAACCAGATGTTATATTGTAACCCGACTACAATCAAAAGACCAAAAAAACAAAAAATCCTTTGATAGGACATTGGAGGAATAGCTCCTAATAGGAAATCCCAACAATATTTATACATAGTAATGTTATTGTTAAAGCATCAATACTTAATGCAAAACATAGTCAAACTTACTTTAAACCATATCTTTAACTATATTGTTTTATTTCAACTATATTGTTTTAGAATATGTAGATATGCTAGGAGCCCACTACAAGAAACACTGGAGATCCAGATGTACATTTAAACCCTTCTGCATAAGGGTATCCAAGTTGAAAATCCAACGGGATTCTCTTTGTAGAAGGCTCCTAGCCCTATCTCCACGCCTGGATTTTGCTGGAATGTGGTCTATGATGATGTATCTGAGGTCCGAAACGGCATGTTTAAATTCCAGAAAATGCCTGGCCACCGGCTGGTCAGATGCTCCATTTTTAATAGCTGCTCGTATAGATGAGCAGTTGTTTGCCATTCGGATTCTCAGATCATCCTGGGTCTTACCCACATAGAACCACATACCTTGGCAATGTAACAAGTACACAACAAATTTTGTAGTGCACTTAATCCTATAGTTAATAAAAAAACTTTTTGTTGGTCCAGGGGTGCAAAAAAGGTGTACTCTGGGTTAGTCCTGCACAGGTAATGCATCCACTGCAACGGAAGCAACCTTTTTGGAGGTACTCAACCAGGTTCTCTGGGTGTAGCTTTCCTTATTATCAGGCCATAGCAACAGATCTTTTAATGACTGTCCTCTCCTAAATCCCACCATGGGTGGTTCCAACTGGGTGAGTGGTAAGGACTTGTCAGTAGAAATAATGTCCCAGTTCTCTTTCAAAATCTTCGAGAAACCCAATCTTTCTGGAGTGAAAGTGGTTGTAAAGATCATTCTTTTGGCTACTTCATCTTTTTTGTTTTTCTGTAGGGCTTGTTCCTGTGTCAAACCATCGACTAATTGAAGCGCTTGCTGGAGTTGGTTGGTTCCATAGCCTCTTTCCCTAAACCTCAACTGCATCGATGAGAGTTGTTCATCTCTTTTTATTACATCCGTGTTGTTACGGATAACACGCTTCAATTGTGAGATTGGTAGGACATGCTTTAGATTTGGTGGATGGCAACTAGAAATTTCTAATAATAAAACCTAATATCCTTTTAGGCACATAATGTATGGCATTATGACTTTTGGATCAAACTTGCCTTTTTCGTCAAGGCTCAGCTCACATGCTCTATCTGATGCTGAGAGGAATGTACTGGAAAAAGGTTTTAAATTTGTGCCCACAACCTTCTCTGATGATTTCTCCATGCATGTTGACATGTACAAGTTCCAGAGATCTCTACGCTTAAAAGAATTCTTTGGTATTAGTGAAAGTGAACAGCTAAGCTTCAGACGAAAACGCAAGTTTGATCCAAAAAGTCATAATGCCAGCATTAACACCTACACTAGGATGACTAGGGATCGAATGCTACAAGATCAACACACCTTGAAAGGGAACATTCGTAACAACCTGACTAGGGTTGAAAGACAAGCACTCAAAGATTTAGAAGAGAACAAAGATCTTGTTATAAGAGAAGCTGATAAGGGGGGTGCCCTAGTGCTTCAGGATTATCAGAAGTACAGGGATGAAGTGATGGGTCAACTATCTGACACCAAGTTTTACAGGCTACTACCCCAGGACCCAACAAAAACATTTAAGAGCAAGATAGATGATTACCTGGAACATCTACTACAACTGAACATTATTCCAAAAACACTAAGAGATAATCTAAGTGTGGAGTACCCATTGATACCTGTTATTTACACCTTACCCAAGGTTCATAAGGACCCCATCTCCCCACTGGGCAGACCAATTGTGTCTGCAAGGGGCTCTATTCTGCAACCACTTGCAACATATGTTGATTCACTGTTACAGCCCCTGGTACGCAACACATTGTCATTCCTTTTGGATTCTATGGAATTGATTAACAATTACGATCTTGGCCTGATTTTAACCCTGATGATATTCTGGTCACACTAGATGTGACCAGTTTATATACAATTATCCCTCATGATGAGGGTATGTCTGCAGTGCTACATCACCTATTGAAGCATCCTTATATTGGGCCTCCTGTTGATGTCATTATGCAACTACTGGAATACTGTCTCAAGTATAACTATTTTAAATTCGAGAAGGATTTTTTCTTACAAACATCTGGCACGGTGATGGGGTCCAATGTGGCCCCATCATATGCCAATCTCTTTATGGCATGTTTTGAGACGGATGGAACAGCACTCCTTTGTGACCATAGAGTGATTTGTTTCAAACGATACATTGACGATTTGTTTGTTATTTGGCTAGGCAACAGCATTGAACTAACGGAATGGTTCAATAACCTGAATAAGGTTAACCCCCAGGTCCAATATAAGATGAATTATCATCACCACCAGATTGACTTTTTGGATATACATATTTCTAAAGGGTTGGATGAGTTCTGTACAACCTTATTCCAGAAGGAGACAGATCGCAACTCATTATTAGAAATTTCTAGTTGCCATCCACCAAATCTAAAGCGTGCCCTACCAATCTCACAATTGAAGCGGGTTATCCATAACAACACGGATGTAATAAAAAGAGATGAACAACTCTCATCGATGCAATTGAGGTTTAGGGAAAGAGGCTTCAATTAGGAGCAAGCGCTTCAATTAGGCGATGGTTTGACACAGGAACAAGCCCTACAGAAAAACAAAAAAGATGAAGGAGCAAAAAGAAGTATCTTTACAACCACTTTCACTCCAGAAAGATTGGGTTTCTCGAAGATTTTGAAAGAGAACTGGGACATTATTTCTACTGACAAGTCCTTTCCACTCACCCAGTTGGAACCACCCATGGTGGGATTTAGGAGAGGACAGTCATTAAAAGATCTGTTGCTACGGCCTGATAGTAAGGAAAGCTACATTCAGAGAACCTGGTTGAGTACCTACAAAAAAGGTTGCTTCCGTTGCAGTGGATGCATTACCTGTGGAGGACTAACCCAGAGTACACCTTTTTTGCACCCCTGGACCAACAAAAAGTTTTTTATTAACTATAGGGTTAAGTGCACTACAAAATTTGTTGTGTATTTGTTACATTGCCCATGTGGGCGGTTCTATGTGGGTAAGACCCAGGATGATCTGAGGATCCGAATGTCAAACTACCGCTCATCTAAACGAGCAGCTATTAAAAATGGAACATCTGACCAGCCGGTGGCTAGGCATTTTCTTTAAACATGCCATTTCGGACCAGATACATCATTATAGACCACATTCCAGCAAAATCCAGGGGTGGAGATAGGGCTAGGAGCCTTCTACAAAGAGAATCCCATTGGATTTTCAACTTGGATACACTTATGCCGAAGGGTTTAAATGTACATCTGGATCTCCAGTGTTTCTTGTAGTGGGCTCCTAGTATATCTACATATCCTAAAACAATATAGTTGAAATAAAACGATATAGTTAAAGATATGGTTTAAAGTAAGTTTGACTATGTTTTGCATTAAGTATTGATGCTTTAACAATAATATTACTATGTATAAATATTGTTGGGATTTCCTATTAGGAGGTATTCCTCCAATGTCCTATCAAAGGATTTTGTGGGGGTTTTTTGGTCTTTTTGATTGTAGTCGGGTTACAATATAACATCTGAACAGGAATTAAAATGTTAGCAGTGCTTTATTAACATTAATCCTTATAGTTTGTTATGATACTATTATTTAGGATGACATTGTGTATGTGTAATGATTTATAGGTTTATGTTATATAAAAACAGGGTAGTATTAAGTGTTTTCTTTAAAATTGTTTTCCCTGGATTAACATGCTGTGTTTATTTTGTAATAATGACTAAGTCAGTCTTACAGCCTAGAATTAAGTATGTAATAGGGATGATGATGGAGCGTATAGCTGTTTAGTAATAGCGCTATGGTGATGTGTTTGAATGTACAGTGTTCTAATGTTTTGATATCGTTTTGATACTTTAGGTTTTTTGTTCTACATGAGCTGCCATACGGTCTCCGGTGCATGCGCAGTTGCACCAGGAAGACGCCGACGGCTATTCACATGCGAACATGGTGGTGGGAGCACTATTTAGGGTGACAAGGTAAGATTATTGTGTACTATTTTGGTCTGAGGACGGGGGAAACCCCGAAAACATTCACCATTAAATGGTTTTAGTAAAACGGAGAGTGCTTATCCTTTGAACTTTATATGCTGTATTATGTTTGATTAGCACCCCGGCAGCTGCATGTATGACAAGTGTGCGCTGGATTCCGCATTGGATAATATATATATATATATATAAATATAATAGTATAGAATATAATTGTATAAAGATAGATAGATAAGATATTAGATATATAGATAGATGATAAGATAGATAGATGATGATGATGATGATGATGATGATAATAGATAGATAGATAGATAGATAGATAGATGATAAGATAGATAGATAGATTTATATAGATAAGATAGATAGATAGATAGATATATAGATAGATAGATAGACAGATAAGATAGATTTTTTAAAGTTATGAATTACAAATATGTTTAAAAAGTATTTTGTCAATAAAATGTTCATATTATTTTATATACCTTTATTTTTTTTCTTTGTTTCATCTTAAAGATGTTTTCAAATTCATTACATTATTAAATGAATATTCCTTTATTTATTTGTATTTTTTTGCTTGTTTTACTGTTTTTCAGGCAAAATAAACATGTTTAGTGTTTATATTGTCCTTTCTTGATGATGTGCATGAGAAAAACGTTTAGAGTTACAGTCCCTTCATGAGTTAAAGGGTCAAAATAGCAGAAAAATGACATGCTCTAATTTGTTAGAGCATCTACCCTACACTACTCGGTGTTTAACCGACACAAAGAGGTTAAACACACAGTAGACGAGCACTGCTGGTCCCAAGCGGAACCCACCACTGATTCGATCCGCAGCACAAGTGACAGCACAAGTGACAGTACAAGTGACAGCACAAGTGACACGCTTCAGATGTGAAACTAATGCTGCTTACTGGACGAGTGCCAGTTTCCGATTAAGACCAGCAGCCCTTCTACTGTGTCTTTAACCTCTTTGCTGGGGCTAAACACACAGTAGTCTTAAAGTCTTAAAATTACACGTTTTAATGAATAGGAGCATGTCATGTTTCTACTAATATGGCCCTTTAAGCAGTCACTAAGCAGACAAATGTACTAATATTTCCTCTAGATGATTTTATAACTTTACTTTTACAGCCTATATGGCACACATATAAATTCAATAATAGAAATAATATCAACACAACAATAAGGGGTGACAGTAAAAGTTTGTTCCACATATGCAAAAAGGTATTGTTTCCAGCATAGCAGAAGTGATCTTATCAGTAGCTGGCAGAAATAGTGGTGGTTCCGCACAGGTGCACCCTAGTATATATAGTTGACCATGCTGAGGAACAGGAAGAAAATCTCCCTTTCCTATGACTGACCATTCCAGCATAGCCATATCCCAAAATCACATTGCCACACCCTGAACCTCCAAGTAACACCCTCAAACTATTCATCTCTGAACACAGAACACTTGTGGTTCCTCCCCCACCTGCACAAACTCCAATCACATAAAACTCATCACCTGAAAATCTTTCCACATGACCTCCTGACTTAGGGTATACTCTTGCCCCCCAAAATATAATTACTGGAACTGCCACTAGACAAAAGTAGGAAACTGAATGGAAAAATACAAAAAAATCCGCCTAACTGTAGAACACATCCATGTATCTATGCATTGGTAATTCATATAACCTTATATACTTCCTCTTATTAATGAGCAACCTTTTGACATAGATTCGTTATGCTATATTTTTTGCTATGTTTTTTGGCCATGTTATTTATTTAGCGACAAAACTGTATTTAAAACATTGTATTGTATTTTTTACTTTAGTGTGTAAAGCTATAGTGTTGAGTAACAATTCTCTCTATGTGCCTCTAGTCTATACAGCCTACTAAGAGGTTAATTAGTTATTTAATTTATTATGAACAGGTGAAATTTTTCCCCTTTAAGTAGGCTGTTTTGGCAGAGTTGCATCTTATTCAGTGAACAAGTGCGGTAGACCCGCATGAAACGCGTATGCCTTCATCTGCCACTTTGACCATTCAGGTCACATCCTGAATGTTTTTTTTTTATTTTGCCCATTTTTGTGTGTGTTTTTAGTGCACTGTATTATATTCATCTCACCTTGCAAATAAAGACAGTTTTTTTACTCTACTACGAGTCTGTGGATGTGTTCTACAGTTAGCCAGATTTTTTTTAGTATTTTTCCTTGTGATTTTGACGTCATAGGACGAAGACGCCCTTTCTAGCTCCTGCAGGCACCCAAAGGAATGTCCACAGAGTGCACGCGCTGAAGACACGCTGCAGCTACGCAGAAGAGGCCTGTCACCATCACGCAGGGGGTAAGCACCGCTTTTTCTGTGTTTAGGAAACTGAATGGCTTTGTTTTTGGTCACAAAAATCTGTGAGATATTCTGATCATAGTACTATATCAAGGGAGTACAGTGTAAAGCCTTCTATTTTTCCATTTTGCAAAACGCAATAGGTTTGCATATTTTCTTCAATTAGTTCTTGCATGCACTTATTCTGTTAATAATGCTATGTGTATATGTAGCCTGTGTCTTCTACATTTTTCTGCTAAACAATTGATCATTGTGAAATGTGTTTATGGAGAAGTATATACATTTGTTATGCTTGATAGAAAATCTAAATGTGGTCCCTTGCGTGGAATGTTAAGATGACCTTTTTTGTACACATACATGTCTCATAAAACCAACTATTTCATTAAGATCCGTTTTTTTCCAGGGAGGTAGGGGGGGGCTTGCGTTTTAAAAAAAAAAAAAAAAAAAAAAAAAAGAGGGAGAAGCCCCCCCCACCACCACCAAAAAAACCCAAGTAATAAACACTGTCAAATAGAATATTTCCCATTTAAAATGTGGTTGACTTATTTTATACTAATCCTTCAATAGTCTTGACAGTTTGCTAAATCTGCCATTCCTGTTTGGTTTCTGTTAGCACAATTAGTTGCCTATTCAATGCACAACTTTATTGACATTAGTTGTTTTCTTTTTTAATTACAGTGTTCAAATGTGTGAAGCAATCAATTACATCTCTTTACTGAACTGATTGTTATGACAGAGAAATGTGAGCTCTGTTGTCATTGCTAACTCTTTGACGTGGTTAATTGTTATCCCTCTACAATGGGCAGATTATTTATCCCATTTCAGTAACCTATAATTCAGCTTCCTAGCCCACTTCTAACTCACTGTACTAGGTAAATTTGGAGGGGATTTACACGGAGAGAGGCTGTTGGCCATTGAAAGCAGTAGAAATTGCCTCCAGCACAACAAATTCCAACCCAGATCTCTTAAATAAAAAAACAACATTAGTAGTATTATTATTTTTTGTTCAATGACAGATGAAGATTTAAAGCATTAGTAAATGTATTTAGCTCTGTGATGTTTTCTCCCGCTTTACAATAAAACACTGGTTTTTGCTTTGTGTTCATTTTGGAGAAAACAAAAACATGTCAAAAGGAACTCTGATCTGATCATTTTCATACTCTGTGCGGCAATTTTGAGAATTGCATATAGCCATTTGTGTATAATGGGAAATTGTTTGAATGCCAATGGAAAGCTTGGTTTTCCGTGTAGTTATATCATATAAGAGCACAAACAAACAAAAGTAATTTTCACCAATTGCAAACTTTTAGCTGACCTCCCCAAATGTGCCAGTTTAGGGCTGAATTATGAGTGGAGCAATATTTAGCACTCGCGTTAACATCGCTAGATGGAGGCTTCTTGCGCACATTGGTTGCGCCCATATTACAAGTTGAAAGTAAAACGTTTGCGACGTGCACAAAGAGTTAGACTTAGAACATCAGTGTTAACGTATTCTTCCATAGACTTTAATGGAGCATGAAAACTGCAAAAAAACAAACACCCATACTTGCACACTAACCCAATCACGTTTATTTAAGTGCTCTAAACCCAACATACATTATTAATATTTACATTCTAATGTTCTTCACATATAGAACAATGTCCTTTTTATTGCAACTTCACATTTCTATATTCAGTATATATCTACATATGAGTAGATATATAGGTATACATATGTTTGTACATGAACATTATCATATATATATATATATATATATATATATATATATATATATATATTTAATAATAAAAAGCACATTATTTTTTATGTGAAGAACATAGGAATGTAAAATGTATCTCTTATATTATTATTTTCTATGTGAAGAACATAGTAATGTAAAATATGTAATCATGCTGTAGCCAATTGTATCCTGCCCCCTTTGGCATGAAAACCATGGGCATTATTAACTTGCGGGACGCCAAACAGGGCGCGATACAATTGGCTACAGCATGATTCGTAATTTTACACAAAAATGGACAGGTGGAGGAATGGCAAAATGTATAACAAAATAAAAGGGTAATTCTTTATATAATTTAGCGTTTACAATGATTTTGATGAATGAAAGTACCCATCATTTACTTTTTTATTGCAAATATTGTTGAGATAATCATCATTTAACTTTACAATCACTTTAAAGGGATATGAAACCCAAAAATATTATTTTGTGATTCAAACAGAGCATAACATTTTAATTGAGTATCCAGTTTACTTCATATTTACATCTTTCCCATGTGATTCTTTGTTGAAGAGATACCTAGGTATTCATCTGGAACACTACATGACAGTAAATAGTGCTGCTATCTAGAGCTCTTGCAAATGGATAGCATTCTTGCAAAACTGCTGCCATATAAGTGCACACTCTTGAGCTTATGTTTCAGCTTTTCAACAAAAGATTCCAAGAAAACAAAGAAACATGATTATAAATCAGAGAAGGCGCCTCATAGTATAATACAGTCGATTATGCACCATAAATTGAAATGAATAAAATACACTCACAATTGGTGAAGCACATACATGTGTCCTTATAGAGTCACCCGGCTCACTCACCACCCGTCTCCGGAATGTAGGTGCTCGTCTGTATGGTCCCCAGCAAGTTGGCTGAAGTTGGATCTGATGTAAGTTTAAATGGTCATAAGCTTAACAGCTTGAAAATTTCAAAAGAGTGACTAGGTAGTGTGAAGTTAAATAGTATTTTATTAAACAAACACTGAGTATCAAGCGACGCTTTTCTCAGTAAACACTGTTTCATCAGGCTTAGGCCCCTATGGCTGCCAGTTTTTACAAGAACCTGCTCGCCGTATTTAACAAGCAACGGTCATCAGACCCCTGCTTTCCTAACCCCTTCGCCACCTCTAAGGTGATGAAATTCAATCTCCGCAATCTAGTACAACCGAGGAGATTGACAGCTCCTGCCCTTTCCACAGGCAGGGGGCGGGATTGCACGCAAGCACAAAATAGCGCTCATGTGCAATGGTAATTTCCTCTGGGGAAATTCGCCCCGACAGATGCGAGCTGAAGCGAACAGGGGCACGTATATGCGCCCTTGTCTGCCTCAGCTTTGATAAATTGAGCCCTTAGATTCTTTGTTGAAGAGATACCTAGGTAGGACTACATGGCAGTAAATAGTGCTGCCATCTACAGTTCTTGCAAATAGATAACAGTCTTGCAAAACTGCTGCAATATACTGCTCCAGACATGTGCACACTCCTGAGCTTATGTTTCTGCTGTTCAACAAAAGATACCAAGAAAACAAAGAAAAAATATAATAGAAGTAAATATGAAAATTGCATGCTCTGTCTGAATTGTGAAAAATGTTGGTTTTCATGTCCCTTTAATAGCTCCATACTGATTAACTTTAAATGCAGACCAGAGAAAGAAGCAAATGATACTCTGTCACATCAAAGGTAACATTTTGTGCGTAATTGATTCTGCATTATGAGACATCTTAGAACTAACATTTGTTTTGTTTTTTTCTTTTTAGAAAGTTCGCTCACTTTACTGTAATCATATGATGAATGTCTTGTACTTGTGTTTTATCATTTGAATGTGGGATTTCAGCGATATGTTTAACCTTCTATTATATGATAAAAAAACATGGGGTCAATCACAATCCCCTTAGACTTAAATGGGGTTTTTCTGTTTAAACTCATTGGATACGTTTTTCTACAGTTTGCGATTGACCGCCATGATTGCAGACATGGAACATGTGTTATTTGTACAAGTGTTCAAGGCTATTGAAACAGAAATTGCCAAGAGCTTCTTGAGTGCTGTTTTCTCATGGATTGGAATACAGCTGATGAAATGTTTTCAGTGTATTCCATAGTTCAAAGTATTGTTGAAGCTTAAACGATAACCATTTCTTTCTCATGGTTATCTGGTGGGTGGCAATTAGATGATTTATCTACAACAATCCCATAGACTTCAATGGTAAATTTTGTAAAAAAAAATCACTAGATAAACTTTTCTAAAGGATTTTGATTGACCCCATAGTTAAAGTATCACTCCGGAGCTGCAGAGAACTGCTTGTCTACCGTGGATATGGAAGGTGAGCTAATTAGAACCAGTAGTTACATGATCCAGATCAGGTTGCCATTGCTGATTTGCCTACTGGGCATTTCCGCTTGGGACCAGCAGCCTTCTGCAGCTCCCGAGTTGTACTTTAACTGTGTGTTTAACCTATATGGAGGGTTTAAAACCTAGTCTTTCAGGGTCACTAATGCTAAAATTATATATATATATATAGTGCACTCTAATGTCCCTTAATGGGGCTTGTCATCTGGATGATGATGATTAAGGATGGTGCTCTGTTATATAGCTGTATCTTCATTGTTGTCTGATATTTTTAACCAAGTGTAGCTTATACATTTGTAAATTTGACAACATTTTCTAAAATATGTATGATGTTAAATGTTATTTTTTTTATTTTTTTTTAATTGCAACAGGTCTCTGAAACCATAATGAATATCTGATTACTGACAGCTCAAAATTAATTAATAGCAACTGAATTTTGATGCAGTTATAAAGTGGCTTTTTTAAATACAAAGTGATAGCAGCCACTGTTGATACCTTGCTTTTGGTAAAGAAATTTTAGAATTGTTTTATGGCATTAGGATTTTTAAATCGGACAAAGCACTGTTATTACCTCTCTAGTCATAATAATTGAGTGACAGGTCTGATCTTGCCCTCAGGTCTCAAGGGAAGACAAAGACTCAGCTATTAAACATGGCTATTCATGTTGTGTAAAGCACAGAGAATTATTGAAAGCAAAGGTCAGAAATCCAAAGCAACCTTAAAAAAGAAGGACTCAAGCCTCAAGGTGGGATTTCCAATTGTGCAGTATTTTTGACAGGTTGAAAACTTAAATGGTCCAGGAATGAATCTTTTTAACTAATTTACATTATATTTATCTTAAAAAGGCAATGTACATGACTTTGACTATTGGTAAACACCTATATAAAAAGAAAGTGGGTGTCAAAAATAAAGACATGGAAAAGAATGTGGAAAATATTATGCACAATATAAAGTATACTTTTTATAACACACATACATATGTCTAAATCAGACCCGGTCTGATGAAGGGGAGAGTTGGCTTCCCAAAACATCACTGTACACAATAAACTATTGTTTTTTGAAAGTCCAGCGAATGCGGATCTATTACTTGGAATTTTATATATATATAAAACGATTAGCCGGTAGCCCAGCACTCCGTCCACTTAGGTGTGGTCACCGCCTGGGTGCAATCCTTATGAGAGTATTTAGGAATCCGTAGTTAAAGGAGGGCACTCCCAGGGCTTTTATACTTCAGAAAAACAATGTAATTTTATTTCCACATGCGTTTAACAGTAGTATAATTGTCGACATTTTGACCCCATTATGGGTCTTCTTTAAAGGGACAGTCTACACCAGAATTGTTATTGTTTTAAAAGATAGATAATCCCTTGTTTACCCATTCCCTAGTTTTGCATAACCAACACAGTTATATTTATATATTTTTTACCTCTGTGATTATGTTGTATCTAAGCCTCTGCAGACTGCCCCTTTATTTCAGTTATTTTGACAGACTTGCAGTTTAGCCAATCAGTGATGGCTCCCAGGTAACTTCACGTGCACGAGCACAGTGTTATCTATATGAAATATGTGAACTAACACCCTCTAGTGGTGAAAAACCTGTTAAAATGCATTCTTAAGAGGCGGCCTTCAAGGTCTAAGAAATTAGCATATGAACCTCCTAGGTTAAGCTTTCAACTAAGAATACCAATAGAACAAAGAAAAATTGGTGATAAAAGTAAATTGGAAAATTGTTTAAAATTACATGCCCTATCTGAATCATTAAAGTTTTTTTGGACTAGACTGTCCCTTTAAGACAAATTAGATAATTGCAATGCAGCTAGTATCGCTCCCAACGGCTTAGAAGCAGCAGTATCAATGTTATTCTACTGTTAAACACATGTGGAAATAAAATTACATTGTTTTTCTGAAGTATAAAAGCCCTGTGAATGCCCTCCTTTACCTACAGATTCCCATATACAGTATGTATGTGTATATATATATATATATATATATATATATACATACATACACACACACACACTTTGGCGCTCTTTTCACTCAAATACTTTAAAACATGAATAATAATCGCTTTTAATCAATTTTAATATTTTATAATGTGTTTTGAACTGTGATTTTAATGTAATATTTTTACATTCCAGTGTTCTTCACATAGGAGAAAATGTTCTTTGCCTTTTCAAATATATATTCATATATATATATATATTTCTTCTACAAGATATGACGAGTCCACGGATTTCATCCTTACTTATGGGATATTAACCTCCTGCTAACAGGAAGTGGCAAAGAGCACCACAGCAGAGCTGTATATATAGCTCCTCCCTTCCCTCCACCTCCAGTCATTCTCTTTGCCTATGTTAGTAATAGGAAGAGGTAAAGTGAGGTGTTAGTTTAGATTCTTCAATCAAGAAGTTTTTTTATATTAAAATAGTGCCAGAGAGTACTATTTTTCTCAGGGGAAAATTGTCAGTCTATTGCTTCCCAAGAGGAGTGGAGACATAATATTTTCTGCCCTGATGTTAATGATCTTAGCAAACATTATCTAAGATCCATAATGGTTCCCACAACGCAGCTGAAGGTAGTGTGAGAAGATCTTCAGTGTGGAGAACGGTGTCTTGCTACAAGCAGCATTGAGGTATGTGCAGTCTTTTGTTTCTGGGGAGATTGAATCAGAACAGACTGTCATTGTCCCCTATATGGGGAAGGGTAAGCAGTATGCACTAATGTAAGAATGGTGTACCTGAAATCCCTTTATTTTATTTATGGTATTTGCCTAAAGTATGTAAAGACCTTTGGGACTTATCTGGGGCTGGACGCTGGGATATGCGTTTTTCTTTTACTTGATGCATTGTTAACTTTATTCCTGGTGCAGGACTGCAGGGTTACGATTTAGCCTGCATATCAAGGGGGCACATGGCATATATTTTTTATTGTATACTGCGACCCATTCGGGTCTTAGTCAGATTCTGTGTACGCCCACGATGGGCGGGGCCTAGTTTCGCGCGCTCAGAGACTGGGGCTCTGAGTGGCCTGATTTGCCTACTAACCTATCGAAAAGTACTTTCCCGATATAGCAGCTTAAACAACTTCATTCCAGGGGCAGGTAGGTGCCACAGCAGAGCTGTGGCGTGGTGCAGGGGCCATATTTATAAAACTATTAAAATCTTGTTATAAACAATATATTTAGCATTTATGCATATATAGGCAAGTGGATGCAATCAAAAAAAGAGTATTTTGGGCACTTGAAACTGTTTTTTTCTGGTCAAATTTTCCAAAAAATAGTTGTTGCGCTTTTAAAATTTAAAGGTGCAGTACAGTTTTTTTGGCATTAATTTTTTTCACATTGAATTTAATTCAGAGATCAATATTTAAGCAAGTACGACTATTAATAGTATTGCTAGTCTGTTTAACATGTCTGACACTGAGGAGGAAACTCCTTGCTCTATGTGTTTAGATGCCACTGTGGAACCCCCTCTAACTTTTTTCCCCTCGTGTACTGAGAGGGCCTTACAATGTAAAGCAAAAATTTTATCTAAAGATGATTCTCAGTCTGAGGAGAATCAAGGTATACCGCTAACTTCTCCCCAAGCGTCACAACCTTTAACGCCCACCCAAGAGACGCTTGGTTCTTCAACCGCGTCTAATTCATTTACTCTGCAGGATATGGCTGCAGTTATGTCAACTACCCTTACAGAGGTATTATCTAAGTTGCCAGTGTTACAGGGTAAACGCAGTAGGACAGAGGTCAATTTGAATGCTGAGCCCTCTGATGCGTTGTTAGCCATTTCCGATGTACCCTCACAGGGATCTGAATTGGGGGTCAGGGAACTTCTGTCTGAGGGGGAACTTTCCGATTCGGGAAGTGCTTTACCTCAGACGGACTCGGACGACATGTCCTTTAAATTTAAGCTTGAGCACCTCCGTCTGTTACTTAGGGAGGTTTTAGCGACTCTGGACTGGACTGTGATCCTATTGTGGTCCCACCAGAGAAATTGTGTAAGATGGACAAATACTTAGAGGTACCTGCTTACACTGACGTTTTTCCGGTTACTAAGAGAATCTCAGAGTTTATTAAGAGGGAATGGGACAAACCGGGTATCCCGTTTTCACCCTCTCCTAATTTCAAAAAGATGTATCCTATATCTGACACTGTTTGGGACTCTTGGCAAACAGTCCCTAAGGTGGAAGGAGCTATATCTACCCTGGCTAAGCGTACAACTATTCCTATTGAGGAAAGCTGTGCTTTCAAAGACCCTATGGATAAAAAATTGGAGGGTCTGACGACAGATGCCAGCCTTCTAGGTTGGGGTGCAGTCTGGAATTCCCTGAAGGCTCAGGGTGTGTGGACTCAGTCGGAGGCACTTCTTCCAATCAATATTCTGGAATTGAGAGCAATATTCAATGTGCTTCAAGCATGGCCTCAGTTGGTTTTGGCCAAATTCATTCGCTTTCAGTCGGACAACATCACGACTGTGGCTTACATCAATCATCAGGGGGGAACAAGGAGTTCCTTAGCGATGATAGAAGTATCCAAGATAATTCGGTGGGCGGAGGCCCACTCTTGTTATCTGTCAGCAATCTACATCCCAGGAGTGGACAACTGGGAAGCGGACTTTTTAAGCAGACAGACGTTTCATCCGGGGGAGTGGGAACTCCATCTGGAGGTCTTTGCCACTCTGATACTCTGATCCTCAGATGGGGCAGACCGGAGTTGGATCTGATGGCGTCTCATCAGAATGCCAAGCTTCCAAGATACGGATCTAGGTCAAGGGATCCTCAGGCCGAACTGATAGATGCCTTGGCAGTGCCTTGGTCGTTCAACCTAGCTTATGTGTTTCCACTGTTTGCTCTCCAGCCTCGGGTGATTGCTCGGATCAAGCAGGAGAGGGCTTCAGTAATTCTAATTGTGCCTGCGTGGCCTCGCAGGACTTAGTATGCTGATCTAGTGAACATGTCCTCTCTGCCACCGTGAAAGATTCCATTGAGGCAGGACCTTCTCATTCAGGGACCCTTCCATCACCCAAATCTAGTTTCTCTGCAACTGACTGCTTGGAGATTGAACTCTTGATTTTATCTAAGCAGGGGGTTCTCTGATTCGGTCATTGATACTTTGATTCAGGCACGTAAGCCTGTCACTAGAAAGATCTATCATAAGATATGACGTAAACATCTTTTTTGGTGTGAATCCAAAGGCTACTCATGGAGTAGAATTAAGATTCCCAGGATTCTGTCCTTTCTCCAAGAAGGTTTGGAGAAAGGGTTATCAGCGAGTTCCTTAAAGGGACA
The DNA here is from genome assembly GCF_027579735.1 of Bombina bombina. Classification (NCBI taxonomy): domain Eukaryota; kingdom Metazoa; phylum Chordata; class Amphibia; order Anura; family Bombinatoridae; genus Bombina; species Bombina bombina. The sequence continues at coordinate 392,899,719 of NC_069499.1, read as the reverse complement.
AATCTCTGCTTTATCGATTTTGCTACACAAACGTTTGGCAGATGTTCCAGACGTTCAGTCTTTTTGTCAGGCTCTAACGAGAATTAAGCCTGTGTTTAGACCAATTGCTCCACGCTGGAGTTTGAATTTAGTTCTTAATGTTCTTCAAGGGGTTCCGTTTGAACCCATGCATTCCATAGATATTAAGTTGTTATCTTGGAAAGTTTTATTTTTGGTTGCTATTTCTTCTGCTCGTAGAGTTTCGGAGCTTTCAGCGTTACAATGTGACTCGCCTTATCTTATCTTCCATTCTGATAAGGTGGTTTTACGTACCAAGCCTGGTTTCCTTCCTAAGGTTGTTTCTAATAAGAATATTAATCAGGAAATTGTTGTTCCTTCATTATTCTAAGAAGGAGCGTATGTTGCATAACTTGGACGTGGTCGGTGCCCTGAGGTTTTACTTGCAGGCGACTAAGGAATTCCGTTAATCATCTTCATTATTCATTGTTTTTTCTGGAAAGCATAGGGGTCAGAAAGCTACGGCTACCTCTCTTTTATTTTTGGCTGAAGAGTATCATCCGTCTGGCGTATGAGACTGCTGGACAGCAGCCTCCTGAAAGAATTACGGCTCATTCTACCAGGGCTGTGGCTTCCTCATGGGCATTTAAAAACGATGCTTCTGTTGAACAGATTTGCAAGGCTGCAACTTGGTCGTCTCTTCACACTTTTTCCAAATTTTACAAATTTGACACTTTTGCTTCATCTGAGGCTGGTTTTCGGAGAAAGGTTCTTCAAGCAGTGGTGTCTTCCGTTTAGGTTCCTGTCTTGTCCCTACCTTTCATCCGTGTCCTATAGCTTTGGTATTGTATCCCATAAGTAAGGATGAAATCCGTGGACTCGTCATATCTTGTAGAAGAAAAGGAAATTTATGCTTTCCTGATAAATTTATTTCTTCTACGATATGACGAGTCCACAGCCCTCCCTGTCATTTTTAAGAGAGGTTTATAATAATTTTTTTGTTAAACTTCAGTCACCTCTGCACATTTGGCTTTTCCTTTCTCTTCCTAACTTTGGTCGAATGACTGGAGGTGGAGGGAAGGGAGGAGCTATATATACAGCTCTGCTGTGGTGCTCTTTGCCACTTCCTGTTAGCAGGAGGTTAATATCCCATAAGTAAGGATGAAATCCGTGGACTCGTCATATCGTAGAAGAAATAAATTTATCAGGTAAGCATAAATTTCCTTTTTTTTCATTTTATATATATATATTTCAATATATTTCAATACATCATATAACAAAAAAAATCAACTATATTACATGATCTTTATAGAGGCTAAATTAGTCTACAATAACAAAGTAGTTATCACAATGGTTTAAATAGCAAAAAAATTAACACACATAGCTTTCAAACAGCTGATTTGTAATTTTGCAAACAAAATTTTTTTATCAGTGATTGGAGATTTTTCAGATATTTACTCAAAAGCAAAAAAAGAGGAGAGAAAAAAAGGGGGGGAGGCAGACACATACATGATACGACTGACTAACATTTATCTAAATGTAGTATATCCCTATTGTATTATAGACCTGGAATAATATACGCTGTCCCCAGACAAAGTTATATAACAAGGGCCCGAACAGGACAAATCCACTGTACTAGGGACTGACCTAATAATACAAGATCCTGGAAATAGTTAGAGTTTATTACACTTAACATCTGTTTTTGAATGGGAAGAGAATAGGTTTTAATTACTGGGAGCCATTTAGTAAAGAAACCTGCAATTTTTTCCACTTAAAGGGATTTAATATTTAGCAGCAAATCCAGGTAATGCACGCACTTTCCAATTCTTTAAGATCATATGCCTTTCTACCAAAATAATAGTGATAAGGGTCTTATAATTTTTCAGTCTATTGGCCTCTCCATCAGCTAAAAAAAAAAAAAGGACATATTCTGGGGAGAACACAAATTTATTGTGAAAATTTAGGTTATAACAATATCTAATTTTTTGCCAGAGTTGGAAAACTTTCAGGCATGACCAAAAAAAAAAACATTTGGCAAAAAAAAAGTTTCCTGTAGAATGTATTTTGGAGAGTGTGCAAGGAGATAGGCATTATTGACAAGTTTTATATGAGATTCTTTCCAAGATATAGAGATGCCAGATTTAGTAATAAGAGAAAAGCTCTGTTTAGTATCAGCCATATTTAAAGTTGGAAAATGAGTTAGATTAATGAGATGGAGTGTTAACCTGTAGCATATTTCTGAATAGACAGATTGATCTCGGACCAACGACTTAATCCCACAATATCCCATTCTTGAGTATTAATATAATGCCTTAGCTGGAAAATGCATAAAGATTAGATCTTGGGATCTCATAATTTTGTATTAATTTATAAAAAGAAAATAGTTGGTTAGCCTCATTAAATATTTGATATACATACTCAAGACCCTGTAGAGCCCAAAGAGCAAAGACCGCATAGGAGATTCCAGGTAAAATTAGGGATTTCCCTGGATTGGCAAAATTTGGAAAATCTGAAATCTACCCCTAAACAAAGACAAAGTTTCTGCCATGCTATAATTATATTTTTTAATTGTAATCAAGTTACCAATATTGTTAGGCAGCTTATTAATGGGGCAGTGAAGAGTTGCTTTTAAAGAAAAAGGAAAGATCAAAGCGGACTCTAATCTGAAGGCTGACTTCTGTAATCCAGTCAAAGAGGCCTATCTATAAAGCCGTCAACTTTCTTGCATTCGACGACACCAATATGTTCACCTAACATCGCGGCCACGGACCAGAATACGATCTCCATATTTATAAAAAAATCCGGCAAAAAGTCACACACCAAGTACAGCGCGATGAGCAGCGGTCTGTTGTTAACTAGCAGTCATTGATCTCACTGCTATTCGGCTTTTTACCAACTTTATTTATACCCTGTCACTAAACACCACCACTATACTAAAATGTTTAACCCCTATCCCGCTGCTCCCGGACCCCACCGCAACTAAATAAAAGTATTAACCCCTATCCTGTCACTCTCGGACCTCACCACAACTTAATTAAAGTATTAACCCCTATCCTGCCGCTCCCGGACCCCACTACAACTAAATAAAAGTATCAATCCCTATCCCGCCGCTCCCAGACCCCACTGCAACTAAATAAAAGTATTAACCCCTAAACCTCTGACCTCACACATCACTACCACTAACTAAACCTATTAACCCCTAAACCGCAAGCCCCCCACATCGCCATAAACTAAATTAAGCTATTAACCCCTTAACCTAACAACCCGCTAACTTTACATTAAAATTACAACATTCCTATCCTATAATAAATTTAAACTTACCTTTAGAATTAAAATAAACTATATTAAACTATTAATTAACCTACCCTAACTATTATCCTACAATTAAATTAAACTATATTAAACTATTAATTAACCTACCCTAACTATTATACTAAAAATACATTAAACTACCAATTAAATTAACTATATTACATATTTAAAAACCTAACCCTACTCAAATTATGTAAATCTACAATTAAAAAGTTCTAAATTACAAAAAAATAAACACTATGTTACAAAAAATAAAAAACACTAAGTTACAAAAATAAAAAACCACAGTATCAAAAATAAAAAAGAATTACACCTAATCTAATAAAAATCCAATAGGATTTTAGCTGCTCTAATCCTATTGGCTGATTGGAACCTTTCAGCCAATAGGAATGCAAGGGACGCCATCTTGGATGACGTAACTTGCATTCAAGATCCAGTTTACAACGGAGACCGTATTGAAGAGGAGCTCCTCGTCGGATGTCTTCAGGATGGACCGGTTCCTCGCCAGCTGGATGAAGATGGAAGAGGCCGCCCGGATGAAGACTTCTTGCCGGCTGGATGGATCCTTCAAACGGAACTTCAAAAACTGTAAGTGGATCGTCGGGGGTTAGTGTTAGGTTTTTTTAAGGGTTTTTTTGTGTAGGTTTTATTTTTAGAGTAGGGTCTGGGCAGTAAAAGAGCTAAATACACTTTTAAAGGCAATGCCCAAACAAATGCCCTTTTCAGGGCAATGGGGAGCTTAGTTGGTTGTGTGGGTGGTGGGTTTTACTGTTGGGGGGTGTTTGTATTTTTTTTTAAAGGTAAAAGAGCTGATTTCTTTGGGGCAATACCCCGCAAAAGGCCCTTTTAAGGGCCATTGGTAGTTTATTGTAGGCTAGGTTTTTTTTTGGGGGGGGGGGCTTTTTTATTTTGATAGGGCTATTAGATTAGGTGTCATTCTAGAGTTAGGTTTTTAAATATGTAATATAGCTAATTTAATTGGTAGTTTAATGTATTTTTAGTATAATAGTTAGGGTAGGTTAATTAATAGTTTAATATAGTTTAATTTAATTGTAGGATAATAGTTAGGGAAGGTTAATTAATAGTTTAATATAGTTTATTTTAATTGTAGGATAATAGTTAGGGTAGGTTAATTAATAGTTTAATATAGTTTATTTTAATTATAAAGGTAAGTTTAAATTTATTATAAGATAAGGATGTTGTAATTTTAATGTAAAGTTAGCGGGTTGCTAGGTTAACGGGTTAATAGCTTAATTTAGTTTATGGCGATGTGGGGGGCTTGTGGTTTAGGGGTTAATAGGTTTAGTTAGTGGTAGTGATGTGGGAGGCCAGGGTTTTAGGGGTTAATACTTTTATTTAGTTGTGGTGGGGTCCGGGAGTGGCGGGATAGGGGTTAATAACTTTATTTAGTGGCGGCAGTGGCGGGGTGGCAGATTAGGGGTGTTTAGACTTGGGGCTTATGTTAGGGTGCTAGGTGTAAACATTACTGGTTTTCAACCATAGAAATCAATGGGGTATCTGGCAGCATCGAACATAAGCTTTCGCTGCTTTCAGACTCCCATTGATTCCTATGACATCCACGGCCTCCAGGGTGGTTGATTGAAAACCAGGTATGCTGGGCCGGAATAGCCGTGAGCGTACCGGTTAACTATTTGATATCTTTTAAAAAGTGTCAAATAGTGCCGAATGTGCCGGAACATTTGTAATGACATAAGCATTGATCTGTGTCGGAATGAGACCCGTGGATCGTATGTTACGTCACAGATTTCAACTTTTGCCAGTCTGCAGGCTTTGATAACTAGGTCGAATCAAGCTTGCCGCAATTACGCTGTGGAATTCCAGCGTATTTCAGGTTGACGGCTTGATAAATATCCCCCCATGGCTATTCTGGCCAAAATTGCTATATTATACAGTTTAATATCTGGGAAAGATAATCCGGCTGATTCTCTTTTTTGGTCTAGTTTAAACAGCGAAAGGTGAGGCTTCTTACCGGCCCAAAGGAATTTGGAGCATGCAGAATGAAATTCAGCTATATCTTTGTTAAGTGTAAATACAGGTAAGTTTTGTAGTATATATAGAACCCAAGGAAATACTATTGATTTTATTAGATTAACCCTAGCAGAAAGTGATAATGGAAAGGATGTCCATGGCATTTAGGGTTTAGGGTTTTTAAGTATAAAAATGCCCAAATATTTAATTGTATCAGCGATTTTGAAGGGGTGATTCTGATAGCTTGTCTTAGAATTAATGATCCAAAGAAGCTATCAGACAGAGCAGGAGCGAGCTACATTGAGTATAATGGCAGGATCGGGCCGGACTGTGACTAGACAGCTGCCCAGATGCGCTCAGGGGGAAAACCAAACCCACTCAGTAGAGCAAGAGCGGCGGTCTGAAAAATCCTCTTTTATAATACAATTTTAGCTACAATATTATGTTGCATAAAGTTTGTGCTAAGATAATGTTATATAATTCTGCACTATGTGCAGAATTATATAACATTATTTTGTAGGTTTACTGCCCTTTAAGGCCAAACTAATCTAATGAAAAAAATAGATGGTCCCATGAAATAGAGTCAAAAGCTTTTTCTGCGTCGACTGATAGGATAGCTGTATCTTTGACATCCTGACTGCTCTTTTTCTGCCTTTTTGATGGGAAATTATTCAGTAATAATCAAGAGTGGTCATAACTTTGCGTACATTTATCATAGAATTTCTACCTTTCATAAAACCTGACTGATCTAGATGTATAATTGAATCTAGACAAGAGTTAAGTCTATCTGCTAGAATAGCTGTAAGGATTTTGTAGTCTGAATTAAGAACCGAGATTGGCCTATAGGAGGATAGCTCTTCTAAATCTTTTCCTTTTTTATGGATTAAAGAGATATTAGCTGCAGTAAAATAGTAAGATATAGGATTAGATGAGTTGTAATAATTATTTATTAGATTAACTAAAACAGGAATAATATCATCCGCTAAAATTTTATAGAATTCGATAGGAAGCCAATCGGGTCCTGCAGCCTTATTTGGTTTGGCTTTATTAATAGCTATATTATTTTCTTGAGCATTAACTTTAGATTTTCTATAGAATTTTTTGGAATTTTAACTTCGGCCCAGAAAGTTTCTTTATTGTTAGTATGAATATCTTTTCGGGTATATACTGTCTGAAAAAAAATAAAAAGGCCTCTCTAATGTCTTTACTATCTGTATATATCTATACCTGTATATATCCATATAGATATATAGGTATACTTATTTTATTTTTTTAAATAATCATATATATGAAAATAAATATTTAAAAATAAAAATAAAATTTTTCTCTATGTGAAGAATATTGGAATGTAAAATATGCATAACTTGAGCGCACTTGGTCTAATGTGGTGTTGGTTTAGCACGAGCAATAAGTGTTATTTTTTTTTTTAAATAACACGTTCCATTAAAGTCAATGGGGAGAAGTTAGCATGGTCACAATACCCGTAGTCCTGATGTTAGCGCGTGTTGGGTTTTGCTTTCATAAACCATTTATTTCAACTTGTAATATGAGCACTAACCTGCACATGTTAAAAGTTTACTTCTGGTGGTGTTTGCACGCAAGCGAAAGTGTAAAATAGCTTGCCACTTGTAATCTAGCCCACAGTAAGGAAATTTAATTAGTCAAATAAAAAGTTTTGATAAAGTAAAACCTTTTTTCACAACAATGTCTATTTAAAGATTGTTTAAATTTCAAACTATTACTGTACAGTCTAGAACGGCGGTCGCCAACCAGTGGTCCACGAGAAGATGTTGGTGGTCCTTGACACCAGCAAGCAGGAATTAATCTCCTCTGATGGTGTCACCCCTGTCGTGCTGCAACTCCCTACAGTTCCTGGCTTGACATCAGTGAAAACCAACAGAGGAGTTGTTAAATTACAATCTCCCTACGCACGTTGCGTAGTACTGTGCAACTTTCATAGCTAGATTGTATTTTTAACTCCTACCACCCAGCGTGCTGTTCAGTGGAAGATGATTCTATTCTAAAGCCAGCAGAGGTTGGTACAGTCTTGGCTTGAAATAGTGGAATTAAAGTATATAAAAAAAAAAGATCTTAAAAAATTATTTTTCTATTTCCCATATTTCATTTATTTTCTTCCCTTTACCTGTCTCTTTGTAGTAGTTTTCCTAATTCCTGTAGATGGACTTACATCACTGTTTATCTTCCTCCCCTCCATCTTCTTTTTTTTACGAAATGTTAATTATTTTTCATTCTAATAATTTTCCCACTCACAAAGCCATTCCACCTGAATTCCAGTAATTGCCATCCAGCAGATCAGCCATATCCCACCAGTATTATAGTAATTTCAAGTAACATCAGTTGTGGTTAGCTTACATCTATATTATGAGCTTTCTGATATAAACTTAATTTATGACTCCAATGTCTGTCCATGATCATAAATAGTTTTGAATAATTCCTGGGGAGGTGACTTGGAAGTTTTGTGGTCCTTTTAAACATAATTCTTTTTTTTCCCACTTTCTGCCTCTCTGTTTCCAGCTCAAACGTTGGTACTCACCCTTCATCTGTCATGTGGAAGTATTCTCTCAGTTCTGTCATTCAGTTAGTTAATTCCAAAAAATAATTCTTAAAAATGTGTAAATATATACATAATGCAAAACAGAATGAGAAGCAGTCTGCCATAAACGAACAGCAGCATCAATAGCTTGTTCTATGGCCCGGTTGCCACCTGGTAGTAGCTTCTTTCTGCCCAATTGTGCTTTTCACAGGGGAAAACTTTCCTGTAGTATATCAGTCTTCAGGCTTCTCATTCCGTTTTGCATATGTAAATATGACCCTGGGGATAGTCTCCATAAGTGTGATGGGGGAAACCAGACGTGGACTCCTTGCCCAATGTGCTTAGAGGGATATGGCTGCACCTCACTGACGAGGCCCAAAGGAGGCCGAAACGATCGTCTGGGGTTGTCATGTTCCTTGTTCAGAGGAGAATTGCCTGGTATTTCGGGGCTGGACTGACCATGTTGGCGGGATCAGACTGATATACTACAGGAAAGTTTTCCTCTGTGAAAAGCACAATTGGGCAGAAAGAAGCTACTATCAGGTGGTAACCGGGCCATAGAACAAGCTATTGATGCTGCTGTTCGTTCCTGGCAGACTGCTTCTCATTCTGTTTTGCATATGTAAATATGACCCTGGGGATAGTCTCCCTAAGGGTGATGGGGGAAACCAGACGTGGACTCCTTGCCCAATGTGCTTAGAGGGATATGGCTGCACCTCACTGACGAGGCCCAAAGGAGGCCGAAACGATCGTCTGGGGTTGTCATGTTCCTTGTTCAGAGGAGAATTGCCTGGTATTTCAGGGCTGGACTGACCATGTCGGCGGGATCAGACTGATATACTACAGGAAAGTTTTCCTCTGTGAAAAGCACAATTGGGCAGAAAGAAGCTACTACCAGGTGGTAACTGGGCCATAGAACAAGCTATTGATGCTGCTGTTCGTTCCTGGCAGACTGCTTCTCATTCTGTTTTGCATATGTAAATATGACCCTGGGGATAGTCTCCCTAAGGGTGATGGGGGAAACCAGACATGGACTCCTTGCCCAATGTGCTTAGAGGGATATGGCTGCACCTCACTGACGAGGCCCAAAGGAGGCCGAAACGATCGTCTGGGGTTGTCATGTTCCTTGTTCAGAGAATTGCCTGGTATTTCGGGGCTGGACTGACCATGTCGGCGGGATCAGACTGATATACTACAGGAAAGTTTTCCGCTGTGAAAAGCACAATTGGGCAGAAAGAAGCTACTACCAGGTGGTAACCGGGCCATAGAACAAGCTATTGATGCTGCTGTTCGTTCCTGGCAGACTGCTTCTCATTCTGTTTTGCAAATATATACATAATGTAAACTTAGCTATAGCTATACTAGTTTTGTACAGTATGTGTGTGTGTGTGTGTGTGTGTGTGTGTATATATATATATATATATATATATATATATATATATATATATATATACATACATATACATTATATAGGTTTGTACCTTTTTAAAAAAAATCACGTTAGAGGTCCAGGGGAATCAAAATTATGAGTTTAGTGGTCCCTGAGGTCCGAAAGGTTGGCGACCCCTGGTCAAGAACATGGTAGAAGGGACTGAGAAATAAATTCTTCCAAGAGGAAAGTTTGTTTTCAAGTATTAATATAATTAAAGCTTTACAAGGAGAAGGTGATGCTATGCACATCATGCTTCTGGAAGCAACCATCTTGTTAAGTCTGCTTCCATTTTTGTTAAAGGTGTTATACTGTTAAACCCAAACTTCCATAGAAGCTCTTTACTTTCTAAAAGAAGGATTGTGTAGTCAGTTTAAGGTTCAGAACCTTTTGTTGATGAATATAGAAATGGTTACTTCTGTATGAGCCGCTAGCTTGAGGACCAAACAATCTTTAATGAATCCAGGCCACTTCCCCCCCCCCCCCCCCCCCCCCCCAACAAGGTGGCCAATGCTTCTTATGCATTTGTGTATTTTTATTGCTGGAGAATATAATATGTTTAATTAGCTTTTGAACATAACAATGACAAAACAGACAACATTTTGAAATAATGTTTGCGTGCACTGTAAAATAACACAGTTTTTAAGATGTTTTTTTCTAATAATACTTGTTTTATAGAGATTTATCTCTAATTTATAGAGATTGTAATGCTACTGTAACTTCACAAACTCTACAGTAATAATGTTGAATTATTTCATTAAATATTACCTTTTACTCCTAGTTTGAGTTGTTTTTGTTGACAATTCCAAATCCATCATCACAAGTGATCCAGTAACTTGCAAACAGACTCTCGGAGTTTGGATGAAGAGGATAAGAACTGGCCCAAGCAAATAAAATACACATAGAAAAACCATTAGCACTTTGAAACTTAACTAAACAAACATGAGCTGTAGCATGTTAGACAGATCTCAAAGCCTGTCAAATGGACACCTAAAGAAAGGCTCGTGTCCTGGCAGGAGTCCCAGCGAGGCATTAATGTATTGAAAGGGAACAACAAAGAAATGTAATACACCATGAGTTGAGACTTCATGTTTATTAGAATTATGTTCATTATGACTTTTCTGAAACATCTCCCTAGAAAATAGTAAAGATCAACTGTGGTTGTATCTGTGGCTCAAAATATTACCAGTATTGCTGAAAAGCTATACAGTAGGATTATGGTCCTCAGCAAAGCTTTGTAGCAATTTCCACTAATATTTGATCAATTATTTTTCTAAATGTCTATGTTTTTTATTGATAGTTATATTGACTGTTATTGACAAGTGGTTTGGAATTATAAATGAAAATCTTCCATTTTAAAAAATATAGATACAAACAATGCAATGATAATGAATAAACAAAAATGCTATTTAATTTCTTGTGGACAATGAGCAAACTGCTTGAATAAAAAAAAATCTGTATTATGGACATACACATACACACACAATTTTTGAACAGAGAAGATTAATATCAAGGCCTGTATGACAAAGTACAAGTACAATTATAAATAGAAAGTTAGACCTATAAAGAAGAGATAGGACAGAAGTAAAAAGTAAATACAAAACAGAATATAGAAATAGAACCTTAAAGGGACATTAAACACTAAATAAATGCTAGATAGACTGGTGCATTCAAAGGAAAGATCAGTCTGAGAATAACAGGTAGATGTATTTTTTAAAGTTTCATTAGTTGCTTAAATATTGACAAAATAAGTGTAAACGTTTAGTGTCTATAAAACTATGGGAGCTGTCATGTTGTACCTTAAGTTACCTTCTCTGCTGTGGCCAATTAGGGACAGTTGTAAATAGGTCACTAGAGTGTGCAGCCAATGGTTGTGTGGAATATAACAGTGTTTTACACTTCCATTTCTAACAGGAAGTGAAAAGCTCACATTTTCAGAATGGAATTACAGGGAAAGGGGACAAAATACATTTTAAGTATATTATAGATTGAGCAAAGCAGTAAAATCGAATGATCTCTGAGACAAATAAATATATAAAAGCCTAAAATGAAGCCACTATAAGAATTGTTCTTCCTGTCCGCCTGTTTGCATCAGGAGGACAGTGCAGTATTACCTATACAAGAGATTGTCCTTGAACAACTTGAAGTAGGAACTATAGTCTATTATTATTCGGATGTCATCTAATAATTTTTTATCATCCAAAAGACTCTGTTAAAATAGACTGTGCAATATTTTTTCCTTCCTTATAAATGTGCGAAAAGGTAGCAGACATGGGGGGGGGGGTTCTGGTGAATATGTGAGGGGCAATGCAGCTATTCAAATCTAGAATCATAAATGGAGAGCCACAATACTTGATTTGTGCTTTTGCCTAGAGGTCAAAGTGGTATATCAATGATTTAGCAATAGTGAGAAATCATCAGGATTTTTGTCAGAGGTTTTTTTTAACTCATCTTCCATTTTTTTTCTAGTTTGTAGTAAATTGTTGTGCTCACAATTTTCTGTTGTATAAAATATTTACAAAAATTACTGTATTGTGGCATATAACCTCCCTGTGGCTATTTTGAGCATTCTTAATCTTAGGTCACCTATTACCATGTTGTGAATATTCCTCATATATTCTTCAATGGCAACTGTTGTTGGATGCACCAGCATAATGAATCTCAAGCTTTTCACAACTGTGCAATATTTAGCTTGCTCCATTTTCTACAAATTTCTACACAGCTCATACAAAACAAGAAATTGTCATCTTTACAATCAAACAGTGAAGAATAATATATTTTAACCACAGATTTTAAGAACTGTGTCTAGTAACAAGTCAGGTCATACACTTAAGACCAGAAACAATGATAGAATTAGGCAGACAATCTAGTAAAACAATCCAGATTATACACTTCAGATCTGGAACATAAAAAGTATAACACCCATAAGCAGTAATACTAAACTCAATACACTGGCATTAGCATAAATAAACTAAAGCATAAAACATGTCAGGTCATGAAGTAAATGTCAGTACAACTATGGATCCAAAGGCTGAGTAGTGAGGTTTAAAGATACTATCCAAACAATCTGAATGAAACCCAGCATATGACTTAATGTAGTTTAAGGAACATCCAAAAGAATAGTCAGGATACAACAGGAGCCAAATCAGGAACATACTTTAACAAAGTCTTAACAATGTAATACCAAATCATTGCATCAAACTTGCTGTGAAAGCTTAATTGCCAAAAACCACAATCTGGGTCATACACTTGTCATCAGGAACAATGTCAAGGTCAGAATCCAGAAGAAAATCCACAAGCAAGAGCACCAAACTCAATACACAAGCATTGTGGCAAGCATGATGCCAAAATAAAATAGGAAGACCAAACACCATTGACTCAAACTTGGTGCTAGCACATAAGAAGAAGAAAAAAAACTTGTAATAAACATCACCGGAAAAAAAATCAAAGGAAACAAAAACAGAAATGATGCAATGGCAAAGTATAAAAAAAACACAGCTATACTGTATGATACTGTGCTCTGAGGGCCAGCGTTATTTAAGCACGCTAACTCAGCTAGAAGTAAGGTTTATTGCGTGTGCCGCATAGCGCTCGTATTACAATTTGAAAATAAAAATGTATTATACATGGGTATAGATATATTAAGAGATATATAGGAATATTTATTTATAAATACTTTGAACATATTTCCCTGTGTAAAGAGCATTGGAATGCCAAATATTTACAGTAAATCCACACTATAACACTTTATTAAATATGAATATTGCAAATATATAATTTTTCATGTTTCATCTTGACTGCAAAGGGCTCCAATGCACTTATATATATGTCTATATATGTATTTATGTGTTTATATGTGTATATATGTCTGTAAATACATAAATACATATGTACACACATAGAAACATATATTTAGACATGTATTTGTATGTATTTCTATGTATCTTTATGTTAAAGCCCTTTGCCTGACTTTTTTTTTTAACACCTGAAACCTTGTATTTTTGAGCCCTTGAAACTTTATTCTGAATTAAAAAAGAAAAATAATTATCAGATAGTGTTATTATGAGTGTAACTCTACTTTATAATGTATTTTTTATGTGTTTTGTGAAATTTTTTTGCTACACCAAACAGTTAACCAGAATTCTGAGGACAAAGTAATCATTCTAATGTAAAACATGATTACACTCAAGCGTTCACGTTTACTTTTAACTTGTAATACGAGCGCTAAACCCAATGCGCGCAAACACCCATGATAAACCCCTTTTCACTTACGCGTAACTGTTAGTGCTCCATTCATAATCTGCCCCTTAATGTTCTAAGACTTCTTAAGGATTGTATAAATGGAAATGTTATCTTCCTAATTGTGAAATACTAGCATGGACTATGGCAAAATCAAACAGTTTAACCGAAAAACAACATTTTGGCCAAGACTAGTTGCATGAAAGTTTGCAAATGAGACTTGATATAATTATTCCCTCCAAGTTCCAAATTGCTCCAATTAAAAGAAAAAAATCGTATTTGGAAGCTCCCAAATTTGATCTTTTGTTGGTAAAGGAAAAACTCACATGATGAATAAAGTATTAAGTTCTTACCAATTCTTAAATCATATTTTCTTGTAGTCCCAACAAATCGCCAATACAAAAGAAAAGAACCAATAATGAGACATGTTTTATTTTTGTATAAATCCGATGTATGTATAAAAAAATTAACTCACCACATTTATACAATACAAGCCTTATTATGTTGCTTTCCAGATGCCCATCCCAGAATTCAGAAAAAAAGTAGTATTCATATTACTTAGTAATGTAGAGATAAAGTTACTAGGAATAGCGCAGTCTAAAAGGTACAATTAAAAAGTGGCTCGAATGAACAAGGGTTTGTTTAAGACAGAAAAACAGAAATGTTGATTGACATTTCAGATAAAAAGATGATAGAAAAATAGAAGGAAGATTCACAGAATGGATGATACATGGTTGTGAAATCCTATATGACCAGATAAGAGCAGCAGCTATGGATAAAAAGGATGTTGTATTTAATAGATCTTAAAAGGCATATGATGAAAGTGAAACAGAGACAAAAATGTTGGTTCACATACTGAATTAGAGTCTGGAAACTGAAATATGTTTAGTTAGTATGGTTCAAAGAAATACATTTACAACCAATTTATTGACAGATTTTATTTAAAAATTAAATACATATAAATGTGGGTGCTGGCATTATTTGTAAGACATGATTAAGGGCAAGCAACAGTGCATGCTGAGGAGTTATCCAGTTTGCAAAAATTTAATATTATTATTTTATCATGATTTTCAGTGGGATTTTATTGTTTTAACGTTTCATGCTCTCTTTTTATCAACTACCGTCGATTTGTTTTATGGCACAGTCCTTATATATAACAGTTGAAGTCAGTGACAGATCTACGGTGCCCTGGGAGATGCCAGATCATCACTCACTGTGTTCTATGCATACCTCTGACTGGCAGCTGCTGCCCAATACTGCTCAGTCCTTAACATTAGACATGGTTATCAGAACCAGCAGAAACCTGTTCATATGGTCGTCAGTTCAAGCCAATGTTAAATAATAATGTAAGTGGCTGTAAAGAAAAACAGTAGAGAAAAGAAAATGTCAGAAATATGATTTAAATGGGTAATAGAATATAACAACTCCTACAAATATAACTGATCAATGACTATTATATTTTTATCCACTTTTTAGCACCACCACAAGGTCTAGATATACTGATCTTGGCTTTACCAAGAGGAAGGATTTTTTTATTTTATGGAATTTAAAAAAACCTGTGAAAGCAGCTACATAATTACTATGCACCTCTTCATACAGATATACATGGTCATATGATTTTTTTATAATGACGTTATGGATACATAAGCTATTTCTGAAATCGAAAAAGCAAGCCTGATTTCTGATGAAAAATTCAGAAGTAAATTAAAGATATGGGTATTTTTCATTCTCCTCCATCACAGGGCTAGATTATGGGTGGCACATTAACTGTTGCGCGTGAACCAAAAGGGGTTTATCACAGCTCTTTGAGCACAAATATTGTGAGTTGAAAGTGAACGTGTTCGCTCAAGCAGATTTTAATTTTATGTGCGTTGGGATAGCATGACTTCAGAACTCTGGTTAACTGTTACGCTGGACTAAAAAGTTGCACAAAACACATCAAAAATACATTTAAAGCCACAGTTACACTATCTAATAAAAATTATTTTTTAAAAAAAATTGCAAAAAAAAGTTATAAGGTCTCAAAGATTTCTTATTGTTTGTTATCTATCACACATACAATTTTGGCACCTATTTTGATATATTTTTTGTTATAGATTTATATATTTTATTATATATATTTTTGATTGGCGTACCTTTAGTACATAACTTTAGAATATTGGTTGTGGTGTTTTTAAAAATAAATTTGTACTTTGGGGCCATTTGCAGTCAAATATCTGAAGGCATGAAAAATAATTTGTATGCAATATTTATATTTGACTGTGTATTTACTGTAAATATTTCACATTCCAATACTCTTCACACACACACACACACACACACATATATATATATATATATATATATATATATATATATATGTATTTATGAATAAATAGAACATATTTTTCCTTTTGAAGAACTTTGAAATGTAATTTATTTGCATATGATTGTTATACTTTTGCATTTCTAAAAGATCATATTTTCTTTAAATTAATAAAAAGAAAAAAAAATTGTTATTTTAAAAATACAGATACACATTATTTTCACCTAACTTGTCTCACATAATTAATATATCATTGCTGAGCCATCAGAATAATTGTGCTTTCTTCTTAAGGGACCCATGAGTAAACTTTAATAAAATATTGAAAACACAATATATAATGTACTTTAGGGCTGCGACTAATGATTATTTTCATAATCGATTGATCGATTTATCGACCGATTATTTTTTCAATTAATTGACTAATCAGATAAAAAAACAAGCTTTTTTTCCTATATTTAAAATAAAATCAACATACTGAGTGTTATAAATATAAACTTCCGACTAAAAGTTTACAACTTTACATTAACACAACTGTTGGTCCATTTATTTAAGCAGAAGAACACATTTTTATAATTAAGCAAACAAAACCACAAACTGTTTGAAAAAAGGTAGAACTAGAAAGAGGTAGATTATCACTGTTTATAACATTCTGTTATTCACTCTTTCAGAAACTTTGCATTGAAATGCAAAAATGTCAACATTTCCACGTGCTCCTAGCTGAGGCTGGCTCTCTTTTTTGCAAGCTATTTTGCCTGCAGCAGAGAAGAGGCACTCAGATGGTGTTGAGATGCTTGAGATGCATAAGTAGGGTTTTGCCAATATCACCAAGGTGGGCTATGTATCTTTGTTAGCTCTCCACCAATGCAAGGTGCTTCTTAAAGTAACCCTGGACTTCATTCTGACATAAAAATATCTTGAAAATCTATATGCAATGGTAAACAATCACTGCCAGCTAAGGTTAGGGGAAAAAATATCTAGTCCACTCTTAAAATAACAGATATATACTTATAGGAGGTTGAATTTGGTACATATTCCAATGAATTAAAAATATAAAAAAACAAAAGGGCTAAATACTATTTATCAGTAACAGGACACAGCCTTGCACATTTATCTATAGAGTACATATAATCAGCAATAGCAAGCAATCCCGCAAGTTCACACTATTCAAATAACAAATCCCATCAATCTAGAACTAAGTGTAAATAACAAGCTCGGCACTATATCATGCAAAGTATAGTCCCAAAACACCTGATTTAATATAAGCAATCCTAATTATGACTCCTGTTTTATTTCTGGGTTGCACATAAGCCAGGAGTAGTTGTAAACTTAAAAAAAAAATTATAGTGTCCTAAACAAAGTGAAAAGTAAGCATCTGTAGACATCTTTAGGCTATGGACATAACCATAAAACCCAATACCATGTGCAGGAGCTCATCAGAGTGAAGCAGCTGGTGCTGTGCACAGACCAACTAATTGCAAACCAACTAATTGATTATGAGATTTGTTGACAACTATTTTCATAATCGATTATTAATAATTACACCGATTAGTTGTTGCAGCTCTAATGTACTTTTTATTCAACATTTTATTATATTTTCCTAATTTTAAGCTTTGAAAATATGCTCCATTGCATACCATCATGGTGAACAAGCACGTCAATTAACTCCTGAGTCCTGATACACAAGTAAGTGCTGTGTACTGCACTAGTAATCTCATGAGAAAAAAAGTACAAGTGTATTCTTTTTTTTATTCAGTTGAGTCTAGGTGTGGGGGTAGTGTTTATAATGCCCTTTAAAGAGATAACATTCTACAGTCTACATATTTAAAGGGCTACATTATTAGATTATATTACATATAGTTTGATTTTGCATTTGATAAACTACTAAACCCTATTTTAATTTAATAAGCCATTTTACAATCATAATTTACATGTCTTTAAATTTCAGTTAGAACAGCAGCTTTAAATTTGTACACTTGTGTTTAGCAGACAGCATGGTTCAGTGACATAAATGACTGCAATATGTTGTGAAGTATCCCTAATAAAATCCCCTGTGGATCCGTCTCAGATATTGAGACAGCTGAAGAGATCAAACTACCTTCGGCAAGATCCCCTGCAGTGGGGAAATATCATCCACACACAGCAAGAAATCTGTGGTTTGCTTTGATACTTTTGAACCAATTTAGCCCCCTCCAAAGTTGACAGTGTAAACTACTGTATTCACACCCTTTTGAATAAGCATCTGAATAGGATCTGTTTCTACAGTCAACTTTTGCTGCAAGCACGGCTCTCCAAAGGTCACACAGGTGCAAATCTAGAAGCTATAACAAGAATACTTAAAAAGACTCCCTTTGCCATTATACTCTAGTTACGTTTTAACAGTTATTGTAATAAGTATACTGTGAAAAAAAAGCAGGTTAGAGGACTGAATTACAGATTTAAACACTATAATTTATATGTTGAAAATGTATATATACTGTATATTTTTATTAATATTACAATATATAAATATATATATATTAATATATACTGTGTGTATGTGTATATATATATATATATTAATATATACTGTGTGTATGTGTATATATATATATATATTAATATATACTGTGTGTATGTGTATATATATATATATATTAATATATACTGTGTGTATGTGTATATATATATATATATATATTAATATATACTGTGTGTATGTGTATATATATATATATATTAATATATACTGTGTGTATGTGTATATATATATATATATATTAATATATACTGTGTGTATGTGTGTATATATATATATATATATTAATATATACTGTGTGTATGTGTATATATATATATATATTAATATATACTGTGTGTATGTGTGTATATATATATATATTAATATATACTGTGTGTATGTGTATATATATATATATATATTAATATATACTGTGTGTATGTGTATATATATATATATATATTAATATATACTGTGTGTATGTGTATATATATATATATATTAATATATACTGTGTGTATGTGTATATATATATATATATATTAATATATACTGTGTGTATGTGTATATATATATATATATATTAATATATACTGTGTGTATGTGTATATATATATATATATTAATATATACTGTGTGTATGTGTATATATATATATATATTAATATATACTGTGTGTATGTGTATATATATATATATTAATATATACTGTGTGTATGTGTATATATATATATATATTAATATATACTGTGTGTATGTGTATATATATATATATATTAATATATACTGTGTGTATGTGTATATATATATATATATATTAATATATACTGTGTGTATGTGTATATATATATATATTAATATATACTGTGTGTATGTGTATATATATATATATATATTAATATATACTGTGTGTATGTGTATATATATATATATATTAATATATACTGTGTGTATGTGTATATATATATATATATATTAATATATACTGTGTGTATGTGTATATATATATATATATTAATATATACTGTGTGTATGTGTATATATATATATATATTAATATATACTGTGTGTATGTGTATATATATATATATATTAATATATACTGTGTGTATGTGTATATATATATATATATTAATATATACTGTGTGTATGTGTATATATATATATATATTAATATATACTGTGTGTATGTGTATATATATATATATATTAATATATACTGTGTGTATGTGTATATATATATATATATTAATATATACTGTGTGTATGTGTATATATATATATATATATTAATATATACTGTGTGTATGTGTATATATATATACATTTTTTATTTAAAATTATAGAAAATTTTAGGCATGAGCTCCACTATGCACTTCTGAATCTGATGTTATAAATTAAAAATCCCAATCATACAATAAAACTATATTTTAACATGAAGGATTATAACAGTAAAAACGTAAGATGCTTTATATAGCCCCCTACCCTGTTTGCTCAGTGGTTTGTAAAAAAGGAAATAAAGCCTAGCATTAGCCTCCCTTACAAAAAGGTGGATCAGCCAATCTACTGCTGTAGCTGAACCTGTCTATATACTTTGGTAGGAGTGGCACCAGGTGTATAGACTTTGTTTTGTATTATTTAGAAGCCACCAAGTAAACTGGGCAGGAGACTAGGTTAAAAAATTATCCATGCAGATTACGTGACGCATTCATACCTCACATACACCTAGATTACAAGTTTTGCGCAATAGAGGGTGTGAAACGAACAGAACAAAAGTTGCATTATTTCAACCCTCCATAGTGCTGCCATTACAAGTTTTTGAAAAGTCGCCTTGTGCGTGCGATATGGTGGCGATAAGCTCCATACCACACAAAATCCAAGTGCTGCTTTGACGTGCTCGTGCACGCTTTCCCCATAGTCATCAATGGGGAGAGAGTGCAATCGCGGAATGAAAAGCTCCGTAATGCAACCCCATTGATGTCTATGGGGAAAAAAAAAGTTATGTTTAAACCCTAACATAAACCCCACATCTAAACACCCCTACTCTTCTGCCCCCGACATTGCTGATCACTACATAATGTTATTAATCCCTAATCTGCCGCTCCCGACATTACCGCCACCGAAATAAATTTATTAACCCCTAATCTGCCGCTCCCAATATCGCCACCACTATAATAAAGTTTTTAACCCCTATTCACCCACACCACAACTTCGCCCACACTATAATAAAGATATTAACCCCTATTCCATCGCTCCCTGACATCGCCGCCACTAAATAACGTTATTAACCCCTAAACCTCTGGCCTCCCACATCACTGCCACTAAATAAACATATTAACACCTAAACTGCCAAACCCCGACATCACAAAAAACTAAATTAAACTATTAAGCCCTAAACCTAACAACCCCCTAACTTTAAATTAAAATTACAAGATCCCTATGTTAAAATAAATAAAAACTTACCTGGGAAATTAAAAAAAAACCTAGGTTTAAACTATAAATTAAACGAACATTACTATTATACTAAAATTAAAATAACTATCAATTAAATAAATTAAATCACACATTAAAAAAAACCTAACACTACTAAAAAAATTGAAATCTACAATTACAAAAAATAAAAAATACTAAGTTACAAAAAATAAAAAAAATACTTAATTACAAATACCCTTTTCAGGGCAATGGGTAGCTTAGGTTTTTGTTAGAGTTAGGTTTTTTATTTTGGGGGGTTGGTTGGGTGGTGGGTTTTACTGTTGGGGGGTCTTTGTATTTTTTTTTTCAGGTAAAAGAGATGATTTATTTAGGGCAATGCCCTACAAAAGGCCCTTTTAACCCCTTAATGACCACAGCACTTTTCCTTTTTCTGTCCGTTTGGGACCAAGGCTATTTTTACATTTTTGCGGTGTTTGTGTTTAGCTGTAATTTTCCTCTTACTCATTTACCGTACCCCCACATATTATATACCGTTTTTCTCGCCATTAAATGGACTTTCTAAAGATACCATTATTTTCATCATATCTTATAATTTACTATAAAAAAAATATAAAATATGAGGAAAAATTGAAAAAAAATACACTTTTTCTAACTTTGACCCCCAAAATCTGTTACACATCTACAACCACCAAAAAACACCCATGCTAAATAGTTTCTAAATTTTGTCCTGAGTTTAGAAATACCCAATGTTTACATGTTCTTTACTTTTTTTGCAAGTTATAGGGCAATAAATACAAATAGCACTTTGCTATTTCCAAACCATTTTTTTTCAAAATTAGCGCTAGTTACATTAGAACACTAATATCTTTCAAGAATCTCTGAATATCTATTGACATATATATATATTTTTTTAGTAGACATCCCAAAGTATTGATCTAGGCCCATTTTTGTATATTTCATGCCACCATTTCACCGCCAAATGCGATCAAATAAAAAAAATTGTTCACTTTTTCACAAATTTTTTCACAAACTTTAGGTTTCTCACTGAAATTATTTACAAACAGCTTATGCAATTATGGCACAAATGGTTGTAAATTGTTCTCTGGGATCCCCTTTGTTCAGAAATAGCAGACTTATATGGCTTTGGTGTTGCTTTTTGGTAATTAGAATGCCACTAAATGCCACTGTGCACCACACGTGTATTATGCCCAGCAGTGAAGGGGTTAATTAGGGAGCATGTAGGGAGCTTTTTGGGGTAATTTTAGCTTTAGTGTAGTGTAGTAGACAACCCCAAGTATTGATCTAGGCCCATTTTGGTATATTTCATGCCACCATTTCACCGCCAAATGCGATCAAATTAAAAAAAACGTAACATTTTTCACAATTTTAGGTTTCTCACTGAAATCATTTACAAACAGCTTGTGCAGTTATGGCACAAATGGTTGTAAATGCTTCTCTGGGATCCCCTTTGTTCAGAAATAGCAGACATATATGGCTTTGGCGTTGCTTTTTGGTATTTAGAAGGCCGCTAAATGCCGCTGCGCATCACACGTGTATTATAGCTAGCAGTGAAGGGGTTAATTAGGTAGCTTGTAGGGAGCTTGCAGGGTTAATATCACATTTAGAGTAGAGCTCAGCCTCCCACCTGAAACATCAGACCCCCTGATCCCTCCCAAACAGCTCTCTTCCCTCCCCCACCCCACAATTGTCCCCGCCATCTTAAGTACTGGCAGAAAGTCTGCCAGTACTAAAATAAAAGCTATATTTGTTTTTTTTGTGTGTTTTTAAAAAGGCATATTTACATATGCTGCTGTGTACTATCCCCCCTTATCCCCTAACCTCACTGATCCCCCCCAAACAGCTCTATAACCCTCCCACTCTAACTTAATCTGCGCCATCTTGGGTACTGGCAGCTGTCTGCCAGTACCCAGTTTAGAAGAAAAACATGCTTTTTTTAAATTTTTACTAATTTTTTCTGTAGTGTAGCTTCCCCCCACACCAAACCAACCCCCACCCCTCCACGATCTCTTTTTGTGCTTTTGCACAAACAAGATTTGGGTATTTTTTATTAAATATATTTGCCGTAGTGTAGCGGTTCCCACCCGCTCCCGCCCGTGCACGCGCCCGCCCGCCACCCTCCGTGCACGCGCGCGCGCCCGCGCGCGCCCCCTAACGTTCCCGCCCCTGATCCCGCCCCCCTTGACTTCACGGCACCCACCGATGGCCGCCCACCCGCCTCCCAAGCCGGCTCCCACCCACCAACGATACCGGCCATCGATGTCCGGTGCAGAGAGGGCCACAGAGTGGCTCTCTCTGCACCGGAAGGCCATGTAAGGTTATTGCAGGATGCCTCCATATCGAGGCATCACTGCAATAACCGGAAAGCAGCTGGAAGCGATCAGGATCGCTTCCAGCTGCTTTCCACACAGAGGACGTGCAGGGTACGTCCTCAGGCATTAACTGCCTTTTTTTTGAGGACGTACCCTGCACGTCCTCGGTCATTAAGGGGTTAAAGGCTATTGGTAGTTTATTGTAGGCTAGGGTTTTTTTTATTTTTGGGGCTTTTTTATTTTTTCAGGGCTATTAGATTAAGTGTAATTGTTTTCATTTTGGATAATTTCGTTTGTTATTTTTCATAATTTAGTGTTTGTTATTTTTTGTAATTTAGTGTTGCTCGTTCCTAGTAGAGTGCTCTATTTTTCTCAGTAAAGGAACAATCATTTTACAAACAAAAGTAGCACCTTAAAGAAAACCCATAACATCCTGATTAAGGGGCCTATTTATCAAAGTGTCAACTGAAAATATGCTGGAATTCCGCGTCGTAATTGTCGCGAGATTGATCTGCCGTAGTTATCAAAGAAGCCCAAGATCGACAAATGTTGAAATTTGTGACATAAAATACGATCCCGCAATCTCAATCCGACGCAGATCGATGCGAGTTGAAAACCGTGGTATTCGAGCGGAATTGTGTTCATTCATCCTCCAAATCAACACTATTTGAAGCTCTTACGAAGTTATCAAAAATTCTATATTTATGCTTGCATCTTTTCCGACTCAACGTACCTACTTTTCAATCTGCCACCTTTGAGGTCGCGGATGCCATAGAACTCAATTGGAGTCGGAAAACACCAAAAGCTTATGTTTGATGCCGCAAGAGAATGAAGCATATGACATAATAAAATTAAATTAGAAACTTTAATAAACTTGTATACCCTTTCTAAATCAAACAATATTATTGTTCCACATTTGGTGCACTAGTAGATATAGGGATAACATGAAAAATACATTACTACTTATGGATTATGCTACAAATTTGTCTCTCATTACAAAGCAAGGGGAAAATATTATTTCTACAAATTTGGTGCAAAGTTTTGCCCCAAATTTATCGATCTAATAAATATAGAGATACAAATTAAGTAAATGCACAACATAATATAGCTAACTTCCTTTTTATTTTTTTTGAAAAATCTATGTGCACCATGTTTAAGCCATGTAATACAAGTCCCACTTTACGCCATATATGACGCTAACTCCTAAACAACCCACACACTAGTGAATTTTTCCACCAATTTTTATTGGAATATGCATATTCACATGATTTATGACATCAGCCAATCTTATTCAATTATACATTATAAACTATCACTAACGAATCAAATTGCTTGATACTTGTGTCATTGATCACTCATCAGAACTTGTAAGTGCCATTTGTTACATTTTGTATTATACTTTGAAAGTATGTATATGTGAAATTAGTATTAAAGATAAACAATGATGCTGACATTAGGACACCCAGTGTAATATTTTAGACAATGATTTTAAAATTTTAATTGATGTTTGATTCAATATAATCTTAAACTGATAGCTCAAAGGTACAGCCCAGAGCCCACCTAACTTTAAACTGTCATGATTCAGATACAGCAGAAAATAAAAATCACCTTTTTACTGGCATGCTATTTTCAGTGTATTTCTTCCTTCTCGTGGATTTCTTTTTCAGTAAGAAATGCCATCTTATATGCCAGCCCATTTTATAACACCTGTGAAGGGGTGGTTTTTAAAACTAGATTGCAATCAGGAGGGGTTACACAGGTACAGAGAGAAAACTGTCCCAGCTCTTAAAATATCCATTGATTGCAAATAAATACATATGATACCTTAATTACATGCTATATTCACAATTATTCATGCTCAGAATAATAATAAATTTACACTATATACATATAGTGGTATAAATAAGCACAGAGGTATAAAAGACAACATTATAGATAGCAAGCAAGCTCAACACAGTAAGTGTATACCCTGATAAATTAAATGAATTATTCACATAATGGTGCAGACCCAATATTGTATATATTTTTTTCTAAATATAAAGATAGACACTATAGATATGAGTCTATGTGTAAAAGAAAGGGAATTCAGCACTCTTTTAGTAATCACATTTTTTTTCTTTTTATTATAATTGAACATTTTTCTCTGAAAAAGACCAAGAAATACACATTGTCATCAGAGCACAAATGCACATATCCTACAACCTAAAAGTGAAAAAGAATTAGTTAGTACCAAATACCATTATATAGAAACATACACAAAATTGTATAGATAAACAATCTTACAAGAATAAAACCACTCTGATGAGAGAATAGCATGCAACACCCTGCTGAACCAAACCCTATATAGAATAGGTATTGTCTGGCCAGGTATAACGTGGGGATCTATGCATGTATACCGTTCATGTTGGCATGATTAGTGAGATGGCTCATTTGTTAGGAGAAAGTTCATCCTTTGTGAGAATGCGATTCCAGCAAGGTATGTTAATGTACACACATTCATGCAGGTTAAGTATAGGCATATGTTAGAAAGGAGGCTTAAATGTAGGAGACAGCAAACATTTCTTGTGATAAGCTGAAGCAAGCATATGAGTAGCCCCACTTCAATAAGCAATATAGCATGTAGTGTATGTAGAGGGAGCAATAGATGCCATATAAAAGACAACATTGTTTAGAACAAAAAAGGAATTTAGGGACATGTAAATATGTTTGCAAACGATTTCTGACATAACACATACATATATATATACAGTATGTGCAGAGATATATGTACAAATTCTAGCATTAATAATCATTTATAAAAAAAATATGAGATAAAAGCATATCATGACTTTATGTGAAAAGTATCATATAACAAATAAATATAAAAATAACTTTCTATGAGATATTGTTTGTTGAGGTATAAATCTATGTATTTCTTGGACATTAACAGTTGAAAAATAAAAGATTAGCTTTAGAGAAATGTGCTTGTTCCTGGACAGTAATAAAATGGTATAAATAAAGTTGGGAAAAACCGGAATAACCGCGACATAGATGACTGTTAGTTAACAACAGTCCAATGCTCTTCGCACCATACTTGACGCGTGTGTTTTTGATGGCTTTTTTGATAAATAAGGAGATCGTATTCAGATCCGCCACAGCAATGTTTGGCGATGTTTGGCGAGCATATTGACGCCAGCGAATGCAACATAGTTGACACTTTGATAAATAGGCCCCTAAGTGTGTTCATATGATCATATTAATTATACCTTAATTTGTGAAGAAATGTATCCTGCTACATCAGATATATTTAAAACAAATCTCACACATTTAATAATTAAATAAACAACAGAATCATTCAATATTGAAACATTTAAATTTATTTTAAAAAGGAAACAATTTAGTGACCAAATTATTTTGAGCAAACATGTTTATGACTGTACAGTAATTTGAAGTAGTTTAAACAAATTTTCCATTATAAGCTTAATTGTTCAAATGCTTTTATCTCTAAACTAGAGCAACCCATTTTTACGTTTTGTATTTGGACTATTGTTATATCAAACATGTACACTTATTTAGGGCTTGATTACGAGTGGAGCACTATTTATTGCTCCCACTCGCACATTAAATTCGTTAGAAGTAAGCTTTTTGCGTGAGGCGGGTAGCGCACATTAAAATTTTAATCCCCCCTAGACTTCAATAGACTGCGCAAAGTAGAAAAACCTGACATGAAAAATGAATATTTCACATTCTAATGTACATTCTAATATATAGTATATATATATATATATATATATATATATATATATATATATATATATATATATATATATATATATATATATGTATATATATATATATATATATATAATTTTTTTTGGTAAAATATATATCTTTATATAGTTAGGTCCGTAAATAATTGGACCCTGACACAATTTTCATAATTCTGGCTCTGTATGCCACCACAATGGATTTGAAATGAAACAAACGAGATGCAATTGAAGTGCAGACTTTCATCTTTAATTCAAGGGGTTGAACCAAAATATCGTATGAAATTGGAACTATTTTCATACACAGTCCCCTTATTTCAAGGGCTCAAATGTAATTGGACAAATGAACATAATCATAAATAAAATGTTCATTTTTAATACTTTGTGTAGAATCCTTTGCAGGCAATGACTGCTTGAAGTCTAGAACGCATGGACATCACCAAAAGATGGGTTTCCTTCTTTGTGATGCTTTTCCAGGTATTTATTGCAGCTGTCTTCAGTTGTTGTTTGTGGGTCTTTTTGCCTTAAGTTTTGTCTTCAGGAAGTGAAAAGCATGCTCGATCGGGTTGAGATCAGGTGATTGACTGGGCCATTGCAGAATATTCAACTTCTTTGTCTTAAAAACTCCTGGGTTGCTTTCAGTATGTTTTAGGTCATTGTGCATCTGTAAAGTAAAGGGCCGTCCAGTCAACTGCGCTGAATTTGTCTGAATCTAAGCAGAAAATATATCCCTATACACTTCAGAATTCATCCAGAGGCTTCTGTCTTCTGTCACATCATCAATATAACACTAGTGACCCAGTGATTTGAAAGCCATGCATGCCCATGCCATCACACTGCCTCTACTGTGTTTTACAGATTATGTGCTTCGGATCATGAGCCGTTTCAAGCCTTCTTCTTACTTTTCTCTTCCCATCATTCTGGTACATGTTAATCTTAGTTTCATCTGTCCAAAGAATGCTGTTCCAGAATGGTGCTGGCTTTTTTAGATATTTATTGGCAAAGTCTAATCTGGACTTTCTATTCTTGAGGCTTATGAATGGTTTGCACCTTATGGTAAACGCTTTGTTATTTGCTCTCGTGAGTCTACTCTTTATGGTAGACTTGGATAATGATTTGCCTATCTCCTGGAGAGTGTCCTTCATTTGGCTGGATGTTGTAAAGGCATTTTTCTTTACGATGGAAAGCATCCTACAATCATCCACGACTGTTGTCTTCTGTGGATGTCCAGGCCTTTTTGTGTTGCAGAGCTCACCAGTGCATTATATTTTTCTCAGAGTGTACCAAACTGTTGATTTGGCCACACCTAATGTTCCTGCTATCTCACTGATAGCCTAAGGATGGCCTGTGCATTGTCATTTGCATTGAGAGCTCCTTTGAACGCATGTTGTGGGTTCACAGCAACAGCATCCAAATGCAAATGCCACACCTGGAATCAACTCCAGATCTTTTACCTGCTTAATTAATGATGAAATAACGAAGGAACAGCCCATAACACAGTTTTTGAGTCGATTATCCAATAACTTTTGTCCCTTGAAAAAGAGGGGGCTACATATTAAAGACCTGTAATTCCTAAACCCTTCCTCCCATTTGGATGTGAATACACTCAAATTAAAGCTGAGAGACTGCACTTTAAGCCAATATTAACTATTTAACTGTAACTGTGAATTTATTTTGGTAAACAATCAAAATAATAAAACTTGTGGGGGGGGGGGGGTATTTACCTATTAAAACTATATATATTTTTTACGTAAACAACCCAATGTATTGATCTAGGCCCATTTTGGTATATTTCATGCCACCATTTTCACCACCAAATGCGATCATATCAAAAAAATTGTTAACTTTTTCACAAACTTTGGGTTTCTCACTGAAATTATTTACATACCGCTTATGCAATCATGACACCAATGGTTGCAAAATCATCTCTGGGATCTCCTTTGTTTAGAAATAGCAGACATATATGGCTTTGCCATTGCCTTTTGTTAATTAGAAGGCTGCTAATTGCAGCTGCACACCACACGCCTGAAATTCCTCGCAGTGAAGGGATTAATTTGGTATATTTTATAAGATTAATTTTAGCTTTAGTGTAGAGATTACCCTCCCACCTAACACTTCACTACCCAATCCCTCCCAAACAGCTCTCTTCCCTCCCTCACCCCCCGCTGGTTTATTTAAAATTATTTTTCTTTTCTATTTTCTGCAGTGTAGGATCCCCACTTACCCTCCAGCTTCCCTGATCCCTACCAAACAGTTCTCTAACCCTCCCCCTCTAATTAGTGTCCACCATCTAAGTATTGGAAGCTGTCTGCCAGTACCTATAAAACACTTTCTTTAATGTATTGTTTTCTTTTTTTTAGTACATTTTTCTGTAGTGTAGTGGTCCCATCACCTCCCCCATCCGGCAATTGTTAGTTAGGGGAACCCACCTTTTTCTGTAGTGTAACTCCCCATCCCTCCCTCTCCCTTTATTTTTTTCCTCCCTCCCCCCTCTGCTGTTGGACCACCCACCCGCCTCCCGAATTCCCTCCCACACCTCCCACACTTCCCACCAGCATTAGCAGATGATCATTACAGACGATGACACATACAGTGTCGCCGTCTGTATCTGATCGTGCTCCAGTTCCATATGAAGACAGATGCTTGCAGCTCCAACGTATATATACGTTGTGCGGTACGATAAACAAAGTACTGCACAGAGTATATATACGTCATTATGGGTTAAGGGGTTAAATATGAATCTTGCATAAATATGATTTTGGCAGAAGCTGCTTATTCCAAGAAAATTGTTTGTGACCAGAGGTCACAATTTTTTTTTATTTTTTTTTCCAAAAAGCTTTATTAAAGTACAATCAAATGTTACAAACTTTTAAACTGTTTCAGTTATACATTCAAGAAGTGGATCAAAATTACATTTCAGGTTATTATGTACGCATGTAAACCATTCCCTGTAGAGTTATTAGAGGTATAACAATGTACACGCATCATATATTACAAGTAAAGTCTTATGAGTTCAAAATGAGTTCTCAGTGCACTTTAGTGATTAGAGTCCCGTTAAGCTAGAAGTGCACTACGCCCGCCGTTCTGCAGCCAGCACTGACCCATGCACTGAACGTTAGGGTCGAAAAGGAAAACAAATAAAAACATGTCAACTGTATACAAAGAGTCACAAATTGCCTGCAAACCAATTGCTTGATGTTATATACTTCTCTCAAATATTCAACACTGGAGTGGGTCAAGATGCCTACGTTATCAGCTCAAGCATAAATATGATTTTATATCTTTTCATTTACTTAACTGCAAAAGGCTCCAATGCACTTATATATGTCTATATATGACGTTGATTGGAGTAGCCATGTTAGTCCAGAGATTTAGATATCAAAATAACAAGAGTATTGCATTGAGCAATGATACTTTTTTTATTGGACTAACTATACATTTATAAGATGACAAGCTTTCGGAAGAGTTCCTTCCTTTATCAAGTCTGAAGCAATACTAACCAATTCAATGGAATTTACAGATTGTATCTTAAAACACAGAATAGCTAAGAAGACAGAAAGTGCAGGGAGAGGAGGAGGTGTCGTAAAAATCATGAGGGGGGCTTAGGTAACAGGCAGACAGTGTCCAGTGTAGGAGAACAGACAGGGGAAATATATAGCTTTACATAGAGCATATACTGACATAAAGTTATATATCAACATTGAATCAATATCTATAGAGATGTGAAATTGTATATACAGGGGGAATACAAAAGTTAAGAAAAGACAAAAGTGTGGACATAGGCTTACCTGTGTACCTATGTATAAAGAATGTGGAATATACAATGTAATTGACTAAATGAAAGTACATTACAAAAAATTTTGATAATGTGTTAAGAATCCAGAGTCCACATTTAGTCCAGAATTAAACAGGTTGAAGTGCATTATCATTTTCATTTCAAAGGTTTTTCTTTCCATGGTGTTATTGAAGTTGCCTCTGAGAATTTTGATTTTGAGGTTTTGGATGGAGTGGTCAGGTTGGGTGAAATGGTGACCAACAGGGGTGCAGTATTTTGTTTCACAGTGGTTTTTGATTGAGTGTCTGTGTAAGTTCATTCGAAGGTGCAGTTTTTGGCTTGTT
Organism: Bombina bombina; assembly: GCF_027579735.1. Classification (NCBI taxonomy): domain Eukaryota; kingdom Metazoa; phylum Chordata; class Amphibia; order Anura; family Bombinatoridae; genus Bombina; species Bombina bombina. Next base: position 392,868,769 of record NC_069499.1, on the reverse strand, counting down.
TCTCCAATATAGCATCCCATTTCACATGCAGTGCAATGTATCATGTATACCACATTTGCAGATATACATGAATATGCCCCTTTAATGTTGTAAGATTTATTATTGTGATTTACTGTGCTGCTTTCACAAACGTGTTGACACAGTTTGCAGCGAGCTTTATAGCAGCACTTGGTTCCATTCTGAGTGTTCTTTTTCTCAAGGGGTAGCTTCCTATGTACCAGTTTCTGCTTTAGGTTAGGTGCTTGTCTGTATGCCAGGATTGGGGGTTTTGGAAAGATTTTTTTGAGTGTGGGATCCTCTAAGAGTAGTGGCTGTAAGTCTTTTATGATTTTTCGTATCCCTTCCACAGCAGGGTTGTATTTGACTACTAGTGGGATACGTGATATGTTTTTCTTCTCCCTGTATTGTAGTAAGTGTTCACGTGGGGTATTGAGGGCAGAGTTAATTTTTTTATTTATAATCCTTGTTTTGTAACCTTTTTCTCTGAATGATTGGGACAATGTGATGAGGTGTTTGTCACGGTCCTTGGTATCTGAACAAATTCTGTGGTATCTTGTAGCCTGACTGTAGATTATGGATTTTTTAATGTGATTGGGGTGGGAGCTGGAGCTGTGGAGGTAGCTGCATCTATCTGTTGGTTTCCTGTATACAGATGAGTGCAGTTTGCCATTTGTGATGGATATTGTTGTATCCAGGAAGTTGACACAGTCTCTAGAAAAGTTCATTTTAAGCTTGATTGATGCATGAAATAGATTAAATGATTTATGAAAATGTTCAAGGTTTTTTTCTCCTTCTGTCCATATGATGAAAATATCATCGATGTAGCGAAAGTATTTGAATGGTTTGTGAGGGTGAGTGGCTAGGAATCTCTGTTCTAAGTCAGCCATGAAGAGGTTTGCGTACTGTGGTGCCATTTTGGTGCCCATGGCTGTTCCCATGATTTGTAAGTAGATGGAGTGGTTGAAGATGAAATAATTGTGAGTAAGTATAAATTCTGTAAGTTTACTGACTGTAGAAGCACTATATGTCTGGTTAAGGCTGTTGCAGGAAAGAAAGTTTAAGCAGGCATCTTAAACTTGCCTGCTTAAACTTTCTTTCCTGCAACAGCCTTAACCAGACATATAGTGCTTCTACAGTCAGTAAACTTACAGAATTTATACTTACTCACAATTATTTCATCTTCAACCACTCCATCTACTTACAAATCATGGGAACAGCCATGGGCACCAAAATGGCACCACAGTACGCAAACCTCTTCATGGCTGACTTAGAACAGAGATTCCTAGCCACTCACCCTCACAAACCATTCAAATACTTTCGCTACATCGATGATATTTTCATCATATGGACAGAAGGAGAAAAAAACCTTGAACATTTTCATAAATCATTTAATCTATTTCATGCATCAATCAAGCTTAAAATGAACTTTTCTAGAGACTGTGTCAACTTCCTGGATACAACAATATCCATCACAAATGGCAAACTGCACTCATCTGTATACAGGAAACCAACAGATAGATGCAGCTACCTCCACAGCTCCAGCTCCCACCCCAATCACATTAAAAAATCCATAATCTACAGTCAGGCTACAAGATACCACAGAATTTGTTCAGATACCAAGGACCGTGACAAACACCTCATCACATTGTCCCAATCATTCAGAGAAAAAGGTTACAAAACAAGGATTATAAATAAAAAAATTAACTCTGCCCTCAATACCCCACGTGAACACTTACTACAATACAGGGAGAAGAAAAACATATCACGTATCCCACTAGTAGTCAAATACAACCCTGCTGTGGAAGGGATACGAAAAATCATAAAAGACTTACAGCCACTACTCTTAGAGGATCCCACACTCAAAAAAATCTTTCCAAAACCCCCAATCCTGGCATACAGACAAGCACCTAACCTAAAGCAGAAACTGGTACATAGGAAGCTACCCCTTGAGAAAAAGAACACTCAGAATGGAACCAAGTGCTGCTATAAAGCTCGCTGCAAACTGTGTCAACACGTTTGTGAAAGCAGCACAGTAAATCACAATAATAAATCTTACAACATTAAAGGGGCATATTCATGTATATCTGCAAATGTGGTATACATGATACATTGCACTGCATGTGAAATGGGATGCTATATTGGAGAAACAAGCCAAAAACTGCACCTTCGAATGAACTTACACAGACACTCAATCAAAAACCACTGTGAAACAAAATACTGCACCCCTGTTGGTCACCATTTCACCCAACCTGACCACTCCATCCAAAACCTCAAAATCAAAATTCTCAGAGGCAACTTCAATAACACCATGGAAAGAAAAACCTTTGAAATGAAAATGATAATGCACTTCAACCTGTTTAATTCTGGACTAAATGTGGACTCTGGATTCTTAACACATTATCAAAATTTTTTGTAATGTACTTTCATTTAGTCAATTACATTGTATATTCCACATTCTTTATACATAGGTACACAGGTAAGCCTATGTCCACACTTTTGTCTTTTCTTAACTTTTGTATTCCCCCTGTATATACAATTTCACATCTCTATAGATATTGATTCAATGTTGATATATAACTTTATGTCAGTATATGCTCTATGTAAAGCTATATATTTCCCCTGTCTGTTCTCCTACACTGGACACTGTCTGCCTGTTACCTAAGCCCCCCTCATGATTTTTACGACACCTCCTCCTCTCCCTGCACTTTCTGTCTTCTTAGCTATTCTGTGTTTTAAGATACAATCTGTAAATTCCATTGAATTGGTTAGTATTGCTTCAGACTTGATAAAGGAAGGAACTCTTCCGAAAGCTTGTCATCTTATAAATGTATAGTTAGTCCAATAAAAAAAGTATCATTGCTCAATGCAATACTCTTGTTATTTTGATGTCTATATATGTATACATATGTTTTCATGAGTTTATATGTGTATATATGTCTGTAAATATATATATATATACACATATAAGTACATATGTACATATATATATATATATATACATACAGTGAGGGGAAAAAATATTTGATCCCCTGTAGTTAATGGGTGTTAGTGTACTTTCTAACATTTTAGTTATGAGTTTTGTGTAACAGTTTTGTTGCGCAAAACTCATAACTACTGGTCTCAGATTGTGGAATGGATCGTGCCGGTATAGGCTGGAATGCAGCATTTTAGCCTCACCCCACAACTTGTAATGGCAGCGCTATGGAAATCCCACACAAAAACATATTTTTTTTCATTGTAGGACTGACGCTACGTTACGGGTTAAAATGCTTGTGGTACAGATATACCGGCAAAAATCGTAATGGCTGCGTTACGTTTTTTACGCTGAAATGGCCATTTTTTTCAGTGTTAAAACCGGAACGCAAAACTTGTAATCTAGGTGTTAGTCTTTTATAGACATCTGGCGTCTGTTCGTTCAACATAATCTCAATCCATTTTTAAATTTAATTTGAGGAGGATAGACTTCAAGGAGGATATTTACAGACAATTTCTTTAAATTATATAAAAAAAAACATGTAATAAATAGAATATTTTTAAAAATATATATATATTGAATAAAAGTTAATAAAAATCTCTATTCTATAGAAATTCAAACATGTCTAGGTTTATATTCATAGGGGTATATTTACCATGGTGCGGACAGACATGATCCGCTATAGCAAATCATGTCCGCCGCACATCTTGTGAACTGCTGGTGCTATACCGCCCACTGCAGATTTGCCGCTAGCAGGGGGTGTCAATCAACCTGATCTTATTCGATCGGGCTGATTGCTGTCCGCCACCGCTGCTTCTTAAAGGGACAGTATACTGTAAAATAGTTTTTCCCTTAATGTGTTTACAATTACTTTTTTTACCAACTGCAGAGTAAAAAATGTATGAAAATTAGCTTTTTAAGGCTTAGTTGTGTATATTAAAGCTCTGATTTTGTGTTTTGAAGCCACAACCTAATAAAATGGGTTGAGCTTGTAGGTATAATCAGATCTCATTACTGTATCACATTGTGCACATATACCTGCTACTTTATCTTATATCTGTCCTTAAAACAATCACCAGTACTTTGAGAGAACAATGGAAAATCAACATTGTATTACCTTATCTCTGCTATATCCGACTGGGAGTGTGATTTCTTCTGCTGGCTGTGTTTACAAAGCTTATCTATAGCTGGTACGCGCGGCCGCAAACTTTCAGAATAGGTGGGGATACCACATGCTAAATCAACAATTTCAAATGCCAATATAAGGGTAAAGGAGCTACTTGTAAACAATTTAATACACTCCAGCAGGTAAAGTGGATCATTGTGAACAAATTAAAGGGGAGAAAATTTTTGAGTAAACTGTCCCTTTAACTTCCGACCCCATAAAGTCTACACTATTATGATATGGAGACGATCAGTGAAAATTCCTTCCAGGAGATGAAATACTTTCTGTACCATATGCCAGATTTATAAATAAAATTAATGTGTCTGAAATATCTAACATAAAAAACTATCAACTGACATAGGTTTTTTTATATTTTCTAAATGTTTTACCTTATGTAGCTCTATCTTAAAGCCCTTTGCAGACTTTTTTTCTAACACCTGAGACCTTATATCTTTGAACCCTTAAAACCTTTTTATGCAATTTTTTTTATCAGCAGTGTTATTATGAGTCTAATTGTACTTTTAAATGTAATTTTAATGTGTTTCGTGCAAATATTTGACTAGCATAACAGTTAATCAGAGCTCTGAAGTCACGCTATCCCGACCCGTGTTAAAGTCAATTGCCCTCAAGCGAACAAGTTTACTTTCAACTTGTAATTTGCTCGCTACTTCCGACACGCGCACAAGACCTGCGATAAAGCCCTTATCGTTTGCACACAACAGTTAGCATGCCACTAAAGGGGAAACAAATCTAATATCTATTAAAATCTAGACATATATAGAAAGAAAGAAATCTGTTCTAATTAATATATTTATTCCAGCATGGACTAATATTGTAATCTCAATAACTTGCTAATTTAACTCTAAGTACAACAGGAACATTTTCAATATTTTTAAATGCATCTGTGTAGGTATAACTCTTGTGCATGTTGTTTTCTACTTATGGAAAACTACCGCCTAGATTTAGAGTTGAGCGGTAGCCGTGAAAACCAGTGTTAGAGGCTCCTAACGCTGGTTTTTACCGCCCGCTGATATTTGGAGTCAGTCATTAAAGGGTCTAACGCTCACTTTCCAGCCGCGACTTTTCCATACCGCAGATCCCCCTACGCCATTTGCGTATCCTATCTTTTCAATGGGATCTTTCTAACGTCGGTATTTAGAGTTGTGGCTGCAGTGAGCGTTAGAAACGACAAAACTCCAGCCGCAGAAAAACCCCAGGAGTTAAGAGCTTTCTGGGCTAACGCCGGTTCATAAAGCTCTTAACTACTGTGGTCTAAAGTACACTAACACCCATAAACTACCTATGTACCCCTAAACCGAGGTCCCCCCACATCGCCGCCACTCAATTAAAATTTTTAACCCCTAATCTGCCACTCCGTACAGGGAGTGCAGAATTATTAGGCAAATGAGTATTTTGACCACATCATCCTCTTTATGCATGTTGTCTTACTCCAAGCTGTATAGGCTTGAAAGCCTACTACCAATTAAGCATATTAGGTGATGTGCATCTCTGTAATGAGAAGGGGTGTGGTCTAATGACATCAACACCCTATATCAGGTGTGCATAATTATTAGTCAACTTCCTTTCCTTTGGCAAAATGGGTCAAAAGAAGGACTTGACAGGCTCAGAAAAGTAAAAAATAGTGAGATATCTTGCAGAGGGATGCAGCACTCTTAAAATTGCAAAGCTTCTGAAGCGTGATCATCAAACAATCAAGCGTTTCATTCAAAATAGTCAACAGGGTCGCAAGAAGCGTGTGGAAAAACCAAGGCGCAAAATAACTGCCCATGAACTGAGAAAAGTCAAGCGTGCAGCTGCCAAGATGCCACTTGCCACCAGTTTGGCCATATTTCAGAGCTGCAACATCACTGGAGTGCCCAAAAGCACAAGGTGTGCAATACTCAGAGACATGGCCAAGGTAAGAAAGGCTGAAAGACGACCACCACTGAACAAGACACACAAGCTGAAACGTCAAGACTGGGCCAAGAAATATCTCAAGACTGATTTTTCTAAGGTTTTATGGACTGATGAAATGAGAGTGAGTCTTGATGGGCCAGATGGATGGGCCCGTGGCTGGAATGGTAAAGGGCAGAGAGCTCCAGTCCGACTCAGACGCCAGCAAGGTGGAGGTGGAGTACTGGTTTGGGCTGGTATCATCAAAGATGAGCTTGTGGGGCCTTTTCGGGTTGAGGATGGAGTCAAGCTCAACTCCCAGTCCTACTGCCAGTTTCTGGAAGACACCTTGTTCAAGCAGTGGTACAGGAAGAAGTCTGCATCCTTCAAGAAAAACATGATTTTCATGCAGGACAATGCTCCATCACACGCGTCCAAGTACTCCACAGCGTGGCTGGCAAGAAAGGGTATAAAAGAAGAAAATCTAATGACATGGCCTCCTTGTTCACCTGATCTGAACCCCATTGAGAACCTGTGGTCCATCATCAAATGTGAGATTTACAAGGAGGGAAAACAGTACACCTCTCTGAACAGTGTCTGGGAGGCTGTGGTTGCTGCTGCATGCAATGTTGATGGTGAACAGATCAAAACACTGACAGAATCCATGGATGGCAGGCTTTTGAGTGTCCTTGCAAAGAAAGGTGGCTATATTGGTCACTGATTTGTTTTTGTTTTGTTTTTGAATGTCAGAAATGTATATTTGTGAATGTTGAGATGTTATATTGGTTTCACTGGTAAAAATAAATAATTGAAATGGGTATATATTTGTTTTTTGTTAAGTTGCCTAATAATTATGCACAGTAATAGTCACCTGCACACACAGATATCCCCCTAAAATAGCTAAAACTAAAAACAAACTAAAAACTACTTCCAAAAATATTCAGCTTTGATATTAATGAGTTTTTTGGGTTCATTGAGAACATGGTTGTTGTTCAATAATAAAATTAATCCTCAAAAATACAACTTAATAATTCTGCACTCCCTGTATACCGCCGCCATCTACGTTATCCCTATGAACCCCTAATCTGCTGCCCCTAACACCGCCGACCCCTATATTATATTTATTAACCCCTAATCTGCCCCCCCAACGTCGCCGCCACCTAACTTCAATTATTAACCCCTAATCTGCCGACCGCACCTCACCGCTACTATAATAAAGTTATTAACCCCTAATCCGCCTCACTCCCGCCTCAATAACCCTATAAGAAATAGTATTAACCCCTAATCTGCCCTCCCTAACATCGCCGCCACCTAACTTCAATTATTAACCCCTAATCTGCCGACCGGAGCTCACCGCTACTATAATAAATGTATTAACCCCTAAAGCTAATTCTAACCCTAACACCCCCCTAAATTAAATATAATTTTATTCTAACGAAATAAATTAACTCTTATTAAATAAATTAATCCTATTTAAATCTAAATACTTACCTGTCAAATAAACCCTAATATAGCTACAATATAACGAATAATTATATTGTAGCTATTTTAGGATTAATATTTATTTTACAGGCAACTTTGTATTTATTTTAACCAGGTACAATAGCTATTAAATAGTTAAGAACTATTTAATAGTTACCTAGTTAAAATAATTACAAATTACCTGTAAAATAAATCGTAACCTAAGTTACAATTAAACCTAACACTACACTATCAATAAATAAATTAAATAAACTACCTACAATTATCTACAATTAAACCTAACACTACACTATCAATAAATAAATTAAATACAATACCTACAAATAACTACAATTAAATAAACTAACTAAAGTACAAAAAATAAAAAAGAACTAAGTTACAAAAAATAAAAAAATATTTACAAACATTAGAAAAATATTACAACAATTTTAAACTAATTACACCTACTCTAAGCCCCCTAATAAAATAACAAAGACCCCCAAAATAAAAAAAAATGCCCTACCCTATTCTAAATTAAAGAAGTTCAAAGCTCTTTTACCTTACCAGCCCTGAAAAGGGCCATTTGCGGGGCATGCCCCAAAAATTCAGCTCTTTTGCCTGTAAAAAAAACCATACAATACCCCCCCCCAACATTACAACCCACCACCCACCTACCCCTAATCTAACCCAAACCCCCTTAAATAAACCTAACACTAAGCCCCTGAAGATCTTCCTACCTTATCTTCACCACGCCGGGTTCACCGATCGATCCAGAAGAGCTCCTCTGATATCTTGATCCAAGCCCAAGCGGGGGGCTGAAGATGTCCATGATCCGACTGAAGTCTTCATCCAAGCGGGAGCTGAAGAGGTCCATGATCCGGCTGAAGTCTTCTATCAAGCAGCATCTTCAATCTTCTTTCTTCCGGATCCATGTTCATCTCGCCGACGCGGAACATCCATCTTCACCGACGACTTCCCGACGAATGACGGTTCCTTTAAGGGACGTCATCCAAGATGGCGTCCCTCGAATTCCGATTGGCTGATAGGATTCTATCAGCCAATCGGAATTAAGGTAGGAAAATTCTGATTGGCTGATGGAATCAGCCAATCAGAATCAAGTTCAATCCGATTGGCTGATCCGATCAGCCAATCAGATTGAGCTCGCATTCTATTGGCTGTTCCGATCAGCCAATAGAATGCGAGCTCAATCTGATTGGCTGATCCAATCAGCCAATCGGATTGAACTTGATTCTGATTGGCTGATTCCATCAGCCAATCAGAATTTTCCTACCTTAATTCCGATTGGCTGATAGAATCCTATCAGCCAATCGGAATTCGAGGGACGCCATCTTGGATGACGTCCCTTAAAGGAACCATCATTCGTCGGGAAGTCGTCGGTGAAGATGGATGTTCCGCGTCGGCGGGATGAACATGGATCCGGAAGAAAGAAGATTGAAGATGCCACTTGATAGAAGACTTCAGCCGGATAATGGACCTCTTCAGCTCCCGCTTGGATGAAGACTTCAGTCGGATCATGGACATCTTCAGCCCCCCGCTTGGGCTTGGATCAAGACATCGGAGGAGCTCTTCTGGATCGATCGGTGAACCCGGCGTGGTGAAGATAAGGTAGGAAGATCTTCAGGGGCTTAGTGTTAGGTTTATTTAAGGGGGGTTTGGGTTAGATTAGGGGTATGTGGGTGGTGGGTTGTAATGTTGGGGGGGGGGTATTGTATGTTTTTTTTTACAGGCAAAAGAGCTGAATTTTTTGGGGCATGCCCCGCAAATGGCCCTTTTCAGGGCTGGTAAGGTAAAAGAGCTTTGAACTTCTTTAATTTAGAATAGGGTAGGGCATTTTTTTTATTTTGGGGGTCTTTGTTATTTTATTAGGGGGCTTAGAGTAGGTGTAATTAGTTTAAAATTGTTGTAATATTTTTCTAATGTTTGTAAATATTTTTTTATTTTTTGTAACTTAGTTCTTTTTTATTTTTTGTACTTTAGTTAGTTTATTTAATTGTAGTTATTTGTAGGTATTGTATTTAATTTATTTATTGATAGTGTAGTGTTAGGTTTAATTGTAGATAATTGTAGGTATTGTGTTTAATTAATTTATTGATAGTGTAGTGTTAGGTTTAATTGTAACTTAGGTTAGGATTTATTTTACAGGTAATTTTGTAATTATTTTAACTAGGTAACTATTAAATAGTTCTTAACTATTTAATAGCTATTGTACCTGGTTAAAATAAATACAAAGTTGCCTGTAAAATAAATATTAATCCTAAAATAGCTACAATATAATTATAATTTATATTGTAGCTATATTAGGGTTTATTTTACAGGTAAGTATTTAGCTTTAAATAGGATTAATTTATTTAATAAGAGTTAATTTATTTCGTTAGAATAAAATTATATTTAACTTAGGGGGGTGTTAGGGTTAGGGTTAGAATTAGCTTTAGGGGTTAATACATTTATTATAGTAGCAGTGAGCTCCGGTCGGCAGATTAGGGGTTAATAATTGAAGTTAGGTGTCGGCGATGTTAGGGAGGGCAGATTAGGGGTTAATACTATTTCTTATAGGGTTATTCAGGCGGGAGTGAGGCGGATTAGGGGTTAATAACTTTATTATAGTAGCGGTGAGATGCGGTCGGCAGATTAGGGGTTAATTATTGTAGGTAGCTGGCGGCGACGTTGTGGGGGGCAGATTAGGGGTTAATAAATATAATATAGGGGTCGGCGGTGTTAGGGGCAGCAGATTAGGGGTACATAGGTATAATGTAGGTTGCGGCAGTGTACGGAGCGGCAGATTAGGGGTTAATAATAATATGCAGGGGTCAGCGATAGCGGCGGCGGCAGATTAGGGGTTAATAAGTGTAAGGTTAGGGGTGTTTAGACTCGGGGTACATGTTAGGGTGTTATGTGCAGACTTAGGAAGTGTTTCCCCATAGGAAACAATGGGGCCGCGTTAGGAGCTGAACGCTGCTTTTTTGCAGGTGTTAGGTTTTTTTTCAGCTCAAAATGCCTCATTGTTTCCTATGGGGGAATCGTGCACGAGCACGTTTTTGTAGCTGGCCGCGTCCGTAAGCACCGCTGGTATCGAGAGTTGAAGTGGCGGTAAATTATGCTCTACGCTCCTTTTTTGGAGCCTAACGCAGCCATTCTGTGAACTCTAAATACCAGCGGTATTTAAAAGGTGCGGCCAGAAAAAAGCACGCGTAGCTAACGCACCCCTTCTAACGCAAAACTCCAAATCTAGGCCTACATTTTTTGCAGAACTTCTTCATTGACTTGGTACATGTGTTCTTTAGTATATATGACACATTGAAAGTCTACATGAAATTACATAAATGTGCTTGCCCGTTACCCAAATGTGCCCTCCACTAGCTTATTGCCTGGCGTATCCACAACCAATTTCTCTTGTTAGGGAGGTACCAACATTTGAATCAATTTAAACCACTCAAAAAGGTTAGAGATAGCTACATATCCAAAATAAGGGGAAAGGGAGATTCTACTCACAGTTTTTTTTTAAATTTGTAATTTAGATTTTTTTAATTGGTAGTTTTTTTTATTTTATTAGAATAGTTATGTTAGGTTAATTTATAGTTTAAACTTTTTTTTAATTTCACAGGTAAGTTTTTGTTTAGTTTAAGATAGTTACATTATAATTTTAATTTAAAGTTAGGGGGTGGTAGGTTTAAGGTTAATAGTTAAATTTAGTGTTTTGCGATGTGGGGGGGCTGGCAGTTTAGAATATTTAAAAAAAACAAAAAAAAACTTTTAACAGCTTAGCACCCAGGTAGGAAAGTGCTTAGCACTCAAAGGGTTATAAGTCGCTATGTGGGTGGGCGGCAGATTAGGGGTTAATACTTTTTAAAAAGTGTTTGTGATGCTGGAGGGTGGCGGTTTAGGGGTTAATATGTAGTTTATGGGTGTTAGTGTACTTTGTAACAGTTTAGTTATGATTTTTGTGAAACATTTTTTGTTTTGGAAAATCCATAACTACTGGTCTCAGATGGCAGTATAGCTTGTGTCGGTATAGGCTGTAATGCAAGCATTTTAGCCTGAATGCACAACCTGTAATACTGCCGTGCTATTAAAATCCCATGCAAAAACGTCATTTTTTTGAGTGCGGAATGGACGTTGCATTACAGGTTAAAATGCTTGCGGTATAGCTATACCAACACGACTCGTAATATGCATTCCTGGCCATTACGCTGGAAATGCCATTTTTTCAGCATTAAAAGCCGTGCCGCAATGTAATGCAAAACTCATAATCTAGCCGTTTGTTTTTAACTTCCTTCCCCAAAAAGGATTAGAGACCTGGGACCTGATGTTCAAAGGATTGTCAGGTTCACAAGAAATGTTTATTTAATTTTCACCAGTCTCACAATTCGTCTGCTGGGTGAAATGTTATTAAAAAAGTGGCCTGACCCACGCTGTACAGACAAGTGGTACCCTTCATAGCATAGTATAGGGCTCACTGCCGTTTCAGCATTCCGATCACATTGCCAGTGAATGTGGATCTCAGCGATGTGTTTTCATAGCTCCTTTACACAACATATACCGTATGTTCAGTAAATATAAAAATGGTTTCTGTTTAGTAAGTGTTCAAATAATAGATATGTTAACTAATGGCAAGATTAAATTTTACACAGTTTTGGTATCATATATATGGCGTTGCATATAAATGCGGCGAGTATATTTCATCCGTCGCCCACAAATTTTACTCCCATAAGCTAACATAGAACCGCGTCGCAAATTGGTATCACATATTCAGCGCAAGGACTTACGCAGCAAAAATTTTGAAATTTTACTCCATTTTCACCTCGCCACACATAGGCAGGCGCAGCAAGCCTTACACTAAAAATGTGAGCACCGTAACTCTCGTAACTGCCTGAAAATATTAACTAACACCTAACGCATGTGCAATATCTATCTACCTGTCAACCACCAACCCCCACTGCAATAATAAAAATAGTATATTAACCCCTAATTTGCCATTACCCACATCACAATAAACCTAATAAATGTATTAACCCCTAATCCGCCATTAACCCACATCGCAATAAACCTAATAAATGCATTGACCCCTAATTCGCAATAAACCTAACTATTAATCCCTAATACGCCATTAACCCACAACGCAATAAACCTAATAAAACTATTAACCCCTAATCCGCCAAACCCACTCAATGCAATAATCCTAATAAATCTATTAACCCCTAATCCGCCAAACCCCCACAACGCAAATAACTATTTCAATTACTTAGCCCCCTAACCTAACACCCCCTAAATTAACCCCAATTACCTCAATTAAAAAATACTAAATTACAATTAAAATTAAAAGCTAACATTACTTAAAAAAAACAATAAACATAAAATAATAAACCAAATTATCAAAAATTAAAAAAATAAACCTAATCCTTTTGAAAATAAAAAAGCCCCCCCAAAATAAAAACACCCCCTCATCTAATACTAAAATACCAATAGCCCTTAAAAGGGCCTTTTGTGGGGCATTGCCATAAGTTAAACAGCTCTTTTACCTTAAAAAATACTAAGTAAAAGGGGGGTTTGCTGGGTGGTCGGTTTTACTGTTAGAGGGGGTCTAACAGTGAAACCGACCACCAACGAAACCCCCCAAAATAAATAAACCTAGCACTAAAAAAAATTAAACTACCCATTGCCCCTAAAGGGGCATTTGTATGGGCATTCAGCTCTTTTACGATTGCCCATTAAAACCCTAAAAAAAAAATCCTAACTCTAACCCCCAAATAGGTACTCACCGTTCCTAAAGTCTGGCGGAGAAGGTCCTGTTCAGGGCAGTGAATTCTTCTTCCAAACGGCTGACATCGTCTTACAAGCGGGGACCACTTCCTTCTACATCCAGAACTAAGCTGGCGCGGAGCAGGACCGTACAATGAATAATGAATTCAAGGTACGCGTTTAAATATGGTGCCCCTTGCATTCCTATTAGCTGATTTGATTCTTCAAATTCAAATCAGCCAATAGGATGAGAGCTACTGAAATCCTATTAGCTGATTTCTAAAGTGCCGTAAGTCATTGGCAACTCCAGGAAATGTGTATTTACGCTCATTTCTGGACATCACTAGTTTATCCGACTTACGGCACTTTATGAACTGCCGGCGCAGTATATGTGTGATACCCCGATGTGCGAGGTGAAATTATGGGCGGCGCTGGTTTCAGCAGTTACGATGAAGCCTTCGACATTTATGTAATCTCGCTCTAAATTTCATTTTACATTCAGTAGATTTCTTATAATTGCTAACCGCGCTACTGACAAGGACAGATATGTGTGAAATGGTTCAATTTACCTTGGGCCCATGACCCTCCTGTGGAATGCCTATATATTTGCCTATATATTTGTTATGTATGCATTCACCATTGTTAATAAAGAACCAAATACAATTAATAATTAAACTTTATGAGTTGGGGGATTGTGATATTGTGTACATAGTGTGTTATATGTATGTATTATACTGTAAAGTATTATATTAAGTATTTAACGTAAATTCATTATATAAAAGAAAATTCTTTTAAACTTTTGACCAGTTCTTTTCTTTTTAGGAACAAGATTTGGTGCAGAGGATATTAATATCCTATAGAATACAGAAGCCGCAGCTTTTTCATTTTACAATGGTGCATGTTTTTAAAAATAGACACATTTTTTAGTATTGTATTTGTATTGGCACTACACTGAACATGTTTAGTTCTAATATCGTTATTGCCCTGTAGCAATATAATATATATTAATAATGTTTGTTACAGTGCAGCTGTAATATTAGAAGTAAACCTATTCAGTACAGTACTGGTTTATTTCTAATATTGCAATTGCACTGTGCCAAACGTGACATTAAAATAGAAAAGGATTTAAAGATGGACATTGTCTTTGGTTGGAATATCTGCTTCTCATTTGTCACCGCTGTTACCGTTTAAGCTGATCCTGAATGATATGCTACAGATCACATGGATTTGTAGGTAGCTGTTTTACTACAACATTTTTTACCAGGCCAAAACAATGTCACAAGGCTAAATTTATTAAAGGGACATCAAACCCAAATTCAGATAGAGAATACAATTTTAAAAATGTTTCTAATTCACCTCTATTAGCAAATTAGCATCGTTCTTACGTTATTCTTTATTGAAGAGATATCTAGATAGGTAGCGTGCACATCTTGAGCACTACGTGACAGGAAACAGTGCTGCCATCTAGTGCTCTTGCTAATATATTACATTGTTGCAAAACTGCTACCATATAATGCTGCAGACACACTCATGTTCCTGAACTATGTTTCAACAAAGAATAACTAAAAAACGAAGAAAATTTGATAATCAAAGTAAATTGGAAAGTTTTTTAAAAGTGTATGTTCTGAATCATGAATGAAATATTTGAAGTTTTATGGCCCTTTAAGCTGCATTTACAGTTTTTCTGCTATGTACAGCAGGTTCACATAAGCGAGCACATATTTAAGAAGCAAACTTCTTCTTTTTCCTCTGAGGTGATGAGATCACAGGGTGATTAACATTCCCTGCTCTAGCAGAACTGTTTGCGTCAGAGTAGTTGTGCAATGTTAAATTTTGTCCTGTGATGCAACATCGCAGGTAGCGATTGCAGGCAAATAGGTTCACTACTTGCAACGAATAGGTTCACTACTTGCAACAAATAGGTTCACTACTTGCAACGAATAGGTTCACTACTTGCAACAAATAGGTTCACTACTTGCAACGAATAGGTTCACTACTTGCAACAAATAGGTTCACTACTTGCAACGAATAGGTTCACTACTTGCAACAAATAGGTTCACTACTTGCAACGAATAGGTTCACTACTTGCAACAAATAGGTTCACTACTTGCAACGAATAGGTTCACTACTTGCAACGAATAGGTTCACTACTTGCAACAAATAGGTTCACTACTTGCAACAAATAGGTTCACTACTTGCAACAAATAGGTTCACTACTTGCAACAAATAGGTTCACTACTTGCAACGAATAGGTTCACTACTTGCAACAAATAGGTTCACTACTTGCAACGAATAGGTTCACTACTTGCAACAAATAGGTTCACTACTTGCAACGAATAGGTTCACTACTTGCAACAAATAGGTTCACTACTTGCAACAAATAGGTTCACTACTTGCAACAAATAGGTTCACTACTTGCAACAAATAGGTTCACTACTTGCAACAAATAGGTTCACTACTTGCAACAAATAGGTTCACTACTTGCAACGAATAGGTTCACTACTTGCAACAAATAGGTTCACTACTTGCAACAAATAGGTTCACTACTTGCAACAAATAGGTTCACTACTTGCAACAAATAGGTTCACTACTTGCAACGAATAGGTTCACTACTTGCAAACCTGTCCACCTACAAGGATAGTAAATCTAGCCCACAGAGTCATCAGATATTAAATCTTAAACACCCATTTTGAGCAGAGCAAAATTACTTCTGAATGGTGAATATTTTAGTAATCAAATTTAAGTCTATGATTCCTGGAGCAACCTCAGATTGGAATATTTATTTATGTAGAGAGATCTCATACACATATACAATTTGTAAAATTAGCAAATGAATGATGAAAAATGCTTTAAGGTGATCAAAAAGAAAACATTCTTAGAGGTGCGTCAATATAAATATGTCCTGTTAAGTCTAATACAGTGCTAACCTTGTAAAATTTAACCGTAAATCCCTGAACAGAGAGGTCACTTTCTAAATTGTTAATACAGTGCTCCTTCTTTTGTTCCATGGGAAAATGTCTTGTGTATTTTTTGGCATGAGGGCGCAAGTGTTTATAGATACAGTCTGAACTTCAGCCAACAATCTGTGCAAGACAATAGTGGAGGTGGGCTACTTTGAAAACAACAACAAGTAATTCAATGCACTCTGTGTAAAGACTAGGTATGGAGCTGGTCAGGTCAAATATGGAAATGGCACTTATCAGATTTCATGGTAAATGTAGTCTCATATCAGGAGCCTTCTAAACTAGTGATTTTCTGTTTTAATTTTCAGTGTATTGAAACTCAGGTGTGTTTGTGAGCATGAACAAAGCAACTGATTTAACCCATTTAAAGAAACAAGTCAACCTCTTAAAGAAAGGCTCTTGGTGACATAATATTATGATAGATTATATAGACTAGCATACCTTATAATGTTTCAGCCATTTATAAGGGTTGCAGGCTCCACAGAAAAATAGACATGTATACATTATTTATTTTGTCATCTTTCTTTTTATGCTTTTGAGGAAGTTCACCCACTGTTAGGAGTATAAGGAAAATTTGTCAAGCTGCATTCAGAGATTCTGGGTTGTTGTGGTGCAGATTCACATGACTGAGTCTGTAACCACACATTTAAGAAGTTTCAGCTTTTTATCCTATCCACCCCCTCAGAGATAGTAGAGATAAATCACTCCAAACTCGCTCATTCAATGTGAGTGACAGGCCCTGCTCTTGCTCGATTAGTTGCACGAGAGCAGAGGCGAGATTGCACAAGAGAGCTCTTTTTCAAGTCCAGCATTCACCATGCGATGCTGCATAGCAATTAGTGATTAGAAAAATTGTCTGCCTGCAGATTGATCAATTTTCATGTATGTGATACTGGTCTAGAGGAAGGTGGGGAATGGACATGTGTACCGAATAGATTTTATTTTATTTTTTAAAATCATTCATCATGAAAACAAAAATGATTTATTTTGCTCCAAGATTAGATCCTAGGGTCATTCAGTTCAGCTGCTTGTTGACAGCATTATCGCCCAGATTACAAGTTGTGTGCTATTGATAGCTCAGGGTAGCTCACAATTTGGTGTCAAGTGAATGTTTAAAAAGAATAATCAGAGAATGTTTAGTGCGGTGACATCTCTTTAGTGCACCCTATACTTTCATTGGATAGTGCGGTTACAATAAACATCCCTCACATTATCAGTCATGACTTACGTGTTGCACGCCAGTGCAACACATAACAGTGCTAAAAAAGGGCAATTGGAGACGAAGTAAAGTTTTAAGGCTACAATAAATATACATGAAAACACATGTAAACACAACAAAATAAAACATAATTCTCACATATATATATATATATATATATATATATATATATATATATATATATATATATATATATATATACTTTTGAACTCTTCCCAGTCTAACACCTTCTCATCTACCATATAACTTAACGGTGTTAACATTACTATTTTATTTTAAAAATATAAATAGTTCACTCAAAACACAACAAAATGTTATTTTTATTTATAGATAAATATATATATATATATATATATATATATATATTATACATTTACAAAATTAACATTTCTATTAAAGGGACAGTCTACACCAGAATTTGTATTGTTTTAGATAGATAATCCCTTTATTACCCATTCCCCAGTTTTGCATAACCAACACAGTTATAATAATATACTTTTAACCTCTGTGATTATCTTGCATCTAAGTCTCTGCAAACTGCCCCTTTATTTCAGTTCTTTTGACAGACTAGCAGTTAGCCAATTAGTGCCTGCTCCCAGATAACTTCACGTGCACAAGCACAGTGTTATCTATATGAAATACATGAACTAACACCCTCTAGTGGTGAAAAACTGTTAAAATGCATTCTGAAAAGATGTGGCCTTCAAGGTCTAAGAAATTAGCATATGAACCTCCTAGGTTAAGCTTTCAACTAAGAATACCAAGAGAACAAAGCACAATTGGTTATAAAAGTAAATTGGAAAATTGTTTAAAATTACATGCTCTATCTGAATCATGAAAGTTTATTTTGGCCTAGACTGTCCCTTTAAGTGAATAACAAAGCTATATAAAGTATTTCTTAGGGTACCTTTATCTTACTGCACTTAGGCGTAACACACCTTTGGGTTATTGTTCGAGCAAAAGCTAGAACAGAGTTTTATAGGTGAGAGATGGAGTGTGGCTGCACTATCCAACTTCCAGATGTTTGCTTTCAGCTTGTAATATGAGCAAGAATAAGAACACTATTGATTTAACTTGAGTGACGTTAGCACTCAACAGCGCCAATATTTGTGCACTTAACTTGTAATCTGGGCCTATTTTTTACAGAAATTTGTTAATCCCTTATTTCCTGTGGATAAAAAAATTTGCACATCAGGAAAGCATCTTAAACTTAAAGCATAGCTAGTGCTAATACTACAAGCCAGCAGCAGCAGAAAACATTATTTTATTTCAAAGTGTAATTTTGTGGGGTCAGAATTGGCTTACATTCTGGCTGATACAGGAATCAATAAACTGACAACTAAATTGCTGTATATAGTTACTGAATAGCAGGGCCGGATTGGGCAGCCGGGATACCGGGAAAAATCCCGGTGGGCTGCAGCTCAGCTGGGCTGGCTCAGCTGCTGCAGTAGAGGAGAGCAGCAATTAATTATAAGTAAAACATTTTTATTAACAAATTTTTTGATGCAATATTTTGCGATTGATTGCGCCGGGCCGCTGGTTGCTCTGTTGCACACTAAGTAGTATAGGCTAAGGCACGCTAGACTGTGTCTAGTTCTAAGTCAGTACACAGTTCACTTCTAATCTATCTAATAACCAATAACCAGCCGCAACGCAAGCGCAACCTACCGCAAACCAATCAGAGTCTCAGCTCAGTCTGTCACTGGATGAGGTTGAGGCCAGGGAAATGCGATTGTGGGGGTGGGCCGGCCCGGCTTGAACGTCACTGACTTGCCTTCACTAATCGTCACTCATCGTCTCACACACGTGACATAAACAGACAGTCAGGACTGGAGGGAGCGTCAGCGAGCCTAGTACTTGGAGGCCAGTCCTCTTGGGGTCACGTCACGTGTGGGAGGGATGGACGATCACGGCAGAGGCAGAGAAGTTAACACCACCAGCTGAGCTAGTCACAGTGCAACTGCATACATACATTTAACAGTAAGTGAGTGTTCCAATTTTTTTTTAATAAAAGTTAAAAAAAAACTTAAGAAAAGGTTAGGTATATGTATAAATTCATTGTTAATTAAAAATAGTGACTCAGTTTAGGGGAAAGCATCAAAGTGGCAGCAGTGTCTCCGGCTTGTGTGCGTCTACCCTCACCCAGCAATATATATGTGGTAAGACTAAAGACGGTTGGGCTCTACATTGATTGACTTTAAAGATGTGGGGTGTGTGGCACTAGCAGAATTGGGTCATACATTGCCGCTCGTGGTAAGTTACATGGCCAAAGAGTTTCCTTAAAGGGGGCGGGGCTTGAGGGCGGGGCTTGAGGGGCGGGGCTGGGCCAGTCTATATAAATTTCCAGGGCCGGTCTGATTTCCCAGTCCGGCCCTGCTGAATAGTGTGAATTTAAACTTCTGAAAGCTTTCCTGTCCGGCAGAAAAATCTTTCCAATCTGTAGAGTAACGGTTTTAATGGCATGAATGAAGGAACTCATTTTTTGCTGCACTTTTTTCCTTCCTTCATTCATTAAAGGGGGCACTCATTTTTTGTTTTGCAACAAATGCAAAGAATACAGAAAATTTAGTGCATTTTTTTTTTGGATTTTTTAAATCCGAATGCACATATCATTTCAGAGGGGTTTCATAAGTCATATGTTGTATTACAGGAAGCATAAGTGTATAGATTCAGCTTTTATTTACAAAATATGCATATATATTAAATGAAATTAATAAACATTAAACTTTAAGAGAAAGGATACTTAAAGGGACAGTAAACACCATGTAATTACAGCATTTCCCTGCAGTCTTGCAATAAATATACTAGGTGAGTGTGAACATTGTAATGTATAATTACCAGCTAGGTTTGTTTTTGATGGTCAAACTCCATAAACCAATTTCAATTTATTACTGGAGTATATAAGGCTTGCCAGTGTCATTTTATTAGCAGTTCCTTACCTGGCCAGCCATATTAAAGTCAACTAGGGACAGATATGTAGCAGCCTAGCTTGTAAAACCTACAGTACACACTTCCAATTCTCACAAGTGGAAACCCCACAATTTTCAGACTGGTAAAATTTCCTCTCCTATAATGTGTTCACAATTATCTATTTACCAGCTGGATGGGAATCAATTGTTTACTATTATCTCCTTTACTTTTATTTTTACATTTGAGATAGCTGCTTTTGATTGTTGAAACCACCATCTATACTAAAAACTTCAGTATTACAGTATTGGTTATAGAAAAGCTATGTAGTCAAGAGGCAGCAGCAGGACTCAACCTTTTAGTTGAAGGCAGGAAAGAGAGAGAGCAGCTCCTTCGAAAGGTGTTCTTGCATGAGCTTTGAACACAATAAACTTCAGTCAGCTGCTTGCCCATGTACATTGTCCTTTTAAGCTATAAAAAGCCTTCTCTATATGAGAAGCTTTAAAATGTCCTTAAAGGGACAGTATACACCAATTTTTATTTAACTGCATGTAATAGACACTACTATAAAGAATAATACTGATACTGATCTAAAAAGCCAGTATAAAACTTAAAAAAAATAAGCAAAACTATACATTTAAAAAAAAAAAGAAAACCTGTATGGGCTATATAAATTAATCATCTACAAAACATTTATGCATAAAAAATCTAGTGTATAATGTCCCTTTAACTTGCATGGGATTGCCCTTTAAAAGCACATAGTACAGTAACATGTTGTCCCCTTCAAAGTATTCCCAATGATCCTATTATCTGCCCATGTGTAATATAGTGTATACACATATCTCCTTTACCTATATTTTATCATTTGAAATAGCTGCTTTTGTCTGGTGAAATTGCCCCTTACACTGCAAATACTGAAATATTGGTTATAGAAAAGTTATGTAAGCAAAAGACAACAGCAGAAATCCTGCAGAAAATTTGAACAATGCATTTATATTAGTTGCTTGTCACAAAAACACTGCCCTTTTAAATTACAGGAAAATGGGG
The DNA here is from genome assembly GCF_027579735.1 of Bombina bombina. Classification (NCBI taxonomy): domain Eukaryota; kingdom Metazoa; phylum Chordata; class Amphibia; order Anura; family Bombinatoridae; genus Bombina; species Bombina bombina. Next base: position 392,847,383 of record NC_069499.1, on the reverse strand, counting down.
CAAAATAAATAATGAAAGTATATTGATATTATACTATTTATATCAGGTATCACTAAAGGACACAAAATTGCATAGGTTTCCCACCACTGTCCTATTATATGTCCTCCTTAGGCTCAAAACATAGAACAAGTGGGTGTTTGTTATTTTGAGGGGTGGGTCAAGTAATCTTAGACAAATTTGTGAAGGCAACGTTTACAGGTACTGTATATGGTTTTACTTCTACCCTCTTTGGAACAGCAGGGGTCACGTGCATTTTTGTTTCAAATGATTAATCAGATCCATTGCAAAAATCTGAATAAGACTGTTCCATTGGGAGCCTTACGGGTAAAATAACTGCCCAGTTTTGCAACACTAAACAGCTGCAAGCGACCAGTGATCTGTATGTTTTTGCAATTATAACCCCCTGAAACAACATATTCTTCTTTACGATCACTCAGAGGGGAGATTAATGGCTTTCTTTGTGCTGACACAATTGTATGCAAAGGAAATATCATTATTAAGCCATGATACACTGCTTTACAATATCTTATCAGTACAATTTTAATCTGTTTGCAGCATGTTATTACTCCATAGCCTGAATGAAAAGTATATTACACCAATGCGGAATAATTCATTTTAGGGTTTTATACATTTCTCAAACAATAGCACAAAGTACTTATCTGATATAAGCAGACATCCTTACATTGTCCAGCGTTTCTATTGAAAAGAATCATTTAGGGCTCTATCTATTTTAAGTCCCTTGTTCAATTGGGAATAATAAAATAAAGGAAATTCAAACACATTGATATTTAACTGTTTTTCTTATTGTCATATAATATTATAACCCCAAACATTTGAAGTTCCTAATCTTGACTAATACTGGTGACCAATTTGTGAGGGTGTAAAGCTTTTGCATTTAGCCACCAGTCAGCAAGCGCTACCCAGGTGCTGAACCAAAAATGGGCTGCCTCCTAATCTTATATTCCTACTCTTCAAATAAAAATACCAAGAGAGCGAAGAAAAATTGATAATAGGAGTAAATTAGAAAGTTGCTTAAAATTGCAAGCACTGGAAGGCTGGTTCCGGTGGAGGAGGAGCAAGCATGTGCTGCTGAGCTGACTGCTCCAACCCTACAGCTGCTGGCGGTTGTCTTCGCGCCATACCCCAATCCAAGGGGTAGCTATTGGGATAGCCTGAGTCATCGCTTTTGGAACCAGAACAGCGGAAAAACGCCATCTCGCTGTTATAGTAAGAGGGAACGAAGGGAAGCAGAACCCTCAAACCAAAAAACAGACATCTAAGTTGATACCTGGTACAACTAGCATATAAAGTGCCTGAACAAGGATAAAACCTGCGGGGAAATTAACAGCTCCTCCACCGGTAACGGAAAGGAAGCAGAGGATAAGCTAAAGGAGAACCCGCTGGAATTATAAAAGATCCCCCTGTTCCTCCCCTGGCAGAGCTAAGTTTATACCTACAAGTCCTACAGAACACGGCTGACATTGAGGAGCATACAGGAGCTTGGATCTTACCTCCCACTGCTAACCGCGGCTCACGTAAGCTGTCTGGAACTACACCTGTCAATTACACGCTGTTTTCTCCTTCCCCTAGGTGCGGTGAAACGAGCAGAGCTGAGGATAGGTCTCGCGATCTTGGAGGAGCAAAGGTTTTTGATGCAGTGCAAGTAAGCTGGCCCGCTGCGGTCAAAATTCCTCCCCTATCTTTACTTACCGGAGCAGCGTGTGTGGATCTATCCCCCTTGAGCGGCTCAGAGTCGTGCTTGGTTTCTGAGGGAATCCTTCCCTCTGGAGTGACCTGCTGAGGCTTGACTGCTGTGCTGACTGACCCATCCCCCTCCCACCGGTGCTGCGTGAGGGGGACTGGAGTCAGTGCTATCCTAGGGGAGAACCGTAAATTAAGGAAGGAGCCTCTGCGTCTGAGGGGTTGGCCCTGTCACTTCTCCCCTTTCTCTCCCACCGGTGCTGCGTGAGAGAGAGGGAGACTGTTAGGTGGCTGAGGCAAGGTATCGGAATCTGGGAGCTAACCAACAGAAACAGCCGCTCACCGCACCTGTAAGGAATCTCACCCATCACGACAACCTATGCCGCGGTGAGCAGTTGGTGAAGAGAGGTGAGTCTATCCTATGTGCATAAAACTTAGAACTGCATACTCCAGGAAAGAAATCAATGTGATAAGCAGCTGGGTGGGTGAAAAAGGGGAGTAGAGGGGGCTATGGTACAGCTCCTCTAGTTCAGATATCAGCCCTCCCTAGGAAGAAGAGGGAGAAGGAAGGGGGAAGGAAAGTTCATGTAATAAAAACCAAATGGACTCTCTAACATCTATACAGCATGAAGAAATGTGAAGCATAGTATAGCTTACTTAAGGAGAACATTGTCCCCAGACTGCTTCTATCTCACCAATTTTTTGCATTAGCTCCTGAAAAGGACTATTGGATCAAGAAAGAACTCTATGTTTATTATTAAATGCATGTGCTACCAATTTCTCATTCTTATCTTCAAAGAGTTTTTTCTAGTTTTTATTTTTCTTGTTTTTTCTCCCTTTTTTATTTTTTTCTGCTTGCAAAATAACAAGTTAATAGCTGGATATCTCCTCATGCATTAGAGCTGTCTTGCTTTCTATTGGGAATTGATAAGTTCCTAGGAAATCAGAATCAGAATACTTGTATAAATCTGGTTTACTGCCTAGGAATTAGGATATGTTTTTTTTTTTTTTTTTTTTTTTTTTTTTTTTTTGCCTCGTCAAACATAGGCTGCAATTAATTATTTTGTTTATCTTTTTTTTCTAGTCTAGTCTTGGCCCCTATAATCACTACACCGGGCAAACCTATTACCTGCCAATCTACTCACAATTTAATGTTTCTATCATTTGGTTATAATAGGCCCAGAGGAAAAAATATATAAAGTATTCCTTATTTAAAACACACCTAATTTTTTTTCCAAAACAATAAGAAAGAAAATGCAAATAATGTGGTATTAATCTTCATTTGCTGATGCTACTTGATGCTGCTAGACTAGCAAAATCTTTATAGGACTGTTTTTTTTTTTTTTTTTTTTTGTAATAGAAATAGAAATTGAATTGTTTTGTTTGAAACATTATCATACAGTCCCAAGGATCTTAAGATATAGAGTATAAGTTAATTTCAGCCGCCTTTATCTTAGACATTAGAAAATGTTTTCTTCTATTGATTGCTTATAGCCAACTCTCCTTAAAGGGGAAGAGAAAGGAAGAAAAAAGAGAGAAAAAAGAGAGAAAAAAAGATCAAGCAGATTGCACTGTTGATCAATATCGATAAGTCGGCTTGTTGGCTTAATATCACCCTGCTTAATTGTAAATACAGGTATTACAAAAAATAGGGCACAAGCTTTTTCCTCTTCCTTAGTCATAGAGATTAGGAAGGTCTAATATAGTACTAATAACAGGAGACTCAAGCTAATCTTATTGGGCCTGAATAGGGAACTTTAATTTTACTAGAGAAATACTAGGCGTCATCTTTAAAAACTGTGAAGGACTCAGTCTTAATATAAGCAGGGGCCAGCTGGGATCTATTCCTTAGGCAAGTCTCTTCAAAGTTAAACAACGCGGGCTTCTGGCTGACGTGGGGACTCTTGTACACAGAAGCCACACCTATCACTTACTAAATTGAGCACACACTCCCCCTACCCTCACCTCTTCACCCCCTACACTTTCACCCCATTTTCCCTTCCAATCGGGATCTATTCCTTAGGCAAGTCTCTTCAAAGTTAAACAACGCGGGCTTCTGGCTGACGTGGGGACTCTTGTACACAGAAGCCACACCTATCACTTACTAAATCGAGCACACACTCCCCCTACCCTCACCTCCTCACCCCCTACACTTTCACCCCATTTTCCCTTCCAATCGGAATCACTGAACCCCCTTCCCCTTTTTTTTTTTTTTTTTTTTTTTTTTTTTTTGTTTCTCCTTCACGGCACAAGTGGATCACTCTCTAGACTATTTTTACGGCACATGGACAAATTTTTTCACAGTCACTCGCGGACTCCCCCGCCAGCCATGGCAGCAAAACCAAGAGAGAAAAGAAATAAAAATACAACAGAGACGCTCACTGAGACACAGTCTATCCCCATCAACACTTCAGGCATCAATGAAGCCTTTAACATGCAGGCATTAGTAACAAATATTGCAGAAGCCTTAAACCCCAAATTTGATGCCCTTAGGGCAGAGATCAAACAAGAGATCACATTGCTGTCTCAAGAACTGAGGCATTTTACTAGCAGAATTAATGAAGTAGAACAAAGGGTATCTGATCTTGAGGATCTCACTACCACTCACAGCTCAAGTATAGAATCTACAGCAGCTACTTTGTCTAAAATGCAAACTAAAATTGAAGACCTAGAAAACAGGGCCAGAAGAAACAATATTCGCATTATTGGAGTGCCAGAGGAAAAACAACCCGAGAATTTAAACTTATTTATCACAGATACCCTAGTACAGCTACTCAAGCTACCCCCCAGCAATTCTCAAATAGTGGTAGAAAGGGCACATAGAATAGGGAAGTTACAGGCTGATAATAGAGGTAATAATAGACCCAGGCCAGTAATAGCCAAATTGCTCAATTATAATGATAAAGTAACTCTTCTTCAATATTTCCGCAAGAATCAACCTATTATGTTTAAGGAGAGCAAGATTATCCTATTTCAAGATTATTCAGCAGAAACATCATCCAAGAGAAAAAATTTGGCCCCAATCTGTTCCAAATTTATTCAGCAGGGCTATAAGGCCTTAATTAATTATCCCTCTAAACTTAAGGTTTTTGTTAAGGGAGAAGTCTATTTGTTTGAAAATGCACATGATGCAGAAAAATTACTGAGTCAATTAAATTCTAATGAGTAAATAAAGGGGCTATCTGGGATCTTTCATCCCTGTTTGTTATTTTCCCTTAAGCTTAAGCAAAAGATGTTAGAGAAACTGGCTAAGAACATTAAAGGTGTGTGTTTTTTTTTTTTTTTTTTTTGTTTTGTTTGGTTTTTTTTTCTCTCTTTTTTTTTTTTTTTTTTTATTTTTTTTTTTATTTTTTTTTATTTTATTGTTTGTTCTATTTTTTCTTGTTGCTGGTACCCCCCCCCCCCCATCCTCACCAGCATCAATCTCACTCACTACCAATTGAAATAAATGGCAAATTTTAAAATAGCATCCTGGAACGTAGGAGGTATCACCACTCCTATAAAGAGGAAATCAATTATCACTCAATTAAGAAAAATGAAGACAGATATAGCTTTCCTCCAGGAAACACATCTTAATTCAGAGGAGGTATTAAAATTAAAAACTTCTTGGGTTAAGGAGGTATTTGCTTCATCAGGACAAGGGAGGAAGAGAGGGGTAGCCATTTTAGTGGGGAAAAAGATCAATGCAGAAATACTGCATGTTGGGGTAGATCCAGAGGGGAGGTCAGTGATTTTAAAAATAAAAATCAATAATCGTATGTTTACCATGTGTAATGTTTATGCCCCAAACACTCTTGATCCAGACTTTTGGAATCAACTGCAGACTGGGATACTTTCTATACTGGAAGGCAATCTTATTCTCGCAGGAGATTTCAATATGGCTCCACAGTGCCCACTTGATAGACTGAGACTAGGCACAAAACAAAAAAAACATAAAAAAGATAATTTGGAAACTAAATTACTGACTAGACTTATGCAAAATCTGGGCATCAAGGACATATGGAGGATGCAAAATCCCGATGTTAGAGAATACACCTGCTTATCCAAAGCCCACAAAACATTATCGAGAATCGATTTTTTCTTGATAGACGAGAGATTGTGTACCTTTGAGATTAAAGCAAAAATACTTCCGATATGCTTATCTGATCACGGGCCGATTACGTTGGACTTTCAGGATAAGCAGTCTAAGTTTAAGCTGAATCGTTTTTTTTTTCCCACGTACTTAGCATCAGACATGAAATTTAAGAATTGGCTAAGAGCCAAGTTCAACGATTATGATCTCTACAACTCAGAGTACAGAGACCGTCCTGCCATATTTTGGGAGGCAGCAAAGGCGGTAGTAAGAGGTGAAATCATAGCCTATATGGCCACGCTAAATAAAAAAATGAAACAAAGAGAAAAGGAACTAACAAACGCAATAATAAATGCATATAACAGATTTCTCCTTGATCAAAACTCAGCCAATTGGGCTAAGTATAATAGAGCAAAAAATAATAAAGATGACTTTTTGCTATATAAAGAAACCCAGAAAGAATTAAAACTGCAGTCTAAATTATATAAATACGGTAATAAATCCGGGAAACTGTTAGCTAAATTGGTCAAAAGCGAAAAAAAAACCTAATTGAAAAACTAGTTCTAGGGAAGAAGGAAGTATCTAAACAAGAGGAAATAGCGGAAGAATTGGAAAAATACTATCAAGAAATATACTCCCCTAGACCATCTGACCCAGCCCAAGCGGAGGATTTCTGGAGCAAAATATCAGCTCCTAAAATATCCGTTGAGATAGCTGAAACTCTCAATGCCCAAATTACAGAGGAAGAAATTAAAAAAACTATCTCAGATCTTGCCCTGAATAAAACTTCTGGGCCGGATGGGCTACCTAACGAATTTTATAAAATTCTATCTTCAGAGATAACAGTACATCTCTGTAACTTATACAATTCTATTTATATAAATGGAGGAGAGGTGACAAAATCTTTTTCATCCTCCTATACAACTTTAATATTGAAAAGTGGGAAGGATCCAACCCTAAGGGAGTCATATAGGCCAATTGCATTATTAAACTCTGATTATAAGATCTTTACATCAATTCTTGCCCAAAGGCTTCAGAAAATACTAGGTGACATCATTCATAGAGATCAAGCCGGGCTCCTAAATTCTCGAAACTCTGCAGCAAAAATCAGAGAGATCTTGGTAACATCGGAATATTTCTTCTATGAGGTGGAGGGGGGGGGGAAGGGGGGAAGGACCTTACCAGATCTAGCGATTATTTCAGTTGACGCCGAGAAGGCCTTTGATTCTGTTCAATATGATCATCTCTTCTTCTCTTTAGAAAGGTTCGGGTTCAAGGGAAGTTTTCTCGATTTCATTAAAAATTTATATAATCAGCCTCATACAAGGTTAATTGTAAATAACTTACTTTCCTCCCGGATTGTACTGGGTAGGGGAACCCGTCAGGGTTGCCCCCTTTCCCCCCTTCTCTTTAACCTCTGCATCGAATCCCTGGCAATCGCGATTAGGCAACAACTCGAAGGTATTAAAATAGGGGATTTTGAGATAAAGCTTGCTTTATACGCAGATGATATTCTTATATATTTATCAAACAGTAAAATCAATCTTCCTAAACTGTTGCAAATCATTGGCCAATTTGGTTCCTTTTCGGGCTATAAAGTGAATACTACAAAGTCAGAACTATTTTGGCTCAGGAAAAACAATTCCTCTCCTAGTAATATTCCTTTCCGAATAGTTAAGGATTCATTCAAATATCTGGGTATCAATATTCCGAGTGACCCTAAAGATCTATATAAGCTGAATATTTTACCAGTTATATCAACATTTAGAGAAAAGCTTAGAAGATGGGAGAGTCTGCCACTCTCAATCTCTGGACGGATAGCACTATTTAAGATGGTTCTCTTCCCTAAATTGCTTTATGTTTTACAAAACACACAGATAATGCTCCTAGAAAGAGATATACGAGTAATAAACAGCCTGCTTAGGAAGTTTATATGGCAAAAAGCTAGACCCAGGATCTCATTGAATAAATTAACTTCTCCAAAAATCTATGGAGGTTTTGCATTGCCAGATTTAAGGTTGTATAACTTGGCTTGTTTGGCACGAATTGCAGCCGATTGGATTTTCTCTAAGGATTATGTATTGAATAATAAACTTGAAGAGAAAATATGCTATCCATACCTACCTACAGCTTTACTACACTGCGAATTCAAAGAGTGGCCAATTAATATCAGAGCACTTAAAACATTCCTGAACCCTCTGAGGGCTTGGAGGAAAATAGGAAAGATTTTGGACATAAACTGCCAGGTATCACAATATTTACCCCTAATAGGTAACCCTAAATTTCAGGCAGGCTTGGACTCATCTGTGATTAAAAATTGGCATACCTCAGGATTGGATAGACTTACATATTTTGTGGATCAAGAGAGAAAATGCATCAAAGCGTTTGATGAACTTAAAAATAACTTTAATCTCTCAAATAAGGAGTTTTTTGCGTACCTACAAACAAGGCACTATATTACAGATTTGATGAGGACAGCTAAGTGGAGATGGGACCTTGGTAATCTGGAGGGATGGCTTACCTTGGTAAAGAATGGGTTGATGTCAATCACCCCATGTTACCATTTACTGGGAGACGGTAAAGGGAAATATCTTCTTGAAAAATTAGCTCAGGACTGGAATCCAGTTCTGCAAGACCATATTGATAGCCAAGTCATAAAAACCTCCATCTGTAGAGTGTCTCAGGCTACAATCTCAGCCACTTGGAGAGAGGCGCATTTAAAACTTATTCATAGATATTATTATACCCCTGAAAAAGGATCTAAGCTTAAGAATCCAAATTTTGATAGATGTCCTAAATGTTCTATGAAGGCTGTAGATCTGAGACACATGATCTGGGACTGCCCACTGATCAGACAGTCTTGGTCCAAAATGGAATTTTGGGCAAAGAGGTCACTTAAAATTTCCCCTCTGGATCTCTCACTAACCCAGATTGTATTTTGTTTAAATAACCAAGAAGAAAATAGGCCTAATGGAAAATTAATTATCTCCATTATCTTAGCAGTTAGATACTTAATCTTTAAAAAGTGGAAGTCAAGAAATCTACCAACAGTTTCAGAGATTAAGAATTTTCTTAAAAAACAATGCATTTTAGAGCAGCGAGATACCAATATGGATGAGGAATCAGATATTAAGTTCTTTTTTAAAAAGTGGGCTCCATTCATTAAATCACTTACAAGGCCAGAAATTGATCAAATAATATTTCCTTTCCAAAATTCAGAAATAGTACTCCTGGGAATATGGTAAAGTGAGACGGATTGTATTTTCTTCTGGTGTGGCGTGGGGGGGCTCCCTCCTCCTTTTTTTTTTTTTTTTTTTTTTTTTTTTTGTTGTTGTTGTTGTTGTTGTTCTTGTTGTTGTGGTTGTTTTGGTTTTTGTTTTTGATTGTAAATACATATGCTGGAAGGGGAAGAGGGAAGGAATGTTGTTGGTCCATACCTTGGTTTTGTTCTTGTTTCTGATCTTGTACAGAAAAATATGGGGAAGAGGGGGGAAAAAAAGAGAAAAAGTATAATTCAACAGGAAAATAATTTCTTCTTTTTTTTCTTATTGTTTATAGTTATAATATTTTGTGGATTGCCTACTGATGCTTTAGTTTTTAGCTATTTGATTATTCTTCTTTTTTTTTTTTCTCATATGAAAATGTATAAACCTGTTGAACTATAATAAAAATGATTATTAAAAAAATTGCAAGCACTATCCGAATCATGAAAGAATTTCATTAAAATAAAATCAGTTGAAATAAACAATGCTCAATGTGATACATAGCTCTCACATAAATGCCACACGTGCATGTAAAAAGATACAAATGATTCCTTCTAAGCATAAACAGACTTGAAGATCATTTGTATTGTGTTGACATATTGGTTTGTTTATCATATAGACTGTCTTGTTGCATTGCAATAGGACTTGTGATTAGGCTCATATTCTGTGCCTTATATCAAATATTCCTTGTGGAACTTTAGCCCTTCTTTGTCAACTCTACAAACAGATCTGCAGCAAAAACAAGAAATATGAGTATCTTATATCTAGCAAGTTGAATAAGGAAATGAATTACTAATGAGTGTTTACTTACCTCACAGAAGTTGGATTCATATAACTCTTAGCATTTTTCCCATCTCCTAATGGTGACATCAATGTCTCAGCTACAATTAATATGTTTACATATATTAACATTGGTAGATAAAAAGACCTTATTTATCTTCTGTTTAAGTATATTGTCATACTCCTTTTTACAACCACTTGGATAAATATCACTTTATGCTGACATATTAGTGAGTCAGAAAAGCTTATAGTGCTTAAACAATGGTCATAAATCACAAACTTTCGATAACTAGCAGCTGTGGCTCTAGTGCGCACTGAGTGTGCTGAATACAGCGTGGTATTTTAGTTGGTAGAATTAGAATATATAAATACAACAGGGTCTAATCATGCTTTGTAATTTGAAATAATGCCATGGTGTTTTCCCTCTATTCATCAGAGTTGGAAACTAGTTATTTCATTTTTATATTCATGATACCTAAACTACCCATAGGGCAGAAGTATTTGGATTTATGTCAAACAAATCTCGAATGTGCTTGATGTTTTTTCTTCTCTTTAATATCTTCTCCCCAAATTACAAGTTCTATGAGTAAACAGAATTTTTCCTCTCTTTTCCCATCTTGGATTTAATAATTCAGCAAAGAGACATGGATGTGTCTAAGGGGTCAATGTATGAAGCAGCGGATCCTGCGTCTGATCCACTACGCTTTAGGTACACCTGAAGTGGAAGTTAAAACCACTGCTTCTTAATTCGTTTGCCACCTCTGAGGCGGCGGACAGCAATCAGCCCGATCGGATACGATCGGGTTGATTGACACCCCCTGCTAGCGGCAGTTTGGCCACGAATGTGCAAGGGGCGGCATTGCACAACATTTCACAAGAAATGCTTGTGCAATGATAAATGCTGCCAGCATTTATCGATGTGTGGCGGACATGATCCACTACAGCTGATCATGTCCGCTCGCACTATAGTAAATCGGCCCCTAAGTGTGTTTTTTTTTTTTTCTCTTTTTCTTCCTCTTTTTTAATCTTATTGTGTTATTTTACAATTGTAAAATGCTTTCTCTCTTTGTAAACTGAACATCTGTTAGTAACAATAGAAAAATTTAGAAATGATCTCTATATAAAATTCATATAATCTTATTTTGTTGTTGGGATTAAAGTATTTTTTATGTAAGCATGGTATTAATCAGCCTTTAAATGCTGCACTGGGAAACAACTGCATACTACATTATTTATAGCTGTAATTCTGTTAGCTAAATATGCAATAGCTTACAAATCACATCACCTCTGTTTATCATCTCTCATTTGCTGTGGCCATAGGGCGGCTAGAAGTGAGCTTCTGCACAGATCAAGCAATCACTGTGTGGACTGTGTCAGGGTAATTTTCTGAAGTATGCAGGATGTTCTCAAGGCTTTTTGGGACAGTGAACAAAAACATAACTTTTAGTGAGTTAAATGACAAGAAAAGAGGGGAAAAACAATTACTATGCATAATTTAAAAAAAAAAATTATATGCATATTTATATCTGTTATCAAATTTATCCTGGTGTCCTTTTTTAAAAAAACTTGCCCCCTTTCCATAACTGAGGTGGGCTTAGAAGTGTGTCTTGAGCACTATGTTATACAGGGTTGACTTTTGAAAACCATTATCATTTTTCTTTTATGATGGAAGTACCTGCATACCATTATATCCCAGCTCACAGTAAAGTGAACCGAGTCACAAATAGTGCAGGTAAAGCTATGTCTGGGGTCATGAGTTCACTTTTTATTCCATATAGTCTATATCATTATATGTAGTGTAATCCTTTGAACAATTGTAAAAAGCAACCATTTTACTCATATTGAAAATGATATGCGATTTACAAAAAAGGAGTTGACCATTTAACTTCTATGATACAAGTGTGAATTCAGAAAGTGTTAATTGCCTTAGTATCTGAGAGATATATTCTCTTTTTATTTACTGTGCACAGCTCTAAATAACTTACTGTCACAGAGTGATAAAGTACCATTCATAAAATGTGATCTATATGGCTGCAGACATGTCTGTGCTTAGATATGAGTAAAGCAAACATTAGTAGCATGAATGTGTTTATTGATACTCATTGATTTGATATCAGATCAATTACACGTCTGGGTGCTACTAACAATATCTTGTTACTTATTTCCTGTTTAGCAAAAAGTTCAAATTATAATTCAAACCACATTTTTTAACTACGGAATATGTACAAAACGTAAACACAAAAACTGTTAAGCTATAGTTAAAATAAAGTAGATGGACGTGACACAAATAGACACATCATTAATTTATATAAAATAATAAAGGGCTAGATTATGAGTGGTGTACTAATTGATGCGTGCAAACAAAAAGGGGTTAATCACGGCTCTTTGCACGCGTCAGATGTAGCGAGTGTATTACAAGTTGAAAGTAAACACGTTCGTTTGAGCACAATTTTATTTAACACGTGTCGGGATAGTGTGACTTCAGAACTCTGGATAGCTGTTATCCTTGACTAAAAAGTTGCCCAAAAAAAGATTAAAAATACATTTAAAAGTACAGTTGCTCTCATAATAACACTATCTAATAAAAATGATAAAAAAAACATAATTTCATAAAAATGATATAAGGGCTCAAATATATGAGGTCTCAGGTATTAGAAGAAAAGAAAAAAAAGCCTGCAAAGGGCTTTAACATTTGAGATGATTACATATACATGTCTAAATATATATGTATATGCATGTATGTATTTAACAATAAATAGAACATATTCTACTATGTGAAGAAGATTGGAATATGAAATAATAATATTTAATGTTGGGTTAGCGCACTTTAAACACAATTAAGGGTGTACGTTTTTTCCCACTATTTGCGCTCCATTTAAGTCTAAGGGGGGAATACATTAACACAGTCACAATATTCCAAGTTCTCCTATTTCAGCGTGTCGGGTTAGGACTTGGTCACTAACTTATTAATTTCAACTTGTAATGCGCGTGCTACCCAACGCACACAAAAAGGCTACTTTTAGCAGATTTAGCACACGAGCGGGAATGATAAATAGCGCTCCACTTGTAATCTAGCCCTAAGTGGCAAAATCTGCATTCATACTTATTATACTTATTATACAGTTGACCAGAACTGCTTGTGCAATGATAAATGCCGACAGACATGATATTCTACATCGTATCATGTCCGCTCACACTATAATAAATCGGCCCCATTGTCTTTAAATGTTGTTCTGTATATGATTCTACAATCATTGCCTTTCCAATGTTACGTAAGCTGTCAACTATTGAGCAAGAATCAAAGCTGTCTATTCCTTCTGAATTCCATTTAAATATAGCAAAATCAACATTCTTTCTTTTTAGTCTCTTCACTTACTAAGACTTTGGGCTCCATTTATTCAGCAGTGGATGCTGCTTCGGAGGCCCATTGTGTCAGGCTCGCCTGCAACAGAAGTTAAGAAGCAGCGATCATAAGACCGCTGCTCCTTAACCTGTCCGCCACCTTTTATGTCCAATCAGATAGGGATAAATGACAGCCCCTGCTAGCGGCTGATTGACCGCCAGTGAGCAGGGGGCAGCATTGCTAGTGAAATGCTTGTGCAATGATTAATGCCAACAGCGTATTCTATAGTGAATCATGTCCGCTCTAGTCTACCCCATTATATAGACTAGTAACTGACAACAATCATTGTCTAAAATATTGGAATATCCAAAGAACACCGTTTTCAATCTGTACCATGTGACCGAATCAGATTCTCAGAATAGCAGTTAGTTAATGTTTTACGTTTGTTCTATCTGTGTATATTTCATTTTTTATGAAGGTCTCTGAAAGCCACTTGAAAAGATGGTGAAACTCTATTTTCTTACAATTTTTGTTACGGTTTATTCCGTTTACACTGTATACATAAATTGGATGGCTTAACTAATTTATCAGCTGCTACTCAAATGGATAGGTTTTTTTATGATTGAATTAAACGTTTAAAGGGCACATCAACCCAAAAAATATTCTAACCTCTTTAGATAATGTATTTAACGACTAGTACTGCAAACAGTAGCCCAATAATGAAGTAAATATTGTGCGCAAGTAAAAACACTTACTAGATCTCCTTCGGCCGTTTTGAAATGGCCGCCTCATCCCTCCTCTCCCTACGTCAACCTCATCTTCCACTGAATGAATTTAATCTATCCGTCTCGTTCCCGCGATTCGCACATGTGCAATGCGCCATTTTTGTCAAGGGGGCTTTTTCAGGTAGGAACAAAAAAAAAATGCTCCGTAGCATAGCAGTTCCTATATGCGGCGGACCAATGTGTGTTCCCTTCATCGATCCCACAGCCCAGCGGTCCCAGAGCTGTTTCAGTGTTGTTATTGAAGCCAACTTCCGCCGTTTATAGGAACCGCTATGTTACTGAGCATTTTTTTTTTGTTCCTACCTCCTTGACGAAAAAGACGCATTGCGCATGTGCAAAACACAGGAACAAGCCAGATAGATAAAATTAATTCAGTGGAAGATGAGGATGACTTAGGGAAAGGAGGGGTGAGGCGGCCATTTCAAAATGGCCAAAAGAGATCTAGAAAGTCTTGTTACTTGAACACTAAATATACTTTATTATTGGGCTACAGTTTGCAGTACTAGTCGTTAAGTACATTATCTAAAGAGGTTAGAAAATTATTTGGGTTGACGTGCCCTTTAAATGGCTCAACATTCAATATTAGTCCAAGCTCCCTTCAACTACAAAGTGCTAGGGAAGAAGAAACCATTTGAATGCTTTCTCTTAAAAGTTAACTTTCTTTCCCACTCTCATGTGTGCCTAAATGAATCTCTGCATTGGCTCGAGATATAATCGCTAATCAGCAATTAACTAATGAGAAGTAAGAGAGGGCTCAGTTGTGAAAAAATTCATATAAACTCAGTAATGAAGGGTTAATCTGTTATAATTTTGCCACCAAGCTGGTATTTTACCGACATGGGCCCAGATTACAAGCGGAGCTCTAAAGTTAGCAAAGGGTGTGATATCAATATCGCTGGACCATGCTAAAATTATAGAGCAAATTGATATTACAAGTATGTTGTAAAACAGATTTACCAGCGCCTGACATCCCTTTAGCATGCCCTATACTTTCAATGGAGATCACGGCCATGCTTAATATTGCTGATATTACTAGATGAAAGTTATTGCCCCAAGCTACTTATTAATACCGTGGGGAACACAGAATCCCCATGCTCCCACTAGTACATTGCTGCTCCTGAGCCTAAGTATACTCTTCAACAAAGATAAAACAAATTTGATAATAAAAGTCAATTGAAAAGTTAACAATGCATACACTGTCTGAATCATGAAAATGTAATTAAAGCTCATATGAGGTAAATCAAAAACTAGGGGCCGATTTATTATCGGTCTGTCCGACATGATCCATTCAGTGTGAACTGCTTGTGCAATGCCGCCCCCTGCAGATTCGCGGCCAATTGGCCGCTAGCAGGGGATGTCAATCAGCCTGATAGTATAGGATTGGGCTGATTGATGTCCACAGCCTCAGAGCAGGCAGATCAGTTAAGGAGCAGTGGTCTTAAGACCGCTACTTCATAACTGCTGTTTCCGGCGAGCCTGAAGACTCGCGCGGAAACAGGGTCATCAGGGGCCATTTGGCCCTTGATAAATCGGCCCCCTAGTGTGAAATTCATTAGGATAAGAGAATGTTGAAGAAAAATGTTCATAAAACCTTGATGGATGTCAAGAAATCAGTTTCAGACCACGCATAATAATGCTGCAGCCCTCTATGTTCTTGGAAGTGCTCAAATTAAATCAGATATTTATGTTTTTTACAAGCCACAATTCTTTAGACATCTAAACATCTAAGTATAGGGGCACATTGTATGCTATGCAAACCTGGTATTTTAGCTTTTTATGTAACTAACTTGCCCTAAAAGTTTAATTGTTTTATAATGAATGTGAATAATCTGTGTAAGACTAACTAAAATATTTTAAAAACATATCAGATAAAAAAAACACATTTATCACTGATAAAGAAATAAAAAAAACATGACATGTTAATTAGTCTTTACCTGTGTTCATAGTTCTTCTTAGCAGTTCATAGAACAGAGGAAAGTCATTTGTCTTGTAATTTATTAGTATCCTTCAGTTTCCAGCAAGAACAAAAATGTATTGAGACCTCTGTGTGTTTCATGAGATGGATCATGCCAGGTAACATAAATAAAAAATGTCATATCTAAAAGATTTCATAAGAACTAGAAAAACATACATTTCGCAGAAGCTTTAGGCTTTATTACTGCTCACTAACTGGATCTTATAGTTTATGTAAATATGTTCTTTATTTGTATATTGGGGTTGTAACTCCTTAAATAATTAGTATTTGGGGCTTTAGCAAGGGATACTCCCCAGATTAGCCTTCATTATTATTATTTTTTCCGGATGTATCTATTACAGACAGATAGCTGTGTTTCTCATTTCTAAACTTAAGCTCTCCTAACAGGGCAGAGTGTGAGTATTCCCTGCCTAGGTTAGAGCACTGCTCAGTCACTGATTCACCTCAAAACTTCAGATTCTGTCTTGTTAGTGACACATGAGGGTTGCAGTTGAGCTTTACTGATATGATCAGAGAAAGTGTATTACTGTGACCAAGTGTCACAGAGACAAGTGACAGATGTATGTGCCCCTGTTTATGAAAGGGTTAATAAAAATAGAAAGATGGTACCATAAAAATGAATTCCCTCATCATGCAGAAAATAGATTATTTTCCTCCTTTTATAAATTGCATATAATTAGTAATATCAATGGACTATATATCTGTGTTTTATATTATTCTCAGTTTTAATATTGCTAAATATGAAATTCTGGAAAACATAAAACAAATATATGATTCCTATATATTTATTTAATTAATATATCTAATACACATGATTTCTATTTTGACTCATCTAAAAGTTCAATAGTATGTGTGCTACAGTGGGGGTACATACGAAACAACTCTATGCCTACAGGGGTACTTGCTACAAAAAGGTTGAGAAACACTGATCTAAAACATTACACTATAAATTCTCATTTGCTACTACAATTAATAAATTAATCTCCTTCCAGAAAGGTATATATAGAAAGGTATATATATATATATATATATATATATATATATATATATATATATATATATATATATATATATATATATATATATATATGTGCAGGCATAGACACAGAACAGCCTCATACAAACTTAAACTTAACATGCTGTGTCAGTGAAAAAAAATCTTTACATTTTCATCTGAAATTGACATTCTTGTCTAAAATTGAAATGCTCCATTTTGTTACATTTTATTTTTTAACTCTAAAATTGCTGTCCCCTTAATGTGTACAATGACTTATTATACCAGCTGCAGAGTATAAAATGTATGTGAAATTGCTCTTTTATGTATATTTTTGTATGTGAAATAGTTTTCTCAGCTAATTAAATACGAAAACAAAATGAAATGGGCTGAGCTTGCACAGAGAGCAAACCCCATTATCATGTCTCTCTATATTTACACAAAATCCAATACTTATGACCTGATTATCAAAAACTCACAGATATGAAGAGAAATTACCCCAAATCGTTTATGGGTTGTTGTTTTTTTACAATTATATTACAATGCATGTGTTACTCCTTCAAATCCAGAATCCTGCATATCTAGATTAACAGCTCTCAAGCTAACATTTGCCTTTCTAAAATTCTTTCAAGGGATATAAAACAGTCGGTTTCATTGTTGTAATAAAAAAAACACCAAGCAGATGGTTATTAATAGACATCATTGCAATATGTATGATTCATCATTTTATAAGCGTTTTACATTTTATTTATTTTTCTTTAACTTCATTTGTGCAGTGTCCATTTCTTCCTGTCACAACGCCAGAAGGGGGCTGGGGTCTCTACAGGAAGGAAAAGTAGATTTTTTTTTCTTTAAAGCTCCTACCTCAATTTCAGATTTAATAAAAGTAGAATTCCACTCTTTTAAATGAGTGGTCACATGATCCTCTAATTCTCAGGTATTCATCATGGTAATGCTAATCAACTGCCCCAAACATATACCTAAGGGGGACTTTTAGAACCCCATACATCTCCATAAAACACATAGGGGTATGAGACTCCAGTTTAAAAGGGGATGTCAATCAACCCGATCGTATTCTGAAGGCTCGCCAGAAACAAGGGGCCTCAAGTTCCATACGGAGTTTGATAAATATGCGCAAAGGGCTCATATATACTGTACATGTTTCAAAAATGTAGGAATTAAAATAAATTGTCTGAATGTAAAAATAGCTGATAAATTGTGCAAATCTATAAGATGCCTTCTGGTACAACTATTTATTTATTTATTGCTTTTGCAATATTAAGTGAGTTTGAACAGGGGTAAGATCATGAAATCATACAGAGAAATCATAACTTTGTGCAATTTAAAAATGAGTTTGATATTTGTATGGTTAGATTTTATTCCTGCTGATGGTGTATAGTGACAAAAATAATACATTTTAAAATATTAATTTTAATTGAACAATGAAGATATAGACTTCTATATTTTTGGTGTTTTAGGGAGGCAAATTGATGCTAAATTTGGTAAAATATTTATAAACTATAATTATTACAGTGCTGCTATTTACTATGCACACAACAACAAAATGACCAAATCATACAATTAACTTACTCATTGCCTATGCATCTTCATTGCCTTTTTAAAAGGACACTGAACCCAATTTTTTTCTTTTGTAATACAGAAAGAGCATGCAATTTTAAGCAACTTTCTTATTTGCTCCTATTATCAATTTTTCTTCATTCTCTTGCTATCTTTATTTGAAAAAGAAGGCATCTAAGCTTTTTTGGTTTCAGTACTCTGGACAGCACTTTTTTATTGGTGGATGAATTTATCCACCAATCATCAAGGACAACCCAGGTTGTTCACCAAAAATGGGCCGGCATCTAAACTTACATTTGTGCATTTCAAATAAAGATACCAAGAGAATGAAGAAAAGTTGATAATAGGAGTAAATTAGAAAGTTGCTTAAAATTTCATGCTCAATCTGAATCACAAAAGAAAAAAAAATTGGGTACAGTGGCCCTTTAATGATATAATGCACTACTAAAAAGGGGCATGAAACCTAAATGTTTTCTTTCATAATTCAGATAGAGCATGTGATTTTAAACAACTTTCCAAATTACCTGTGTTATCTAATTTGTTTTGTTTTGTTGGTATCCTTTGTTGAAAAGAATAGCTAGGTAGCCTCAGGAACTGCTGATTGGTGGCTGCACATAAATGCCTCATTTTATTGGCTCATGCAATTTATTCAGCTAGCTTGCAGTAGTGCATTGCTACTTCTTCAACAAAGGATAACAAGAGTATGAAGCAAATTTGATAATAGA
This sequence comes from Bombina bombina, assembly GCF_027579735.1. Classification (NCBI taxonomy): domain Eukaryota; kingdom Metazoa; phylum Chordata; class Amphibia; order Anura; family Bombinatoridae; genus Bombina; species Bombina bombina. The sequence goes on along the minus strand of NC_069499.1, from coordinate 392,828,167 downwards.
AGTAAAACGGAAAGTTGCTTAAAATTGTGTTTCCAATCTGAATCATGGAAGAAAAATGTGTTTCTCCTCCCTTTAAGTTGGGTTAAATTGTAGTGGGTGGAGAGTCGGTGTCATTTCATTCTTACAACCAGGAAACACAATATCTAGTGCTGACCATGACTATTAACCCATTAGTTCCTATCTATAACTGAATAAAAGTGCATATTGATAAACAGATAAATGACTCTTTAATACACCCATCTAAATACAAGATAATGTGATGATTGCCATGGTATAGACATTCCAAATTTCCACATCCTCCTCTAAAATTTAAGGTGGAAAGTGAATGCTTTGTGCCACTTAAAAATAAATACTGTAAACTCATAAACCAATCTTCAAAGAGCAAATAAAACAGTCAAGGGCGTACAAAGGAATAAGGGAAGTGATCTGTTTACTGATGCAACCGATTTTCAAATGCTTCATTCACTCAGGTGAGACTTATCCCTCCTAATTATGTAGGAGGTACAGCACGACAAACCATATTATTATGTTTATTAGTGCCACAAGGAAAACAATGCACAAAATGGAGCCCAAAACTAACAACGCAGAAAGCTGCCTTGGGTATAGAGTGCTCTGTGCCATTGAAACAACACATGCTTGTATTTCTCTTTACTTGCTGTGAGAAAGCTTACACATCATTATTTGCATTTTACAATCACACACACATATATATAAATGTATGTTGACACCAGCACTTATTATTGAGTTAAGCTATTTCAACCACACCCATTGCTAGCAGGTGCATACGTTTCAGCACTTGTCTATGACATCTTCATAGACAAACTTTAGTAGCAGAATGTGAAGTACTGAAGAGCTCAGTAGCTTTATATGTCACACAGGGGGCTACCTTTCCCACAAGTCAGTTTGTGAAATTTCTGCTTTACCAGATCAGGTAAACTCTAAGTGCTATTATTGTGAAGTGTAATTGTCTAGGAGCAAAGGCTCAGCCACAAATTAATAGATCACGCATGCTTTTCAACAAATTATACCAAAAGAACGAAGAAACATTAATAACAGACGTAAATTAGAAATTAAAATCGCCGCTCTATCCGAATTGTGAAAGAAAAAGGTTGGGTTTCTTATCCATTTAATGCTACAGGATACTGAGGCATTCTAGACAACTGGGTGCTTCCAAATCTGTGGCAATATTTTGCTGAGTCCTTTCCTATTCCAACCTGGCTGTGTCCCTGTGAAAACATGGTTTGATTAGTTTGGTGTGGAGGGTCTTGAGTTGCCTGCACAGAGCCCGGAGCTCAACCCCACTGAACACCTTTGTGATGAACTGGAATGTCTAATGCGAGGAAAAACCATCTCTTCCAACGTCAGTGCCTTACCTCACAAGAGCTCTTTAGGCTGAATGGGCACAAATTCCCACAGACACACTCCAATGTAACATTTTATCATTCATTATTGGCCGTTATATTTTTACATTCAGTATCATAGGAGATTGATGCAAATAAAATCTGTGTAAGAATATTCTCTTTCAATAATTTATAAGTAAAACACAATGCAAATGAATGAAAAGTTATTTTAAAAATGTTTTTGAATTAATAAAATTAGCAGCTGATTGGGTCACCGGCAGTTTTTGCTTGGGACCAGCAGTTCTCTGCAGCTCATGAGCAGATTTTAACACATATGCAGGGATTGACGCAAGGGAATGTAGCATTGTAAGTTCACTAGTGTTAAATTACACACTATTAACAAATTAAAGCATGTATTTTTTCTTTAATGCCCCTTTTAGTTTTATAATGTGGTAACATGATTAGCGAATAAAGGGTTAAAACTAAATGTATCTGCATTATAAAAGAGCTATTGGTAGGATACTGAGTCAACTGACAAAGCAGCTGGTTAGACAAAACCTGCCAGCTCTGTGATATCTTGTAACATCTGCAGACTGCCCCCTTATCTCAGTTCTTTTAACAAACTTTAGCCAATCAGTGCTGCCTCAAAAGTAACTTCATGGGAGTGAGCACGCAGTTATCTAAATTGCACACATGGACTAGCACTGTCTGGCTGTGAAAAACTGTCAAAATGCACTGAGATAAGAGGCGGCCTTCAAGGGCTTAGAAATTAGCATATGAGTCTACCTAAGTTTAGCTTTCAACAAAGAATACCAAGAGAACAAAGCAAATTTGATGATACAAGTAAATTGGAAAGTTGTTTAAAAGTGCATGCCCTAGCTGAATCATGAAAGTTTAAGTTTGACTTGACTGTCTCTTTAAGAGGCTGCACCTACTTCTTTTGCTTGTCCGCCACCACAGAAGTGGCGAGATCAATTACCCAGACACTTGCTCGCATCAGGTGGTTGAAAGTTCTTATGCAATGTTACATTTTGCCAGCATCACAAGTGGTGATTGCAGGTGGACATGTTCTTTAGTTGCGTACCTGTCAGCCTATAAACATGATAAATGTTGCCCATAAAATACACAAACAAATTAGGAGATTTAAATCATTTTAGTACATTTCGCAGGACATAAGTATGCTCTTCCACAACAGGAACACCTTAAAAAGCTCCAAACCTGCTTGATGTCCCAAAAATGTATGGAATTAAGTTGATATTTAATGTTGGTACCTAAAGGGCGCTGACAGGTTTTTCAAAAAAGCAATGAGGTTATATATCAGTCTAATTTTACTGCCTGAGGGAACTGTGTAGCTATAACATAAATAGTTGCAGCCCTTTCAAGTGGCCAAGTGTTTCACACATTTCTTCCAAAGCCAACTATTCAAATAGTTCCAAAATTATCCCGCTGCTCCTGTTATTATGAAAATCATATCAACATTAATACAAGTAGGGTAAGAGGCACTTAAGACATTTTCAGCATACTCTGCATGACCCTTATCCATTTTCCTTGTCACAAAACGCGAGGAAGAAGAAGTATCCCTAGAATAATGGCTCATATCAAAATAACAATGATAAAGTTAACACTGCCACTCTCCAAAAAAGGTAAAACCAGAACTAAAACGCTCAGGTAGAGAAGGGTAACTTTTGGGGAAAGTGAGGAATCTACTTTATAAAGTAACGTCAGTTAAATGGCGCAAAGTGAAAATTACAATGTGTACCCCTTAATAAACTTTAGATGTTTGAAGTTGCAAAGAAAGTTAGAAAATGTTTTTACCTATATTCTGTTCCTTTATGGCCTCCAGTTGCAGGTTACAGAAACTTTTAAGATATTTAATACAGAGATGATAGAACAAGGACAGTATACATTCAATGGAAACATTGTTGGAAAGTACCCACCATTTCCTGAAGAGATAACCTAATTGGCATCTAGGGAATCTTACAGAATAAGAAGGAATTTAAACATTTTAAGAGCATCCGGTGGTTTAGTCAACAATGAACACTCTATGTGGACCACATATGCAGGTAATGTTTTAGGCAGGTTTAGAAACTTTGTAACAAAAAAAGGCTGAAGGAGAGGTCATAGCTTGTCTGACAGTTTGTACTTATGATGTTTCATTAGCCAAAACTCCACACTCTTAGATCTGATACAAATCTGTTAGCTGCAAAAAATGCACCATAGTATTAGCCTGCAAAATGTTTTTCAATTTAATAACCTATACCAGTATACGGGTATTGTCTGAAGCCTAAGGCTATAACGTATTTGTTTTAAGGCCCATAAGCTATAATATTTTTCATTTAAATGAACACACATTCTAGCAGAATTGGTTACATTGTTTTTAAACTTTGAATGTATAAAATATTAACTGAAGTGCACTGTCCTGTTACATAAGTGCACAACAGCACTGATTGTTTTGTGTTAGTTTTATTACAGAACAAAATACTTTACATGCATCACTTGTGAGAGTTAGACTTACAGCGCTAAACCCGAAGGTAGTTATGTATATTTTACATTCCTATGTTCTTCGCATAGAAGAAAATGTTCTTTTTATTTTAAATATATTTATTTTTAAATATAATATATATATATATATATATATATATATATATATATGAATATATACAAATGTGTGTATATATATATATATATATATATATATATTTAAACATACTAAGAATAAAAAATATTTTTCATGTTTTAAAGGATTTGACTGGATAGATCTCCAAAGTGTGTGTATATATATATATATATATATATATATATATATGTGTGTGTGTGTGTGTGTGTTTATGTATATACATGTGCTTATATGTGTGTATATATATGTATGCATAGACATATATACATATATAAATACATACACCTGTATACACATATATCTATATATATATACTGTATATATATTTTTGTATGTAAGTATATACATATTTAGACACATTTATCAATGATAGTTCTTTCCATTGAAATACCTTGTCATATACCATACACAGTAAATTTTAACCCTTATATACATTTTTTATTAATATTTATATGAATAATCTTTTTATCAGATAGTGTATAGAGTGTAACACTTTATTTGAATGTTTTTATGTTGTGTTTGGTGCGTATAATTTTTTTATCTCGTACACTTTACGCTGCTAGGTCTCCACTTGCACAAACCCGATGCGCGCTAAATTTGTTAGTTAGCATGGTCCCGATATTGCTTATTGCGGCTTGTGCTAGCAATAGCTCGCCACTTGTAATCAAGCCCATAATAAAGTAATGCCGTTAACAAAACAATCCTTAATATGAATTACTCAAACCCTAATATGTGTGTGTGTATAATATGGATACAATAAAATAAATAACATCTATAGATTATATTGTAATTTATATAAAACGGGTATTTATTGTATTAGCAAACTACATGTGATGATAATTTGTAAGTTTTACATAAAAACAGATGGAAAGGGGGGCGGAGCCAAGCCACGAATGGAGATGGCTGCTTGCTGAAAAAGCTCCGTTGTCCCTGTTGTTCTTACAATAAAACAAATGCACTAATTAGCACTTATTACCCTATAACTAGCACTTGCTGTTACACCCAACGGATCCCTCTGACAGAGAAACTATTTTTCGCCTGCAGACCGGGAGAGCCGGTGTTCTATTACCCACGCACCCGATCGCGGCCTAAAGATCCTGCCCAGAAGAGTGGGGAACAGCACTTACAAGCTCGGATGTTGGCGGTCTGTCATCCCCTCTTACCATCTCACCGCTGCTGTTGACCCGCACAAATCCGCTCAGGGATTATAGACTCGGCTAAGAGTCCCGCGGCTGGAGGAAATAGCCGCGACGGCGACACAGTCTGACATCCAATATAGAGAGAGGGCAGCGGAGTATCGAAGAGGCCCTCCGGGGATCACGACTACTAGATAACCCCGGTCACTGTGAGTACCCGTGACGGAGGGGACAGAAGGTAATAGCCTTAAAATACAGACCGGCAAAGGAGATCCAAGCTCTGGCCGCAGGGGGACCCTTTTAGAACTCATCCCCACATAAGGTAGCAGCCTGGGCCCTCGGTCACGCTGATAGATTGGTGGGGCACGCTGAATCACCCTTCCCTGACTAATGATTTGGCTGACAGAGGGAATAACTTTCTGAGGTTAGCAGCGATCGGAGCCCTTGTTGAAAGCTCACGCAGATTCCTTAGAGTAAGGCCGCACTAGGCCTGGAGCCTGTACCTAATATAGCATAGATCACCTGTGGCTCACAGCGCCAGAAGTTCCAGTGAGTGGCAGACAGAAGCCATAAGCCTTACCTGGGAGAGTAACCCAGTGCTCTTGAGGGGGCCTATAATTAACTAAATAAAATAGTGATATATCCCCCACAGACTTTTCTATTATAACGGAAGCCCTCTAACATAATTTCAAAGTTACTGTCTGGTCCTACACCTGCCCTAGATATCAGAAAACATATAGCTTTATTAGGCACATTGCAGCTTCTACCGCAGTATACAGAACCTACAATTGATAGCAGCTACAGGAGCTGCCACTGAGCTGAGGTGATGACCAGTAAAAGAAATTCTAAACCTGCTAAAAGTACCCAGTCTTCCATGATGGAGAACTATTTAATTGCTGCAGACCCGGCTACCTCAGCCACTAGGCCCGATTCACATACTATAGCGGCCACAGCACAAGTCCATTGCTCTGAGCCTGTTACTGGACAGCAAAATTTTGTAACAAAAGAGGATATCAGACATCTCTCCTCAAAGGATGATATAAAGGAGGCTATGAAAGACTTTAAGTCCATGTTCGGTGAGCTGAAGAAAGAAATAGCAGCAGTTGATCACAGAGTCATTCAAATTGAAGAGAAACATGAAGCTCTCAACTCAGACCTCCAGCTCCAGGCCAGCTTTATTCAGGCTCAGGAAAGCACAGTACTCACGCTAATGGACCGTATAGAGGACTTGGAAAATAGAAGCCGCAGAAATAACTTGAGATTGAGGGGAGTCCCAGAAACGGTTGAACCCCCAACCATCCAGGCCTACATACAAGACTTTGTCAAACACCTTAGGAATACGGAGGCAGGCCCGGAAATCCCGATAGAGAGGGCACACAGGGCCTTGCGCCCTAAACCACCAAACAGGGCCCCTCCCAGGGACATAATATTAAAATTACTATCTTTCAAGGACAAAGAGGACATTCTTCGGATGGCCAGAGCAAAGCAGCTAATAGAATTTAGGGGGTCTGAAATACAGGTATACTCCGATTTATGTCCAGCCACCCTACAGAAAAGAAGGGACCTCCGATTTATCACTTCCAAGCTGAAGGACAAAAATATCCCCTATAGATGGGGTTTCCCTACTTGTATCATTGTGTCAAGGAACAACACGACACATGTTTTCAGAAACATAGAGGATCTGCCTTCATTTAATCAAGCCTTAGGGCTCCACATACAACCGCCACAGAGGAGGCCGGGGGCCCCAGCGGACCAATCTGATGAGGCACATGAGGAGATCCAACATCTTCCTGGCTGAATCAAGATCTCTTAATGTGAAATTCCTTACTTGGACTTGAAGTCAGGTTTGATCTCAAATTTCCACTATTGTGCCCCATTAGGGATAGATCTGGACACTGACAAGAGTCTGTTCCTTTTAGGTTTGGACAATTACTTTGTTTAAGCATATTTGTTTCATATAAGTTATTTTATAGTTAAAGGTTAATCTTATTGGGATTGTAGCACATGGCACTAACGAGGACTCATTTAAAAGTGAGGTGGGGGGATGTCATAGATACACCACAGACCAGGTTACATTTTGCTGATAGGCGATAAGGGTATATTGTCTGAGTCATTGGGGATTATAGCAGAGTGTACAAGCCCATATACAACTATAGACCCCTGCCCCCCAAATATAGAAATATAGAAACATGAGATTATGTGATTGGGTCACAACAAAGTGTGGAAGTTAAATTCCACAAGAGTCCAGGGTTCCTCACTATATTTTATTTTGTGCTAGTTTTCTTTCTTTATTATTATTATAGCCTAGTTCAGAAAAATGGGTATAGAAGAACTGATTAAGGCATAACCTGCAGAATGTATTTGTTTAATGTTTAAAAGTCCATAGGTATAGTAAGAACACAGGGAACACTTTCCCTAATTGGTAAGTTTATTTACTTAGATTACACTCGAATCTTAGATCGAGTAAGAATTGTGCTTTACATGTTCAAAGATTGTAAATTGCTGTTTGTATAATTGCAATAGTTTGACTCCACTTAGCGATATTATATTGTACTTTCAGGCAATTCCCTTCTTCGACTCTTCTCTTTTCCTTTCTCACCCTCCTTTCTTTCTTCAGCCTTCTTAGCTTCTTTCTACTCTCTCCCCCCCTTTTTATTTCCCTCTCACCCTTTTCCTATCCCTCATTTGTCTTCTCCCACCTCTCCCTCCTCCTCCCCTCCCCCCCCCCCTTTTTTTTTTTTCAGGTAACATGGCACGCCTACGGCCTGCGGCTGAACACCAGCCCACTGAGTTGATTTCTGTCAACGTTAAAGGTATTAATAGCCCAGGTAAGCGCTCCATAGTGTTAAGGGACTTACATAGAATGGGGGGGGATGTCATCTTCTTACAGGAGACTCATTTTTCTGCTGCTCATGAGCCTAAATGGTTTAGCCACCACTATCCCATAGCCTATTTTGCGTCAGGTCCTAAGAAGCAAAACGGGGTGGGTATCCTAATCAATTCAAAAACCCCCTTTCAGCTCCATGAGTCATATCATGACCCTGAGGGTAGGTACATCATCCTCACAGGGTTACTATGTGGCACACTTGTCACACTCGCCAATATTTACTGCCCCAATCAAGCTCAACACCTTTTTCTCCAGAAAATAACACATAAAGTATTGGAAGTGCAGCGTGGCATTTTGTTTATGGGAGGTGACCTAAACGCATCTTTAAACCCAGCATTAGACACCTCGAACGGACTCTCCAGTGTCCCCCACAGGAACCTTAAACGTGTGATCTCCTCATTGAGAGAATTAGCATTACATGACATTTGGCGTGTACACCACCCCACCACAAAGGATTTTACATTCTATTCCCATCCACACAGGAAGTATTCTAGAATAGACTACCTACTCACAGACTCAGCAGGCCTTACCATAACAACAAGCAGTAATATACACAGTATCACATGGTCCGATCATGCGCCAATCAGTTGTACCATCATGTGGCCGGATGTGCCAGTCACTCCCTACATTTGGAGGTTGGATGACACATTATTGGAAGATAAGGTCTTTAGGCTGGAGATCGAAAGGGCTTTAGAAGAATACTTCCGTATACACGCAGATACTGAGTCTCAGGACACAGCTATCTGGGAAGCCCATAAATGTACAATTAGAGGTCTCTTGATTAAGCAAAGGGCTAAGCTGACGAAGCAGAGAAAAACTCAGTATCAAACCCTGTTGTCCAGGGTTGAAATCAATGAGCGTGAGCACAAGCTACACCCCGCAGATGAGAAACTTGGGAGAGAGTTGGATTGCGCTAGGTCAGCCTTACTTGAGTTCCTCCAGGAGGACTACCAAAAAAAGGCGCTGTTCTTAAAACAGCGTTACTTTGAACAAGGAGACAAAGCCGGGAGGTTGCTGGCCAGAGCAATCTCACGCAACCGAACAAAACATTATGTCCACCGATTGGTGAACGGGGAGGGGATTCCCAAGGAGGATGGGAAATCAATAGCAGAATCTTTTAGTGAATACTATAGGTCTCTTTATAATATTCAACCACGGGCGGAGGAGGTTGAGATGATCCTTCCTCCATCCGAAAGGGCGCAGAGGATAAAACAATATCTGCTGAACGCAGATCTACCTAAACTAACTGAACAGGACTCGGAGGCCCTTGAGTCCCCAATCACACTAGTAGAAATCAAACAGGCCATAAAGGACCTTACCGTAGGTAAAAGTCCGGGGCCGGACGGCTATGGAACCAAGTACTACAAACTCTTTGCCGATATTCTGGCCCCAGAGATGCAGAAACTGTTTAATACCTTGTCAGAGACCCCCCTGTTGCCCCATACCATGTTGGAGGCACACATAGTGGTGATCCCCAAGCCAGGGAAAGCAGAGGACAGACCGGAAAACTACCGTCCTATATCCCTCCTAAATTCAGACGTTAAGATTCTGGCCAGAGTCATCGCCAACCGTCTAAACAAATTCCTCCCACAGCTAATTTCTACTGACCAGGTGGGATTTATTCCTGGACGGGAGTTATACAGTTAATTTCGTATGCCCATAATAATAAGATCCCAATGGCGGTTGTATCAACCGACGCTGAAAAAGCGTTTGACCGGATTGACTGGTCATTCATGCAACAAACATTGGATAAGTTTGGCTTTGGGCCCAAATTTATCAATAGAATTATGTCACTGTACTCTGCACCGAACGCAAAAGTTAGGGTGAACAGAACTCTGTCTAGCACCTTCCCGATTAAAAACGGGACAAGACAAGGCTGCCCCCTTTCCCCCCTCCTATTTGCCCTTACGATAGAAGTACTGGCCAGTAAAATCAGGGCACATCCACAAATCAAGGGATTGTCTATTGGAGGCTCAGAACACAAACTCGCGATGTACGCGGATGACATATTCTTGACGATCACTGATCCCGGCCGATCTCTTCCGATCGCCCTGGATGAACTCACAAAGTTCGGCAATGTGTCGAATTTTTTGCTTAACCCCTCCAAATCTGAGATCTTAAACATCTCTGTCCCTCATGAGGAGTTTGAGGCCCTGAGTCGGGATTGTCCGATAAAAATAGCACACCATACCTTAAAATACTTAGGTATCTCAATTACAGCGAATATAAAAGACATAACAGAGATCAATTATAAGCGTATCAGGGACGAGGTCCTGCGGGATCTGGCAAATTGGAAGAATAAAACCATCTCTTGGTTGGGTCGGGTGGGGGTGGTTAAAATGAATGTTCTGCCCAGGGTCCTCTACATCCTCCAGACTATTCCTTTAACATCAGCCTCACATTATCTGCACCAAATACAGTCAGCCGTGGAGTCATACATATGGAATGGCTGCAGACCCAGGATAAGGAAAAAAACTATTTATATGCCTAGGGATAGAGGGGGCCTAGGTGTCCCTGATCTGCGGGTCTATCAAAGGGCTATATCTCTCCAAAGAATAGTGGAGTGGTGCCAAAACTCGCTGCAAAAGGCATGGATCCATCTGGATAATGCTATCTTACAGAGGGGTAATACAGGGTCCCTGGCGTGGATTTCCCCTAATAACAGACCAATCATTATCAAAAAATACCCACTACTGGACTGCGCGTTCTTGGGATGGGATAGATTAATTAATAAGGAATCTGGACTGTCTTCCTTTGACTCCCCCGTCATGCCGTTAAGAGAGAACCCTGATGTGGGAGTAGAGACAGGCCCATACTTCCCAGACAAGATATATAACCTTAAGGACGCAGCAATCCTCAATATCCTCCATCAGGATAAGATGAAAACTAGGCCAGAACTGATTGAATGGGATGGCGCTCTATTCTCATCGTGGTTTAGGGAGGCTCAAGTTAGACACTACTTTAGTACACATAAGAATAGGTCTGCCCTGACCAGAGGTAGGACACCCTTTGAGATGCTTTGCACCATGTCACACACCCCAACACACCTGATTTCGCAGATTTACAAACTCTTGATCATAGGTAACAAGACTCCCCTCCCAACTTACACTCAGGCCTGGCAGGAAGACCTGAGACAAGAAATCACTGATAAAGAGTGGTTAAAGATATTCGAGAGGGCAAGGAGGGCATCTGTCTCAGCTAAAATACAAGAATCACATTATAAGTTACTAAGCAGATGGTACCTCACCCCCCAGAGACTCAAAAAAATATACCCACAGACCGGTGGGGGATGCTGGAGAGGATGTGGAGAGGAAGGCACCCTCATTCATATCTGGTGGTCGTGCCCATACATAAAAACTTACTGGGATACGACGCTGGGGGAAATGAGCAGAATACTTGGGGTTATTATCCCCCCAAGTCCTAATTATCTTATCTATCACCACCTGCCCAAGATCATAGGGGAGGATAAGTACTTGCTTCTCCTATTAATGATGAACGCTGCAAAGGGTCTCATCCCCTTATACTGGAAAAAACAAAACACTCCAAATATGTTGGAATGGAAGGCTAAGGTGGGAGAGCTATTGAGGTTAGAGAGGTATCATTATTTAAGAATCGGTAAGCTTAGCACTCACGAAATGATGTTGCTGACTTGGGAGGGTCGTGGACTGTAACTCAGTGGGCAACGGCTGTTTGTTGTATATTATTCCCCTTTTTTTTTTTTTTTTCTCTCCCCTCCTTTTCCCCATTTTCTCTCCCTTCCTTAGTCACTCGACACTTTTCACTTCCTCCCTATTCTCTTACTATTTTTCTAATCTGGTTGACTTTCTACTTCTGCATCTGCAGAAGAGCAAATATCAGGTATCAAGATACTCTCGGTAGTGTAATAAATAAATCCGGGAGCCTGTTAAATATTTTCTTTTCTATAACGCCTGATAGAGTATAGATCTTTCAAAGCTTATAGTTTTAATTTTAGGAAAAATGCTCATAGGTACAGTAAAAGATTCAATTTCAATCACTTAACGGTACGCTATCAAAGATATGATGTAAAAGAAAAGATAAGCTACAACCGATGTGCATAATTGTTATTGATGCTATGTTGTAATGGTTTCCATATGCATATATTCATTGTCAAATCTTTTACCAATAAAGCTTTATTTTGAAAAAAAAAACAGATGGAAAGCCCATTACATCTGACAAATAAATGTGTTTAGTTAATTCAGGGATCATTCTCATACCGTGCTTCTCATCAGCATGAATAGACTGGATTTCAGATGAAGGGCTAATTTATCCCTGTGCTTCTGGCATTTTGACTTGAGTGGTCCCTTCCCCCTTTTAAAACCACATATAGGATGGACAAAAGAAAGTGCACGCTGGCTGCCTTTTTAAAAACACAAGTACACTTTAAAGAGGTAGGGACACAAAGTGTTGGGACTCCCCACAAGTCAGCTCTTCCAAAAAGTACACATTGCATATTGTGGAGCTCTGACACTGAAGACAGGCAGCAAGGGGATTTGCTTATTCACAGGATAACTAATTTTCCATGCTTAAGGACGTCTACTATTTAAAGGGCTGGGAACTTAAATTGCTTGCTCTATGAGACCTTCCAGTTTACTACTATTTTCAAACTAAATTCTCTTGGTATCCTTTGTTGGGAGTGAGGCTGGTGATTATGCTAATATTTTTATGTCCTTCACTCACCAGATGTGTTCAGGTTCCCAGAACTAGAGCTGACTAGCTTGGCAGGGGTTAAAGGGACATTGTACACTAGATTTTTCTTTGCATAAATGTTTTGTAAATAATCCATTTATAAAGCCCATCTGGGAGGGGTTTTGTAAAAATAAAAAAAAAAGTGCTAAACTGGAAGCTTCTATGTAAATTTTTAAAATGTTTTATACTGAAATTTTATATCAGTATCTGTGCATATTCTTCTTTATAGTAGTGTCTATTACATGCAGTTATATGAAAATCGGTGTATACTGTCCCTTTAAATGCATATATGTAAAACGTAGTAGTGCAATAATTACACTTGTTTATTTTTCTGCACATAAAAATCTGTTTAGTTTTGTGTGTATTTTTTTTTGTTTCTTTAATAATAACCATTACATTTTACATAGTATATATTATATATTCCTCATTTTGCAATTCATTTTTTAAAAACCTTTTCTTTTAGGAGACTGTTTTCTTGAAAATGTGTATATTTTTCCCAGATGTTCAATCAATGACACTGCTACCCCCTATATTTCAGACCTCATCTCCAGATACTCTCCCTCCCGCCCCCTTCACTCTGTTCATGACCTCCTACTCTCCTCCTTACTGGTTACCTCCTCACATTCCCGTCTACAGGACTTCTCCAGACTGGCCCCTATCTCGTGGAACTCTCTGCCTCGCTCCACAAGACTCTCTCCTAGTTTTGAAAGTTTCAAGTGTTCCTTAAAGACTCTACTGTTTAGGGATGCATACAATAAACGCTAACATTTTCTTACCTTAGTTCCTCTTCTCCTTTATAAGGGAAATCCTTAAAATCTGGCCAGCTATGGACATTTAAAGACTGGAGTTGAGAAACACAGCTATAAAGTGTGTCACAGAGAAAATGCCAGGTAAAGTGTATAGCACTGGGAAAATGTTTGCCAGGTTTAGATCCATAATGAAATATCACATGGAAATATGCCATGATGAAATGTGCCAGGTAAAGTGTTCTATACCCAAGAATGTCACAAAGAAATGAGCCTGATAAGCTGTGTATGTGATAAGTAAGATACAGAAATGTAGAAATATCCAGTGCTACAGAATTTTGCAGTGCTGTAAAAATAAATTATAACACCATGAATATTACTTCCCTAATCATGTTTTTATTTAGGTACATGACATAATATTAAATAACTATATATATGTGTTGTGTGTGCCTTTTTCTTTATAAACCACTTTCGCCTAGATTACGAGTTTTGCATTATGGCTCATAACGCTGCTTTTTCACTACCGCTGCTATTACTTGTAGGTATAGCTGTACGCACACTTTTTTGGCCGTAACGCAACGTAACTACCGCTCCTTTCAAAATGTCCTTTTTCAATGGGACTTCCATAGCGCCGGTATTACGAGTTTTGCCTGGTAGGCCAAAAAGTGAGCGGTACAGCCTATACCGACAAGATTCATAGCGTCATCTAAAGTCAGTAGTTATGGGTTTTGCGCTACAAAGCTGTAGCATAAAACTCATAACTAATGTGTTACAAGGTACACTAACACCCATAAACTACCTATTAACCACTAAACCGAGGCCCTCCCGCATCACAAACACTATAATAAAATGATTAACCCCTAATCTGCTGCTCCGGACATTGCCGCCACTATAATTACCATATTAACCCCTAAACCGCCACACTCCCGCATCGCAAACACTAGTTAAATATTATTAACCCCTAATCTGCCTCCCCCAATGTCACCGCCACCACTATACTAAAGTTATTAACCCCTAAACCTAAGTCTAACCCCCATAACTTTAATATAATTAAAATAAATCTAAATAAAAATTACTATCATTAACTAAAACTAAATACAAACTTACCTATAAAATAAACCCTAAGCTTGCTACAATATAACTAATAGTTACATTGTACCTATCTTAGGTTTTATTTTTATTTCACAGCTAAGTTTGTATTTATTTTAACTTGGTAGATTAGTTAGTAAATAGTTATTAACTATTTACTAACTACCTAGTTAAAACAAATACAAATTTACCTGTAAAATAAAACCTAACCTGTCTTACACTAACACCTAACATTACACTACAATTAAATAAATTACATTAATTAAATACAATTTATACAAAATAAAAATAAATTACACAAAATAAAAAAGAAATGATCAAATATTTAAACTAATTACACCTAATCTAATAGCCCTATCAAAATAAAAAAGCCCCCCCCCCCCAAAATTAAAAAAAAAACGTAGCCTAAACTAAACTGCCAATAGCCCTTAAAAGGGCCTTTTGTGGGGGCATTGCCCCAAAGAAATCAGCTCTTTTACCTGTAAAAAATAAATACAAATAACGCCCCAACAATAAAACCCACCACCCACACAACCAAACCCCCCAAATAAAATCATATATAAAAAACCTAAGCTCCCCATTTCCCTGAAAAGGGCATTTGTATGGGCATTGCCCTTAAAAGGGCATTTAGCTCTTTTTCTTTGCCCAAACCCCTAATCTAAAAATAAAACCCACCCAATAAACCCTTAAAAAATCCTAACCCCCGAAGATCCACTAACAGTTTTTGTAAGACCGGACATCTATCCTTATCAAGCCGGGAGAAGTCTTCATCCAAACGGGCAGAAGTCCGCAACGAAGCCGGGAGAAGTCTTCATCCAAGCGGCAAGAAGTCGTCCTCCAGGCGGGCAGAAGTCTTCATCCAGATGGCGTCTTCTATCTTCATCCTTCTGATGCGGAGCGGCTCCATCTTCAAGACATCTGGCGCGGAGCATCCTCTTCATACGGTCCCAGCCGTACACTGAAGGTTCCTTTAAATGATGTCATCCAAGATGGCGTCCCTTGAATTCCGATTGGCTAATAGAATTCTATCAGCCAATCGGAATTAAAGGTGAAAAAATCCTATTGGCTTATCCAATCAGCCAATAGGATTGAGCTTGCATTCTATTGGCTGATTGGAACAGCCATTAGAATGCAAGCTCAATCCTATTGGCTGATTGGATCAGCCAATAGGATTGAAGCTCAATCCTATTGGCTTATTGCATCAGCCAATAGGATTTTTTCACATTTAATTCCGATTGGCCTTCGTTGAGGACTTCTGCCCGCTTGGATGAAGACTTTTCCCGGCTTGATGAGGATGGATGTCCGGTCTTCAAAAACTGTAAGTGGATCTTCGGGGGTTAGTGTTTTTTTAAGGGTTTATTGGGTGGGTTTTATTTTTAGTTTAGGGGTTTGGGGGAAAAAAGAGCTAAATGCCCTTTTAAGGGCAATGCCCTTTTCAGGGCAATGGGGAGCTTAGGTTTTTTTAGATATGATTTTATTTTGGGGGTTTGGTTGTGTGGGTGATGGGTTTTACTGTTGGGGGGGTTGTTTGTATTTTTTTTACAGGTAAAAGAGCTGATTTCTTTGGGGCAATGCCCCGCAAAAGGCCTTTTTAAGGGTTATTGACAGTTTAGTTTAGGCTAGGGTTTTTTTTATTTTGGGGGGGCTTTTTTATTTTGATAGGGCTATTATATTAGGTGTAATTAGTTTAATTATTTGATAATTTCTTTTTTATTTTGTGTAACTTAGTGTTTAGTTTTTTTTGTAATTTAGTTAATTATATTTAATAAATATAATTTATTTAATTGTAGTGTAATGTTAGGTGTTAGTGTAAGACAGGTTAGGTTTTATTTTACAGGTAAATTTGTATTTATTTTAACTAGGTAGTTAGTAAATAGTTAATAACTATTTACTTACTAGTCTACCTAGTTAAAATAAATACAAACTTAGCTGTGAAATAACAATAAAACCTAAGATAGCTACAATGTAACTATTAGTTAAATTGTAGCTAGCTTAGGGTTTATTTTATAGGTAAGTATTTAGTTTTAAATAGGAATTAGTTAGGTAATGATAGTAAGTTTTATTTAGATTTATTTTAATTATTAAAGTTAGGGTTAGGGTTAGACTTAGGTTTAGGGGTTAATATATTTATTTTGTGTTAGTGATGTGGGAGGCCAGAGGTTAAGGGGTTAATAACTTTAGTATGTTGGGGCGGCAGATTAGGGGTTAATAAATTTATGTAGGTTGCGGCAACATTGGGGGCGGCAGATTATAGGTTAATAAGTGTAGGTAGGTGGCGGCGATGTCGGGGGGGCAGATTAAGGGTTAATAAGTGTATTGTAGGTGTCGGCGATGTCGGGGGCGGCAAATTAGGGGTGTTTAGAATCGAGGTTTATGTTAGGGTGTTAAGTGTAAACATACATTTTCTTTCCCCATAGACATCAATGGGGCTGCATTACAGAGCTTTACGCTCCTTTATTGCAGTTGTTTGGCTTTTTTTTAGCCGGCTCTCCCTATTGATGTCTATGGGGAAATCGTGCACGAGCATGTCAAACCAGCTCAAAGCAGCACTGGTATTTGTGTGCGGTATGGTGCTCAACGCAACCATATCGGCCGCTAACCCAGATTTTTGGAAAACCTGTAACAGCAGCACTATTAAAGGTGAGCGGTGGAAATAACTTGCAAGTTATTACAAAGCCAACCATAACGCAAAACTCGTAATCTGGCCGTTTCTTTTTTGTTTGTTGCTCTAATATTTAGAAAAGATCTCCTGCATTTGCATTTAGTAAAACTATTTTAAAATAATTTCCTGAAAACAGAAAAATATATCTGATACTAATTTTTCACATTTTGGCAGAAGTGTCTTATTTTTTTTAACCTAATAATATTGACCTGTTGCAGTTGGAGGTACCTAGTGCAAACATTTATGCCTGTAGGTGTACTTGCTACAAAAAAACAGACACCGTTAGACACGTCTAGTTTGGTTCTCTGTAACATTATGCATTTTGCATGTAGTGCAGTACATAGAGCTCCCCCTGGTGACCTAATATGAATATACAATGCACTAAAACCTCCCTTTCAACTTGCAGAGACAAGCAATACAAACCACAATATATGGAGCAATTAAAAAGCAATAAATATCTCCACATAAAAAACAAAACAAATATACAGGGTCATTGATTCAAAGCTTAGTGCCAAAAAGGTGTAAGCTAACATACATTACACCCCATTTCAAATTAAAAGAAAAAAACGCACTCACTTTTAAAGTGTAAAAAAGGGTACGTATACAAAAAAATGCACAATCAGAATGTGATGAGACATATCTTAATAATTGTGATTAATTGAGTGTATATACAGTATATATATACATTTTTATGTGCATTCAGTGAAACTCTTTAAAAGATAACCATTTACTTAGAAAGCCAGAATGATTGTTAATATCAAAAATGGCAGGTATACAGTATCTGACTCTTGCTAAGCAAAAATACTCTAGGCGCAATTACATATGCGGCGTCGCCTGCAAAAGCGGACGTCGACCGGTTTTAAGTCAGGTATTGCTATCACATATATGGCGCCGCATATAAATGCAGCGCGTAAATTTCAGAAACCGTACTCCATTTTGGACTCGCCACACATAGTATGTGAGCACTGTAACTGCCTAAAAGTATTAACGAACACCTAACGCATGCGCAATATCTACCTGTAAACCGCCATCTACCCGATCCGCAATAACTATTAAAATATATTAACCCCTAATCCGCCAATCCCCACATTGTAAACTACCTAATAAAGTGATTAACCCCTAATCCACCATCCCCCCACAACGCATTAAACATAATTACACTATTAACCCCTAAACCGTCAACCCCCCACATCGCAATTAACCTAATTAAGCTATTAACTCCTAAACCGCCAACCCCCCCACATCACAATTAAACTAATTAAGCTATTAACTACTAAACCGCCAACCCCCCACAATGCAAATAACTAATTTAATTACTAAGCCCCCTAACCTAACACCCCCTAGATTAACCCCAATTACTTAAAATTAAAAAATACTAAATTACAATTAAAATAAAAAACCTAACATAACTTTAAAAATAAAAAATAAATAAATTTAAATTAATCTAAAATTACAAAAAATAAAATAGTTAATACTGTAATTAGGTCTAATGCGTTGTGAGGGAATTGCAGATTAGGGGTTAATAGATTTATTAGGTAGTTTGCGATGTTGGGGATGGTGGATTTAGGGGTTAATACTTTTATTAGGCATATTGTGTTGTAGGGGTTGGCGGTTTAGGGGTTAATATTTTTATTATTAGTTGTGATGTGGGGGGATTGCGGATATAGGGGTTTTGACATGTCTGGTTTATTTTGGGGAGGCGGGTTAGACTTTTCCGGGATATTTAACTTTTTTTTATGCGCCGGCAGTTTCTAAACTGACGTAAGTCACTGGCGACTCCAGAAATGTTTATTTACACACATTGCTGGACATTGCTAGTTTATCCGACTTATGGCAGCTTATGAACTGCCGGCGCCGTATATGTAATTCCCCGATGTGCAAGGTGAATTTACAGGCGACGCGGTTTCAGCAGTTACGCTGAAGCCTGTACCGTATATGTAATCTTGCCCTGTGTCGTTACCTTGGCTTGAAGAAGCAGTTCCATATGTTTCACAATCTGCATGGGATTATCAATTATAGAACTCTCTAAAGTGTAATAGCCATAGTCTCAAGTTTCATTGTTAAAATATAAAACCAACAATATTGTTAAAGGCAAATGCAAGTTTTGTACATAAAAATGAGTGCTTTGAAACATTACTAATAATTTAATTATTGAGTTCAGGTGTTTCAGTCAAACCCATTGCTAACAGGTGCATACAATTGATCACATAGCCATAAAATCTCCATAGACAAATATTGGCATTACAATGGGTCTTACTAAAGAGCTCAGTGACTTTAGAGGAGGCCTAGGATGCCACATTTGCCACAAGTCAGTTTGTGGAATTTCCGCCCTACTAGATCTGCTCTGGTCAACTGTAAGTGCTATCATTATGATGTGAAAGTATCTAGAAGCAACAACAGCGTAGCCACTAAGTGGTAGACCATGCAAACTCATCCTGTAGTGCATAAAAAAATTGTCTATTACCTGTTGCATGTTTCACAACAGAATTTCAAACTGCCTCTGCAAGTTACATCAGCACAAGAACCATGCATCTGGAGCTTCATGTAATGGTTTCCATGGCTGAGCAGCTGGACGCAAGTCTCACATAAACATAATCAATACCAGCTCTGGCTGAAGTGTTGCAAAGCACACCACCACTTGAGTTTGGAGCAGTAGAAATGTGTTCTCTGGAGGGATGAATTTCCCTTCACTATCTGGCAGTCTGAAAAATCTGGATGTGGCAGAACACAAACTACCAGAATGTATAGAGCCTACTGTAAAGTTTGGTGGAGGATGGATAATGGTCTGGGATTATTTTAAGGATTGTGTTAGTTCTTTTAGTTTCAGTGACGGATCATCTTAATGCAACACGATACAAATACATTTTAGACAATGGAGTGCTTCCTACTTTGTGGCAACAGTTTGGGGAAGGTCCTTTCCTGTTCCCGCACGACTGTTCCATTGATCCCAAAGCAAATTCCATAAATACATGGTTTGACGTGTTTGGTGTGGAGGAACTTTAGAGGTCTGCAGAGCCCTGACCCCAACCCCACTAAATACCTTTGGGATGAATTGGAATGCAAATTGCGAGCCCGACCTTCTCATCCAACATCAGTGCCTGACCCCACAAATGCTCGTTTGGTTGAATGGGACACACTCCATATTAATTCCCATGGTTTTGAATGGGATGTCCATCAAGCTCATATAATGTAAGTGTGATGGTCAAGTGTCCACATAATTTTGGCCATATAGTATTTAGTTAAAGAATAAAAAAAATAAAAAAATACAGAAGAAAACAAGTTTGCCTGAACTGAGTATTCATAGGGGAATTGCTAGGGATGGGGATTTTTTGTGGCTGAAGCCCAGAGTGCAGGACCTTAATCATTTTGGGGTATTACATGGGACACATATCTACTATATTTATATGTACAGCTATTACTTTGTTTGCTGAAAATGCTAAACATAGAATAGCTCTATGCTGTACTATGTGTTTGAGGAACAACATAGGTGTAGGTTCTTTATTGGTGAATTTCTGCTAGGGTGAGCCAAGGTAACGAAGTGCAGTAGTGAGCAATGGTCTTCTGAAGTTTGAGGATAGATAGATGTCCAGAACTATTTAGTTTGTGCTGGAGATGTGGACATAATATAATGTTATAATAGAAAAACAATTACCGGTACATTCAAGCGGTGAACAAAAACAGAATTTATGCTTACCTGATAAATTACTTTCTCCAACGGTGTGTCCGGTCCACGGCGTCATCCTTACTTGTGGGAAATATCTCTTCCCCAACAGGAAATGGCAAAGAGCCCAGCAAAAGCTGTCCATATAGTCCCTCCTAGGCTCCGCCCACCCCAGTCATTCGACCGACGGACAGGAGGAAAAAACAGGAGAAACTATAGGGTGCCGTGGTGACTGTAGTTAGAGAAAATAATTCATCAAACCTGATTAAAAAACCAGGGCGGGCCGTGGACCGGACACACCGTTGGAGAAAATAATTTATCAGGTAAGCATAAATTCTGTTTTCTCCAACATTGGTGTGTCCGGTCCACGGCGTCATCCATACTTGTGGGAACCAATACCAAAGCTTTAGGACACGGATGAAGGGAGGGAGCAAATCAGGTTACCTAAACAGAAGGCACCACGGCTTGCAAAACCTTTCTCCCAAAAATAGCCTCCGAAGAAGCAAAAGTATCAAATTTGTAAAATTTGGCAAAAGTGTGCAGGGAAGACCAAGTCGCTGCCTTACATATCTGATCAACAGAAGCCTCGTTCTTGAAGGCCCATGTGGAAGCCACAGCCCTAGTAGAGTGAGCTGTGATTCTTTCAGGAGGCTGCCGTCCGGCAGTCTCGTAAGCCAATCGGATGATGCTTTTAAGCCAAAAGGAAAGAGAGGTAGAAGTCGCTTTTTGACCTCTCCTTTTACCAGAATAGACGACAAACAGAGAAGATGTTTGTCTGAACTCTTTTGTAGCTTCTAAATAGAATTTTAGAGCATGGACTACGTCTAAATTGTGTAACAAACGTTCCTTCTTTGAAACTGGATTCGGACACAAAGAAAGTACAACTATCTCCTGGTTAATATTTTTGTTGGAAACAACCTTTGGAAGAAAACCAGGCTTAGTACGCAAAACAACTTTATCTGAATGGAACACCAGATAGGGAGGAGTACACTGCAGAGCAGATAACTCAGAAACTCTTCTAGCAGAAGAAATAGCAACCAAAAACAAAACTTTCCAAGATAACAACTTAATATCTATGGAATGTAAAGGTTCAAACGGAACCCCTTGGAGAACTGAAAGAACTAGATTTAGACTCCAGGGAGGAGTCAAAGGTCTGTAAACAGGCTTGATCCTAACCAGAGCCTGAACAAATGCTTGAACATCTGGCACAGCTGCCAGTCGTTTGTGTAACAAGACAGATAAAGCAGAAATCTGTCCCTTTAGAGAACTCGCTGATAATCCCTTATCCAAACCTTCTTGTAGAAAGGAAAGGATCTTAGGAATTTTGATCTTATTCCATAAGAATCCCTTGGATTCACACCAGCAGATATATCTTTTCCATATTTTATGGTAAATTTTTCTAGTTACCGGTTTTCTGGCCTGAACCAAAGTATCTATCACGGAATCTGAAAACCCACGCTTTGATAGAATCAAGCGTTCAATTTCCAAGCCGTCAGCTGGAGGGAGACTAGATTTGGATGTTCGAATGGACCCTGTACAAGAAGATCCTGTCTCAAAGGTAGCTTCCATGGTGGAACCGATGACATATTCACCAGGTCTGCATACCAAGTCCTGCGTGGCCACGCAGGAGCTATCAAGATCACAGAGGCCCTCTCCTGCTTGATCCTGGCTACCAGCCTGGGAATGAGAGGAAACGGTGGAAACACATAAGCTAGGTTGAAGGTCCAAGGCGCTACTAGTGCATCCACTAGAGTCGCCTTGGGATCCCTGGATCTGGACCCGTAGCAAGGAACCTTGAAGTTCTGACGAGACGCCATCAGATCCATGTCTGGAATGCCCCATAATTGAGTTAACTGGGCAAAGATCTCCGGGTGGAGTTCCCACTCCCCCGGATGGAATGTCTGACGACTCAGATAATCCGCCTCCCAGTTTTCCACTCCTGGGATGTGGATCGCAGATAGGTGGCAGGAGTGATCCTCCGCCCATTTTATTATTTTGGTCACTT
Organism: Bombina bombina; assembly: GCF_027579735.1. NCBI lineage: Eukaryota > Metazoa > Chordata > Amphibia > Anura > Bombinatoridae > Bombina > Bombina bombina. Next base: position 392,805,317 of record NC_069499.1, on the reverse strand, counting down.
CTTTCATCGCCAGGGAACTCCTTGTTCCCCCCTGATGATTGATATAAGCAACAGTCGTCATGTTGTCTGATTGGAATCTTATGAATCTGGCCTTTGCTAGTTGAGGCCAAGCCCTGAGAGCATTGAATATCGCTCTCAGTTCCAGAATGTTTATCGGGAGAAGAGACTCTTCCCGAGACCATAGTCCCTGAGCTTTGAGGGATTCCCAGACCGCGCCCCAGCCCACTAGACTGGCGTCGGTCGTGACGATGACCCATTCTGGTCTGCGGAAGCTCATTCCCTGGGACAGGTGGTCCAGGGTTATCCACCAACGGAGTGAATCTCTGGTCTTCTGATCTACTTGAATCACTGGAGACAAGTCTGTATAGTCCCCATTCCACTGTTTCAGCATGCACAGTTGTAATGGTCTTAGATGAAAGGAACTATGTCCATTGCTGCAACCATCAATCCTACCACTTCCATGCACTGAGCTACGGAAGGACGTGGAATAGAATGAAGAACTTGACAAGCGTTTAGAAGTTTTGACTTTCTGACTTCTGTTAGGAAAATCCTCATTTCTAAAGAATCTATTATTGTTCCCAAGAAAGGAACTCTTGTCGACGGAGACAGGGAACTTTTTTCTATGTTCACCTTCCATCCGTGAGATCTGAGAAAGGCCAGAACTATGTCTGTGTGAGCCTTTGCCTTTGAAAGAGACGACACTTGTATTAGAATGTCGTCCAAGTAAGGTACTACTGCAATGCCCCTTGGTCTTAGAACCGCTAGAAGGGACCCGAGTACCTTTGTGAAAATCCTTGGAGCAGTGGCTAACCCGAATGGGAGGGCCACAAACTGGCAATGTTTGTCCAGAAAGGCGAACCTTAGGAACTGATGATGATCTTTGTGGATAGGAATATGTAGATACGCATCCTTTAGATCCACGGTAGTCATAAATTGACCTTCCTGGATTGTAGGTAGAATCGTTTGAATGGTTTCCATTTTGAACGATGGTACTCTGAGAAATTTGTTTAGGATCTTTAAATCCAGAATTGGTCTGAAAGTTCCCTCTTTTTTGGGAACTACAAACAGATTTGAGTAAAATCCCATTCCTTGTTCCGCCGTTGGAACTGGGTGTATCACTCCCATTTTTAACAGGTCTTCTACACAATGTAAGAATGCCTGTCTCTTTATTTGGTTTGAGGATAAGTGAGACATGTGGAACCTTCCCCTTGGGGGTAGTTCCTTGAATTCCAGAAGATAACCCTGAGAAACTATTTCTAGTGCCCAGGGATCCTGAACATCTCTTGCCCAAGCCTGAGCAAAGAGAGTCTGCCCCCTACTAGATCCGGTCCCGGATCGGGGGCTACTCCTTCATGCTGTTTTGTTAGCAGCAGCAGGCTTCTTGGCCTGCTTACCCTTGTTCCAGCCTTGCATTTGTTTCCAGGCTGGTTTGGTTTGTGAAGCATTACCCTCTTGTTTAGAGGATGCGGAGTTGGAGGCCGGTCCGTTCCTGAAATTGCGAAAGGAACGAAAATTAGACTTATTCTTGGCTTTGAAAGGCCTATCTTGTGGAAGGGCGTGGCCCTTTCCCCCAGTGATGTCTGAGATAATCTCTTTCAATTCTGTCCCAAAGAGAGTTTTACCCTTGAAGGGGATATTAAGCAATTTTGTCTTGGAAGAAACATCCGCTGACCAAGACTTTAGCCAAAGCGCTCTGCGCGCCACAATTGCAAACCCTGAATTTTTCGCCGCTAATCTAGCTAATTGCAAAGCGGCATCTAAAATAAAAGAATTAGCCAACTTGAGTGCGTGAACTCTGTCCATAACCTCCTCATACGGAGTCTCTCTACCGAGCGACTTTTCTAGTTCCTCGAACCAGAACCACGCTGCTGTAGTGACAGGAACAATGCACGAAATGGGTTGCAGGAGGTAACCTTGCTGTACAAAAATCTTTTTAAGCAAACCCTCCAATTTTTTATCCATAGGATCTTTGAAAGCACAATTATCCTCGATAGGAATAGTAGTGCGCTTGTTTAGAGTAGAAACTGCCCCCTCGACCTTAGGGACTGTCTGCCATAAGTCCTTTCTGGGGTCGACCATAGGAAATAATTTCTTAAATATAGGAGGGGGGACAAAAGGTATGCCGGGCTTCTCCCACTCCTTATTCACTATATCCGACACCCGCTTGGGTATAGGAAAAGCGTCGGGGTGCACCGGAACCTCTAGGAACTTGTCCATCTTGCATAATTTTTCTGGAATGACCAGGTTGTCACAATCATCCAGAGTAGATAACACCTCCTTACGCAGTGCGCGGAGATGCTCTAATTTAAATTTAAATGTCACAACATCAGGTTCTGCCTGTTGAGAAATTCTACCTGAATCTGAAATTTCCCCGTCTGACAAAACCTCCCTCATGACCCCTTCAGATTGGTGTGAGGGTATGACAGAGCAATTATCATCAGCGCCCTCCTGCTCTACAGTGTTTAAAACAGAGCAATCGCGCTTTCTCTGATATGCAGGCATTTTGGATAAAATATTTGCTATGGAGTTATCCATTACAGCCGTTAATTGTTGCATGGTAATAAGCATTGGCGCGCTAGAAGTACTAGGGGCCTCCTGCGTGGGCAAAACTGGTGTAGACACAGAAGGAGATGATGTAGAACTATGTCTACTACCTTCATCTGATGAATCATCTTGGGCAAGTTTACTATCTGTGGCAGTACTGTCCTTACTTTGTTTGGACGCTATGGCACAATTATCACACAATTTTGAAGGGGGAGACACATTGATCTTCATACATATAGAACATAGCTTATCTGAAGGTGCAGACATGTTAAACAGGCTTAAACTTGTCAATAAAGTACAAAAACCGTTTTAAAACAAAAACGTTACTGTCTCTTTAAATTTTAAACAGTGCACACTTTATTACTGAATATGTGAAAAAGTATGAAGGAATTGTTCAAAATTTACCAAATTTTCACCACAGTGTCTTAAAGCATTCAAAGTATTGCACACCAAATTTCAGAGCTTTAACCCTTAAAATAAAGAAACCGGAGCCGGTTACAGTTTTAACCCCTCTACAGTCCCAGCTACAGCCTTTGCTGCGACTTTACCAAACCCAGGGGGGAATACGATACCAAATGAAGCCTTCTAGGAACCTTTCCAACTACTTTCAGATCCACACACATGCATCTGCATGTCTTGCTCTCAAAAGTAACTGCGCAGTAATGGCGCGAAAATGAGGCTCAGCCTACAACTGGGAAGGCCCTTCCTGACTGGAAAGGTGTCTAACTCAGTGCCTGACGTTAAAAAACGTTCCCCAAAGTTTATAAGTGTGAATTTCAAACATAAAGATGTATAAAATGCCCAAATAAAGCAATCGATTTTGGCCATAAAAGTGTCTACCAGTTTTATAGCCCATATTAAGCCCTTTATTCTGTTTGAGACTAAGAAAATGGCTTACCGGTCCCCATGAGGGGAAATGACAGCCTTCCAGCATTACACAGTCTTGTTAGAAATATGGCTAGTCATACCTTAAGCAGAAAAGTCTGCTAACTGTTTCCCCCAACTGAAGTTACTTCATCTCAACAGTCCTATGTGGAAACAGCAAACGATTTTAGTTACTGCTGCTAAAATCATCTTCCTCTCACAAACAGAACTCTTCATCTTTTTCTGTTTCAGAGTAAATAGTACGTACCAGCACTATTTTAAAATAACAAACTCTTGATAGTAGAATAAAAAACTACAACTAAACACCACATACTCTTAACCATCTCCGTTGAGATGTTGCCTGTGCAACGGCAAAGAGAATGACTGGGGTGGGTGGAGCCTAGGAGGGACTATATGGACAGCTTTTGCTGGGCTCTTTGCCATTTCCTGTTGGGGAAGAGATATTTCCCACAAGTAAGGATGACGCTGTGGACCGGACACACCAATGTTGGAGAAAATATCAACTCCACATTAGATTATATTAAAAGACTACAATTTGACTAATAAGAATTTATTATAAATAGTTTACAAAAGTGTAACAAAAATTAAAACATACATACAAAACCTACTTGAACAATCTAATAAAAAGTAGATTTATTTTTGCCAAGGCTAAGATAAATTGTACAATTAATAAACTTAAAGGGACACTGAACCCAAAGTTTTTCTTTCTTGATTCAGACAGAGCATGCAATTTTAAGCAACTTTCTAATTTACTCCTATTATCAATTGTTCTTCGTTCTCTTGCTATCTTTATTTGAAAAAGAAGGCATCTAGGCTTTTTTTTGGGTTCAGAACTCTGGACAGCAATTTTTTATTGGTGGATGAATTTATCCACCAATCAGCAAGAACAACCCAGGTTGTTCACCAAAAATGGGCAGGCATCTAAACTTAAATTCTTGCATTTCAACTAAAGATGCCAAGAAAATGAAGAAAATTTCATAATAGGAGTAAATTAGAAAGTTGCTTAAAATGTATATCTGAATCACAAAAGAAAAAAATTGGGTTCAGTGTCCCTTTAAATTTTTGCATAGAAAACATCTGCAATCCAGCAAAACAATTAGTACATAAAAAATACACAAATGAAAAAGTACCTACACGAATATCAATCTATAAGATTGACAATTATTTAAGCACTCTTAAAACTGTCTGATGGTTAGACAGATTAGAATACGAGAGCGTTCAGTGCGGTTTTAAAGAAGCAGCATCCAAATAATGCAACTTTTTTATCCTAGGAAATAGGTTAAAGGGACATTAAACATTTTGAGATTAAAATGTAAGATGTTTAATATAAATTATTTAAAAAATGTATATTTAGTTTGTCCCCATTTTCTGCAATGTAATTCTGCACACTGTAGGCTTCCTATTCCTGGAAGTGCAGACTCCAGACTTAACACTCCTTAAAGTCATTGGTTGCACACTCTAGTGGCACATTTATTACTGTCCCTTATTGGTCTCAGCAGAGAAGGAAACCTGGGTTACAACATGGTGGTATCCATTGCCTTAAGGACACTAAAACTTTACACTTAATTCAATATATAAACAACTAATATAGTTTAAAAAATACAAATGAAAATGATTCTAATCTAATCTCTTGCTTTGAATACATCATCCTGTCTAATTATTATTTAGTGTTTAATGCTACTTTAAATAATTATTTGAATAGAGAGCAGTTTTACACTATCAAGTTGTGCTTTGTGATACACTGTGGATGTATATTAGTTACTTTATAAATCAGAATGGGTTTGGCGTTTGGAACTAACTTTTGATGCTTCTCGTCTTTAACGACTATTGTGCAATTCGAAAATTACATTTGTTTATAATATGTTGAATTGATTCATTTAGAGAAAAAAAATAATTTTAATTGATTGAGTATATTTTATGATTAACAGACAAAACTAACGTGAGCTAAGGATATAGGAGTATTTCGATCATTTTTTTACACAAGCTTTGATTCCTAGAAATAAGGCACATCAAGAATACATATGTAAGTTTAACACATTTCTTAAATACATTTTATGCCCCGCTCAGTGGCACTCACTAATACAATAAGTGTACATTCCAGTGTCATTTGGTATTACATTACCAAGTCTACTGCCAATCTAAAGTAAGGCAGCTGCAAGACAAACTAAGAAAACTGGTTTTGACGTTTTTCTGCTGCTCTCTTACAATGTTATTGAACTGTTCATTCATTTTCAGAGACTATACTTCCAATTTCAAGTAATAATAATAAATAAAATACAAACTGACGCTACAGTGATACAACTGAAGTCACTACTTAAATGTCCGTCACAAACACTTAGCTTCATCCCCAAAATCTATTTTCATGGTAAGCACCGACAGCAATATCCTTTGTAAGCGGCTGTTTGCCAGTGATGTCCCCAAAGTATTGCATTGTTTATAAGTATGTTTCAAGTGAATTCCACTTCCATTGCCACTTGAAAACAAAGTAATTTGTAGTTTCTCAAGTGCGCACATCTGACCATGAGTGGTGCTGTTAGGGTACAATGAGAAGTAAAATGACTGTTGTAACCACATAGATGTGAGCTGCAGTTCTAGAGGCGCCTGAAGTCCTGTGAGATCTCATCACATTAAAAACAGCATTCGTGTGATTTGTTGGAACATCCACGTTGCATATCATCCCGTCGCAGCAAGAAATACACTCCTATAAGGAGAGAAAAAAACACATTATAGGAAGTGAAGTATCTATCTTTTTATAAATTGTAAATTATTAAATGGTACTTTCTAAAGTGATCATTCTAACCCTAGCTAATTAGAGGTGTTCTTCACAATCTTTTTCATGATGATTTTAAAACTGACAGGAAATGCATGTTTGTCACCAACTTGTCACTAGGGACAGGTGGCCAACTGCCTGATAAGGAAAATTCCCACAGCTCTATTGATGGGCAGGGTCAAGCCAACCGGCATGAAAGCAAAAGGCATTATTTTCATGCCCTTTTAGATGAAACAAGGAAAGAATATTATTATGTAATGACCTTTTAATAATTTATAAAATGATTACAATATCCATTTGTTTACTATGTGGTTCAGAGTGGAAAGCAGTTTGCAGTTATGTAGTCTACTAGTTATGTAGAAATATAGGTCTGACAAACTTTTAAAGGGAGATTGAGCATTTCATTATTACATTCTCTCTCTAAGAGGTTGAATACATAGTTAAGTGTCATAACAAATTACTTCAGGGAGTTAGGTAGCAAGCTTAAAGCAAAGACCTCAAAAGGTTGTATTTTCTGAGATATTACCAGTGCCATGTGCTAACCCAGTAAGGCAGAAGGATCTCTGTACTCAAGAAATCATGAACATCTTCATGCTTCAACCACCTCCAACTGAGGCAAAGTAAAAACTAAGTTATGTGTGAGGTGAGAGGGGTTTTAAAGGGGTCTCTAGGTTTGGGAAACTTTGCCTACTCCTAGTGGTAGGAATGTAATCCCATATGTAACGGATCGTGGATTCACTCCACGTATATAAAGAAAAGAGATTGCAGAGTTTGTCACCAAAGGGCCACATAACTAATAAGGGGAATAGAGAATTTAAGCTATAAGGAGAGGTTAGCCAACCTGGGTCTGTTTTCTCTACAAAAAGAGTGCTTAAGTGGTGATATTATTATTTTGTAGAAATATATTCAAGGCCCATATACAGAGTTGGAAGAGACTCTGTTTATTCCAAGGAAGTTGTTTGTACTTTAAAGGGACAGTCTACACCAGAATTTTTATTGTTTTAAAAGATAGATAATCCCTTTATTACCCATTCCCCAGATTTGCATAACCAACACAGTTATAATAATATACTTTTAACCTCTGTGATTATCTTGTATCTAAGCCTCTGCAAACTGCCCCTTTTTTCAGTTCTTTTGACAGACTTGCAGTCTAGCCAATCAGTGCCTGCTCCCAGATTACTTCACGTGCACGAGCACAGTGTTATCTATATGAAATATGTGAACTAACACCCTCTAGTGGTGAAAAACTGTTAAAATGCAATCTGAAAGAGGTGGGCTTCAAGGTCTAATAAATTAGCATATGAACCTCCTAGGTTAAGCTTTCAACTAAGAATACCAAGAGAACAAAGCAAAATTGGTGATAAAAGTAAATGGGAAAATTATATAAAATGACATGCTCTATCTGAATCATAAAAGTTTATTTTGGCTTAGACTGTCCCTTTAAGGCTGGAAGAAAGGAGATTTAAGCTCCAGCAACGTAAACGTTTTTTTCATTGTAAGAACAATTAAATAGGGGAACTCATTACCTAAGGAAGTAGTAAATGCCAATACCTTAGATACATTTAAAAATGGCTTTGATACATTTCTGGCAAAAAACATAAGTCAGGGTTATGATTGCTTGTGTTAAATGGGTCACCTTTTTAATAGGATAAAGTTAAGTTCAATTGGAGCTTTTATTCTAAATAAGGTAGGATCTGTATAAGTTGAACTCGATGGACTTCTGTCTTCTCTCAATTTCATCTACTGTATTACATTGTTAAATCAGCTCCAGGTGAAGATGGCTGGTGATTGGTGTCTATGCACATATGCCTCTTGTTATTGGCTCACTGCATGTATTCAGTAACAAACCAGAATTGCTGCTTCAGAGCTATCATTGGGCTAGATTACAAGTGGAGCGCTAAATTATTGTGCTCCCACAAACGGACAAATTTGCCCGTTTGCGGGAGCGCAATCATTAACCAGCCATTACAAGTGGCTGGTTATTGCTACCACGACTTTGTGGTAGCAGTTAGCACTCCAAAAATTAACAAGACATCCGATCTCTGGTTACTTTTCTAAAAGTGACCCGAATGCCCTCAAAATAGAGGGCATGGTATTTTTTTTTTTTAATATAAAAAAAATCTAGCAAGGTGGGAGTGTGAAAAATTGCCTTTACATTGCTGTCTATGGGAACTGTGCTTTCCCATAGACCGCAATGTAAATATATTTTTAAAAATGCTGCCCATCGCTGCGCTACTTACCTCCTTTGCTGCGTAAGGTTCTGATGCCGTTTGTGATGGCATCAGAGCGAGGCTCCCATAGGAGCCTATGGAAGCGCCCTCTCGTGAGCTCGCGTTCGCATTACGATTAACTAATATCACTTGCATTGAAGTGCTATTTAGCGCTCCACTTGTAATTTGGCCCAGTGTGTTTAACCATTTTGCACGGGTTAAACACATTTACACGCGAGCAATAGTGCCATAAGAAAAATGTTCTAACAAATGAGAGAATTTTCTTATTGTACTTTTATGTCTATATAATTTACCGTAATTCAAATTACATCCCAATATATAGTATGCCCATGTATTGTTTTAAGTTTGCCCTATTAGTATCTTTATTTATCAAGCCAGTTTGTTTTCCTCATTTTGAAAGACGCTTTATTGGAGCAGCTTCAGTCTTTGCAAGCTTTCTGCAAGACTAAAGTAAGAGAAGACTCTTTGCACGTACACATTATACAGAAGCTGACAAGAGGTTGATTGTCAAAATAAATTAAATGCAATACTGTCAAAATAAACGCTATACAATAACAATGCCCACTTACCAACTTAAGTGGCTCTACGGTATGTGGTGTAAAATATTACAGTTTATAACAAAGCACACTGCCAACTGGCAATCCTCCTTAATAAAGAAAAACATCCAGCAATGAACATATGTTCTAACTTCTTGAAAAAATATCTGCTTATTGCCAAACACTTCTTTTTTCCTGCCACACCTGATGTCATTGTCTTAACCACAATGCCGACTACAGCTGAAGACAGAAGACATCTTTACAAAGAATGAATGGTCTGTTAGCTCGTATTTTCTGTTTGTTTGTTATTCATGGTACACCTGGGAAATAACCTCTTGCTCCAGTTAGTTTTACCTTTGGAAACGAGTAAATAGTAGCAAATAAAAACTTGTATGTTTATTTTGAATACATTCTGATCTACTACATTGTCCTTTCATCTTGTAGGAGGTGTATCATTTAATTTATACAATCGGTTTCATTCCTTCTCAGATAAGAAAAGTGAACCATTTAAGGGTCCAAATAATTCTATAACAAAAGCAATTAGAAAGTCTATAGTTTGATAGCATTGGTGAAAAAAGCCATTAAATATAAACCCATTACGCAAACCATTAAAGGACTAAAACTAGCAACCTCCTATTTGGACCAGGACGTTAAAAATGTAATACCCTATAATCATTAATGAATTAAATACATGCTCTAAATTATTGGTGTTGGTCATTTTTTAATCACTGGCCCTAGCAAAGTAGTGGCAGTCACACATAGTGGCTAAACACTGGTATAGACATGCGGTGAGCCACAAGCATTTAGGAAACTGACTGTGATTAGCCACTATGTGTGACTGCCACTACTGATTGGCTTACTGGCTGTGGACTGTTGTCAAAAGACCTATAAGCTTCATAACTTCTCGGCCACCTCAAAGGTTGAGGAGCTAAATTACCCTAAACCCATTTGTACATGGTGACTGACAAGCCCTGCTTGCAGAGGGCTATGGGTATGGAACACTGCTCTTCTGCCTGCGTGCTGCAAATGCAGACTGATAGTTTCCATAAGTGGGAAGCTTGTATGCCCATCTAATTATAACTCGAGCCCATAGTAACAATAGTAAGTTATTGGAAACATATTAATGAGAATGTCCCTGTAAAGCACTTTGAAGTATGTTGGAATATGTTAAAGAGAGCTGATGTTGACAGGATGTCCAGCATCCATTGTTTTGGGGAGGAAAGTTTCACAGGCAGTTGTAACACAGACACCCCAGTGAGCCAATAATTATCTGATGTAACTTATGTAAAAAAATATATATTTTTTAAATTAACTCACTGTATGCCCATAATCCTTATGATGGTGACACCCCACAGAGCGACATTCCTCTTTAGTGGCACATTTCTTGGTGACAAACTTACTCCTTCCAAGGCTTGTAAAGTGGTGCACAGTTTTACAAAAATGTGTGTCTGCAAGAAAATAAAAACAGGGGTAAATACCATTTTGATATCATTTGCAGAACTATAAGATTGCTATGTACACCAGAGACCTAATTAGACCTCACTGTGGCCCAGGGCAAAGTCTTTGGCAGGGCCCCCCTTATTTGAACAAAACCATTTCCAAAGCATAGATTATATATATATATATATATATATATATATATATATATATATATATATATATATATATATAGTGACAACCAGGGTTAACCAACCCTGCAACAGTCACTTGTTTGTCACAGAAAGAGTTAACAGACCCTTTCCACTGTAACCAATTTGTCACAGTATAGCCACTCCAGGCAAGCCTATGAATTAGTTCAGTGGGTGCATGGGTTAAAAACACTCTCTAGTATATTATAGACCTAGAACAAAATGCTCAAACCTCCCCTTTAATGCCACCCACACAAACTATCTCTAAACTGTACATGTTAGCAAAAATGTATCTAAAAAACACAATATTAATACTACCAGTCTCTTTCAGTAATGTAGATCAAATATTAGACCAAAGCAGAAACTTTAAAAGGAATATTTATTATGAGCAAAAATGGAAAATCGGTCACAGTGCATCATTAGGAAAAGATGTTAACAAATAAAATTATACACGAGCAAACAGTTTTTAAAATAAAAAAGAAGAAATAACAGAACCTAATACTGTACTAGCTTAGATGTCTGTGCCAGGGAGATTGGCAAGAAAAGATCTTCACTCACACTGTTGGTACGCAGACTCAAATGCAGAAAGAACAACTTTTATTGCTAAAATCAAAGCTTAATACATTTTCTCTGATATCAGCTTGCTTGACCAAACCTCCTTCCAGGGGGGCCAGGGAAATATCCACCCCTCTCTTTTGCTATGTATATCTAGCTCATATAAACAGATAGGCAATCCCTTTATTGCAAGGCTGGTTGTCCTGTCAATCACCTATGGTTAGTGCCTGGATAGAGGCACTGTGTTCTATCACTCTCTGTGCTGACAGGTTATGGCAATAAAATGACCATAGGCCAAGTTCTCTTCAAACTTACTGAGAAATCCAAACTTTTTAATTAAAGAGACAGTCTAGTCAAAATTAAACTTTCATGATTCAAATAGTGCATGCAATTTTAAATAACTTTCCACTTTTATCATCAAATTTGCTTTGTTCTTTTGGTATTCTTTGTTGAAAGCTAAACCTAGGTAGGCTCATATGCTAATGTCTAAGCCCTTGAAGGCTACCTCTTATCTCAGTGCATTTTAAAAGTTTTCCACAGTTAGACAGTGCTAGTTCATGTGTGCCATAAAGATAACATTGTGCTCACTCAGTCAGTCAGAACTGATTGGCTAAAATGCAAGTCTGTCAAAAGAACTGAAATATGTAGGCAGTCTCCATAGGCTTAGAAACAAGGTAACCACAGAGGTAAAAAGTATATTAATATAACTGTGTAGGTTATACAAAATGGGAAAAGGGTAACAAAGGGATTATCTATCTTTTTGAACAATACAAATTCTTGAGTAGACTATCCCTTTAATATTGTTTTTTTGTTTTGTTATTTTTTAACTATTTTATCCCTGCCTGAAAATCACAATCTTCTCTGCCTGTGTCTTGGGTTTGTTTTTTTGTGTTCTAATATGCAAATAATAGTCTATATTTATTTAAAACAACAAATATTACCTTTCTGATTACAGTACTTTACTATCTTTCTCAGTTTATTATGTATACAAGAATGATATAAAACTACCTTTGAGGTTACAACCATTAACAACCTGTTTGTTTATAATGCTTTCACCCAATTAGCAATTACCGAAACCTGGCTCTTTTTTTGACACGGTTTCCAGCTCTCACACATGGTGGTTTCCACTTTAGCCATACCCCTAGGCCAGGTGAGAGAGTGTGGCAGTGTTTGGATCCTTCTCTCCCCCTCCTGCACCTATCAGTAGTCATCTACTTCCACTCTCATCTTTCTCCTTCTCCTCTTTTGAAGTCCACTGCATTTATCTGTTCTCTCCCCCCCCCCCCCCCTCAGAGTGGCAGTCATCTATCGCCCTCCTAGATCAATCTCCTAATTCCTAGACAACTTTGCTGCATGGCTTCCCTACTTTCTCTCCATGAATATACCCATGCTAATACTTGGGGACTTCAACAGCCCCATTGATAGCCCATCTGCACCTGCTGACTTCTTTCACATCCTCTTTCAGTCTCTCACAATCCACCCTATTCCCTACTCACCGTAACGGACACTCTATTGACCTGGTATTTTCATACCTCTGCTCTATATCTGACTTCACCTGTCACCCTTTTCAGACCACCACCTGCTCACCTATAATCTTAATGCATCAGCTAAACCCACTCCATCTCACCCCTGCACCTGTAGAAAACTGTACGCTATGGATCCACTACAATTTTCCAAACTCATTCAACATCTCCTCCCTCACACTTCCACTATAACCTGTCCTGATCTTGCCATAGCCCACAATAACAAAACTCTTTCTTCTGCATTAGACACTCCTCGCCAACTGTGTAAACCACTCACACTATCTGTTACAACACTGGCACTCTCAGAAAACACCCTACCTACAAAAATGCTCCCGCACTGCTGAGCATGTGTGGAGGAAATCTCGCTCTGAATCTGCTTTCATCCACTATAAGTTCATTTTTCCTTCATTCATACATATTTACACGTCATTTACCCAAGCAAACCTCTTCTCTTATATCTTCTCTTTCCTCAAACCCTAAACAGCTCTAATCTACTTTCTATTCTTTTATCAACCCACCTGCAACACCCCCCCCCCCCCGTTTGTCTTTAGTGCTCAATACCTAGCAGACTACTTTTTTAAACACATACTAAATGAAGCAACACCCTGACACAAACCTGCAATGTACCAACTCCACCTCCAGTACCCCCTCTTCCACCCTCTGCGTCTTCCCTCCAGCCACAGAGAATGACGTTTGTTCTTTACTATCTTCCTCACTACCTGCCCACTCGACCCTATCCCTTCTCATCTAAAACCTTCTGTCTTCCACCCTCACTCTTGCTCACATCTTCAACCTATCCCTCTCTAACAGTTTATTCCCCTCTTCTTTCAAAGATTCAAAGGTCACTACAATACTCACAAAACCCTCCCTTGATCCTAATTCTCCTGCAAACTACCGCCCCATATCTCTGATTTCACTAACATCAAAACACTCAACTGAAACTGTTCTCACCAAGGTTACTAATGTTCTTCTTTGTGCTAAAGGTAACAGCCAGTACTCTATACTTACCTTACTTGACCTCTCAGCTGCCTTCAGTGCAGTTGACCACCCCCTCCTCCTACCGACCCTCAGCTCTCTTGGTCTTTGTGACACTGCTCTCTCTTGGATTCACTCTTATCTTTCTAAAAGGTCCTTTTCTGAGTCATTTGCTGGCGACTCCTCTTCAATGCCTCTGTCTGTTGGAGTACCTCAAAGCTCTGTCCTGGGTCCTCTACTCTTCTTCATTTATACTTCTTTACTGGATAAACTTTGCGGATGACACTCAGATCTATCTATCTATCCACTCCTGCTCTCATTCTCCCTGTCCTTACTAACGTCAGTGACTGCATATCCGGCATTCCTTCCTTGATGGCCTCTCACTACCAAAAGATTAACATGTCTAAGACTGAGCTCCTTCTAATCTCTACCTCTAGCTTGACCCCAATTTCTGACTTTTCTATCCCCAACAACGTCATCATTATCTCCCCATTACATTACAGCTGCCTCAGAGTTACAAGTGACTGAAATCTGTCCTTCATCCCCCACATCAAATTGCTTCCTTCACCTAGCCACAACCACCAACACAATATTTCCAAAATCTGCCCTTTTCTGAGCGCTGACACCACAAAGCAAATAATCCACTCTCTTGTAATTTCCCAACTTGAACACTGCAATAACCTACTCACTGGCCTTCCCCCCTTCAAATGCCTCTGCCAGACTCATCCACCTTTCCCGTCGCTCTGCATCTGCTGCACCTGTCCCTTCATTGGCTCCCAATTCACAGCATAATTAAATTCAAAATTCACACTCTTACCTACTAATCCCTTACCAATGCAGCTCCCCTCTACCTATCCTCACTAATAAACAACAAGATCCACTAAGATCCAACAATGACCTGCTCCTTGCATCTTCGATTATCACATCTTCCAATGCTAGATTGCAGGACCTACCCTCTGGAATACTCTCCCTTGTGCGGTCAGATGTTTCTAATCTGCCTTCTTTTAAGCACTCCCTAAAGACATTTTTTTGTTCAGGGAAGCCTACCCAACTCAGCAACTTATTAATTCCACTTACTATAATTGCCCTCATCTAACTCTGTATAAAGATCATTCTCACTCTTGAAGTCCTCAACCCCTGTTTCTTCCCCTCCTACTCTTTAGGATTGTTAGTTCCCACGGGAATAGGGTCCTCAATTCCTCCTGTATGTGTTTGTCAAATTTTGTCTTATCTCCTACAAAATGTTTTATCATTGTTTTATTTAAATTGTAATCATGGATAGCACTGAGAAATATGTTGGTGCTTTATAAATAAAGTATAATAATAATACATGTACAAGTTTTGACATGTAAATATTGCATAAGGGACATAAGGGGCGCGATCCAATATAGATCACAGTTTGCGGCGTAAGCGAGGGAACCCACGTCGCCCGCAGTTTCAGCTCGCAACTCGAGCCATCCAATATGCGGCGCCGTCACTTGCTAAAGTGGCGCAAGTCTCACAAACCAGCGATGTCCAGAAATCTGCGTAAGTACAGATTTTTGGAGTCGCCAGTGACTTGCGCCACGTTAGAAACTGCCGGCGCCTACAAAACCTGACTAAAGTCTAAATCACCCGCACTGTCTAACACGCCTCCTAAACATAGCCCGACACGTCTAACACGCCTCCCTAACATAGCCCGACACGTCTAACCCTCTATCCGCTATCCCCCCTCACTATCCTAAAAATAAAAAAGCTATTAACCCCTAAACCGCCGCTCCCGTACCCCGCCGCAACCTAATAAAGTTATTAACCCCTAAACTGTCGCTCCTGTACCCCGCCGCCAGCTATATTATATCTATAACCCCCTAAAGAGAGCCCCTATACCGCCGCCATCTATCTTAAAATTATTAACCCCTAATGTAAGCCCCTAACACCGCCGCCATCTCTATTAAAATGATTAACCCCGAATTTAATCTACCTACCCCGCCGCCAGCTATATTATCTATATTAACCCTAAGTATATTATAGTTAATATAGGTATTACATTATATATATTAACTATATTAACCCTAATTATATTAGGGTTAATATAGTTAATATAGTTACTATAGTATTTATATTAACTATATTAACTCTATCTAACCCTAACACCCCTAACTAAATTTATATTAAATTAATCTAATTCATTTATAAACTAAAATATTCCTATTTAAATCTAAATACTTACCTATAAAATAAACCCTAAGATAGCTACAATATAATTAATAATTACATTGTAGCTATGTTAGGGTTAATATTTATTTTACAGGTAAATTGTTAATTATTTTAACTAGGTATAATAGCTATTAAATAGTTATTAACTATTTAATATCTACCTAGTTAAAATAATTACCCAATTACCTGTAAAATAAACCCTAACCTAAGTTACAAATACACCTACACTATCAATAAATTAAATAAACTACAAACATCTATCTAAAAATACAATTAAATTAACTAAACTAAATTACAAAAAAAACAAACACTAAATTACAAAAAATAAAAAAAAGATTACAAGATGTTTAAGCTAATTACACCTATTCTAAGCCCCCTAATAAAATAATAAACCCCCAAAATAAAAAAAATTCCCTGCCCTATTCTAAATTAAAAAAATTTCAAAGCTCTTTACCTTACCAGCCCTTAAAAGGGCCTTTTGTGGGGCATGCCCCAAAGAATTCAGCTCTATTGCATACAAATACAATACCCCCCCCCATTACAACCCACCACCCACATACCCCTATTCTAAAACCACCCAAACCCCCCTTAAAAAAAGCCTAACACTACCCCCCTGAAGATCTCCCTACCTTGTCTTCACCACACCGGGCCGAACTCCTGATCCGATCCGGGCGATGTCTTCCTCCAAGCGGCAAAGAAGAATTCTTCCTCCGGCGATGTCTTCCTCCAAGCGGCAAAGAAGAATTCTTCCTCCGGCGACGTCTTCCTCCAAGCGGCAGCAAAGTCTTCATTCTTCCGGCGGCATCTTCAATCTTCTTTCTTCGCTCCGCCACCACGGAGCATCCATCCCGGCCGACGACTGAACGACGAATGAGGTACCTTTAAATGACGTCATCCAAGATGGCGTCCACCGAATTCCGATTGGCTGATAGGATTCTATCAGCCAATCGGAATTAAGTTAGAAAAATCTGATTGGCTGATTGAATCAGCCAATCAGATTCAAGTTCAATCCGATTGGCTGATCCAATCAGCCAATCAGATTGAGCTCGCATTCTATTGGCTGTTCCGATCAGCCAATAGAATGCGAGCTCAATCTGATTGGCTGATTGGATCAGCCAATCGGATTGAACTTGAATCTGATTGGCTGATTCAATCAGCCAATCAGATTTTTCTAACTTAATTCCGATTGGCTGATAGAATCCTATCAGCCAATCGGAATTCGGCGGACGCCATCTTGGATGACGTCATTTAAAGGTACCTCATTCGTCGTTCAGTCGTCGGCCGGGATGGATGCTCCGTGGCGGCGGAGCGAAGAAAGAAGATTGAAGATGCCGCCGGAAGAATGAAGACTTTGCTGCCGCTTGGAGGAAGACGTCGCCGGAGGAAGAATTCTTCTTTGCCGCTTGGAGAAAGACATCGCCGGAGGAAGAATTCTTCTTTGCCGCTTGGAGGAAGACATCGCCCGGATCAGATCAGGAGTTCGGCCCGGTGTGGTGAAGACAAGGTAGGGAGATCTTCAGGGGGATAGTGTTAGGCTTTTTTAAGGGGGGTTTGGGTAGTTTTAGAATAGGGGTATGTGGGTGGTGGGTTGTAATGGGGGGGGGTATTGTATTTGTATGCAAAAGAGCTAAATTCTTTGGGGCATGCCCCACAAAAGGCCCTTTTAAGGGCTGGTAAGGTAAAGAGCTTTGAATTTTTTTTAATTTAGAATAGGGCAGGGAATTTTTTTTATTTTGGGGGTTTATTATTTTATTAGGGGGCTTAGAATAGGTGTAATTAGCTTAAACATCTTGTAATCTTTTTTTTATTTTTTGTAATTTAGTGTTTTTTTTTTTTTGTAATTTAGTTTAGTTAATTTAATTGTATTTTTAGATAGATGTTTGTAGTTTATTTAATTTATTGATAGTGTAGGTGTATTTGTAACTTAGGTTAGGATTTATTTTACAGGTAATTGGGTAATTATTTTAACTAGGTAGATATTAAATAGTTAATAACTATTTAATAGCTATTATACCTAGTTAAAAAAATTAACAATTTACCTGTAAAATAAATATTAACCCTAACATAGCTACAATGTAATTATTAATTATATTGTAGCTATCTTAGGGTTTATTTTATAGGTAAGTATTTAGATTTAAATAGGAATATTTTAGTTTATAAATGAATTAGATTAATTTAATATAAATTTAGTTATGGGTGTTAGGGTTAGATAGAGTTAATATAGTTAATATAAATACTATAGTAACTATATTAACTATATTAACCCTAATATAATTTGGGTTAATATAGTTAATATATATAATGTAATACCTATATTAACTATAATATACTTAGGGTTAATATAGATAATATAGCTGGCGGCGGGGTAGGTAGATTAAATTAGGGGTTAATCATTTTAATAGAGATGGCGGCGGTGTAAGGGGCTTACATTAGGGGTTAATAATATTAATATAGCTGGCGGTGGTATAGGGGGATTAGATTAGGGGTTAATAATTTTTATATAGGTGGCGGCGGTGTAAGGGGTCAGATTAGGGGATAGATAAGGTAGATGACAGCGGTGTAAGGGGTTATAATTAGGGGATAGATAAGGTAGATGGCGGCGGTTTTAGGGGCTCACAGTAGGGGGTTAGTTTATGTAGATGGCGGCGGGGTCCGGGAGCGTCGGTTTAGGGGTTAATAACTTTATTAGGGATTTCGGGGGGGGATCGCGGTTGACAGGTAGATAGACATTGCGCATGCGTTATGTGTTAGGTTTATTTTAGAAGATCGCGGTTGACAGGGAGATAGACATTGCGCATGCGTTAGGTGTTAGGTTTATTTTAGAAGATCGCGGTTGACAGGGAGATAGACATTGCGCATGCGTTAGGTGTTAGGTTTATTTTAGCAGCCAGTTTAGGGAGTTACGGGGCTCCAATAGTCAGCGTAAGGCTTCTTACGGCTGCTTTTTGTGGCGAGGTGAAAATGGAGTAAGTTTTCTCCATTTTCGCCACGTAAGTCCTTACGCTGCATATTGGATACCAAACTGCGCTGGTTTGGTATACCTGCCTATGGCCCAAAAAACTACGGGCGACGGCAGAAATATACGCGCGTAACTTCTAGGTTACGCCGTATATGTGATACCAAACCAGCGTAAATATTGGCGTCGCCGGCTTTTGCGGGCGACGATTTTTATCGGATGGACCCCTATATGTTGTTTACACTTGATCCCATCCCCTCTCAAAACTGTGCCATTTTACAGATGCAAATATTTCTAAATTCAATTTTTTCCAAAATCCAAACCTTTTCTGGTCTCAAGCAATTTGGATAAAGAGTTGTATTGTGTGTGCATGTGCACTGTTCACCTGCCCCTAATATATATATATATATGTATATATATATATATATATATATATATATATAAAAATCAATGTAAATATTTGCATAGGAAATTAGTACATCTAGGCAAGTATCCCCGCTTGCTTTTCCCCAGAAATTCTTAATATACAATGTTTCCAATGCACAAGAGAATTGTGGGTAAGATATGCAAATTAGATATGCAAATGCTCAGGTTTTTTTGCTTCAAAAATACTGTTTTGACACAGCGATCCTTTTATACAGGATTATGACAGCAAACCAGAAATCACTCACTAGACAAGCCTGTTTCGTTCTTTTTGGAACTCATCAGTAGGAGACAGATTTCTGGTTGCTGTATTGGTAAAGCTATTTTCATGGTTAAACCAAAATTCATTAATATTATGGGGGGAGATAAAAAACTGAAATTAAAATCCTCCATGTCTCAAAATTAAATCAATGCAAATATTAATTTTTTTATATATATATATATAATACTCCACAAGAACCCAGCACTCACTCAGCGTCACAGTTCCCAGGGTGCCCACCAAATCTTCAAATACACAAATCCTTTTCAAGAAGCAGGCACTCGCTGATATTTGATCAATTTAATGCATCAAGATAATAAACAGTGAACGTTTTCGGGCATTCGAAAACGTTCACTGTTTATTATCTTGATGCATTAAATTGATGAAATACCAGCGAGTGCCTGCTTCCTGAAAAGGATTTATATATATATATACAACCACATAGTATATTTTGTGAGTTACTTCCTTTAATATGTTTAAGACAATTACACATTATCTAGTGAAATATCAGTCTGTACGTGTATATGAAGTTTAATCACAAATACAAATCAATATAAACAAACACATGCACATACACATATGCACAAATAAACACATATACACACACATATCCTGTACTGAGCTCAGGCTGATTTACAAACACTACAGTACTAAGAAGAACTAAACACTAAAACAATTACCCCAGCAAACTCTTTTTTTCCCTGAGTGTTTCTCAGTCACCACAAGTTTAGCAACCTCTAGTAGTAATAAAAAAAAACGTAGCTTTGTAATAAGCTGCTCTAAAATCTGATTTTACTTGGGTACACTAGAGTTGCATGAAAGTATCGTTCATATACTAATTTGAATGTGAGTAACAAATAAAACCACAGAAACAAACGTAACTGAAATATGTATACTTACTTTGAGGACACCATTTGTCTTCTGCCCATCGGTTGCAGTTATAGTTATCAATAGCTGTTTCACAAGTAAAACATTTGAAACTGTTTGGGAATGGTGTGGCTGAAAATAAACATTAAGAGTTAATAAATGGACATGGCACAAGTGGTGATTTGATAAGTACTAACTATCAATGTTTTTGGCATTTTTGTGCTATACAAACCGCCTACAAAAATCAAATGCTGTATGATAAATATAACAGACTAATCAATTAATTTCTACCATATAACTTAAGTTACAGACAGATAATGTCTGACTATATCAAATACAATTTTAACATTAGCGATGCTATAATGCTATGTGTTCTACCCCCCATGCTTATAGTGCTGCTCGGGAGCCACAGAGCACTGCCGCTGATCCAATCAGTAATGCTAATCACACAGCTGGGTCATGCAACTAGCCCTGCTGATAGGACTTTAAGCGTGTGTTAAACACATAGCATTACAGCATCTCTAGTGTTAAATTACATGCTCTAATGGATTAGAGCATGCAATTGTACCACTATAATGGTCCTTTAATTCTGTGTTGCCTGAAAATGGGCCCAAGGATAGTTAATTAGGTTTAATAAAGGTTTTTTAAATCAGGGGTCATGTGAAATTTAGAAGCTAGCGACGCAATTTTTATGAGCCAGAATAAAGTGACTGTATGTAGGTGTACACACACATATATATACTGTATATATATATATATATATATATATATATATATACACACACATATATATATATATATATATATATATACACACACACACACATATATATATATATACACACACACACACACATATATATATATATATACACACATACACACACATATATATATATATACACACACATATATATATATATATATATACACACACACACACACACACATATATATATATATATATATATATATATACACACACACACACACATATATATATATATATATATATATACACACACACACACACATATATATATATATATATATATACACACATACACAAACATATATATATATATATACACACACACACACACATATATATATATATATATATATACACACACACACACACACACATATATATATATATATATATACACACATACACACACATATATATATACTGTATATATATATATATATATATATATATATATATATACACACAGACACACACACACACACACACATATATATATATATAGTACATATACTTAGTACAGTGGATGGTCAATAACAGAGATGGGGAATTACTATTCCATTAATCATGTCAAGAAGTTTTACATTTCTGTCTAAAATAATTACCAGCTACTGAGAAAACAGGGATCCCTACTATAAATAAATAAAATTTCTGTCCTAATAATAATTCATGCAATGCAATTGGCAATAAATCGAGGGTTTCCAATAAATCGAGGGTTTCAAAAAGTTTATGTCTACATATGCCTCAACGTTACATTAAAAGTTTAATTTGTGGCCACCAAAATCAGTGAGTGCTGTATTTTGCTATTGAAGTATAATTGGTCAAGCACCGTGGTGCTCATGTCCAGTTTTGAGAGTGCACGGTCTTCTTGTAATGAGTAATGTAAAGAGTAATGGATTGTGGACTCTCACCACCTTTATGAAAGAAAACAGTCTACATGAAATTAGGTCCCTAGGGTTTGTGGTCATCTAACATAACATTCATCAAAAATAAAAAACGTATATATTGCTATTAGTAGGTCCATAATCTTTTTTTTTTTATTACAAAAGAAAAAGATAGAAAAGCGCAACACGCTCTAAGTGTAGATGGTATACACAATTTTATTGATAGCCCCTTCCCAGAGTGCTACTCACAGAATGAACATTAAAACAGTGCACATCGGTTGTATACAACCATGAAGCTTGCTTCACCGTCTGACGTGTCCGCCTCCTTCCAAGCTGTCAGAGAGAGCAAATCCAATCATCTGTGTGCTTGACACCCCTTTCAAATTGAATTCCACAGTTGATAGTGTGAATGAAAGGCATACACTGAGGCACGTATTATATAAAACTACAAGTCCAATATAACATTAAAAGTTACGATCTCTCAGCTCACCACAATGGTCACACTATCGTGAACCTGGTAGCCTCCCTGATACCTTTAAAACAAACTAACTCAACGTACGTTTCGTTTCATTCAGATGGTTCCAAGGAATTTAAGATTAAAAGTAGATGCACATGCATGAGTACGTATGTAGTGTACCAGTTAAAATGTAAATGTAATCTTATCTATATAGGAAGAACTAAAAGAAAGGTCAAGTATAGATTCAAAGAACATCTAACTAATATAGAAAAAAGTCTGGATACTCATAGTGTACCTGTACATTTTAAAATTTATCATAATAATGATATCAGTGACTTAGAAATTAAAGTAATAGAGTGGATATCTCCCAATATCTGGGATACAAATAGACTTCTCAAACTTAGACAAAGGGAGACTTTTTGGATAAAAGAAATAGATTGTCTGCAACCAAAAGGGTTAAACATAGATCTGGATATCCAATCATTTTTAGTATAAATTATTTTAAGGATTAGGAAATTTTATATAGGGAGGATTTTACCAAAACAATTATTTAATATATATTTTTTGTTTTTTTTCATCAAATAATTTTTATTATTTTCAAAGCAAAATCAAACTGAAAATCACATATAACAAGTGTACAAGGGTATAACGCCAAGTGTACAGACAGTAATCACATATACAATAGCATATACATTAGGATCATATAACATAGTGTAATGTCAGTTTAAGGTATTCTATTCCAAGATTTGCTAGGTTAGGCAGAGAAAAATAAAACACACTGTGTCAAAACTCACAGAATATATATTTTTTTTATGTATTTTTATATTTAATATATGCTTTTTAGGTAACATAAATTATAATATATACTAGAAATTTGATGAATTTTATTATTATATTGTATAGGTATGAGATTTTAATATTTTATGATATGAATTTACAAAAGTTTTTTTAAGAGTTATTCGATTACCATGAATGATAATTATGTATTGCCTAAATGATGTTTTATTATGTTCTTTAGTTAGTAGATAATAGTGTATTTATATATTTTATCTATATCGAATATGTATTGCCTTGAAGAAGGGGTTAATTTATCACCTGCTGATTTAAACACCTGTTGATGTAACAGCCTTTTTAAGGAGCATTTCCTGTTAGACAAAATACTCTTGAAAAAGTTTCTAGCATAGAAACGAAACGTACGTTGAGTTAGTTTGTTTTAAAGATCTCAGGGAGGCTACCAGGTTCACGATAGTGTGACCATTGTGGTGAGCTGAGAGATCGTAACTTTTAATGTTATATTGGACTTGTAGTTTTATATAATACGTGCCTCAGTGTATGCCTTTCATTAACACTATCAACTGTGGAATTCGATTTGAAAGGGGTGTCAAGCACCCGGATGATTGGATTTGCTCTCTCTGACAGCTTGGAAGGAGGCGGACACGTCAGACGCTGAAGCAAGCTTCATGGTTGTATACAACCGATGTGCACTGTTTTAATGTTCATTCTTTGAGTAACACTCTGGGAAGGGGCTATCAATAAAATTGTGTATACCATCTACACTTAGAGCGTGTTGCGCTTTTCTATCTTTTTCTTTTGTAGTTACGATTTGACGAGTCTGTGATGGGACTTTTTTGAGGAGCTGCATCATTTACACGCTGGATTTATGGGACTATATGAACTCCCTCTCCTAAAACCAAGTAATTTTGTATCATATTAACACAATACAGGATTGTAGGGAGTTAAACGGAGACGCCTGTGATCTCATAATTGTGAAATATATGTAAATCAGTAGCACACTGTTTGTTTGTTTTTTCTGTATTGCTTTTTTTTTATTCCTTTAAATCCTCTGCAATTCACACATGGCAAGCTCCAATGAATGCAAGCTCAATCCTATTGGCTGATTGGATCAGCCAATAGGATTGAAGTTCAATCCTGTTGGCTGATTGCATCAGCCAATAGGATTTTTTCAACCTTAATTCTGATTGGCTGATAGAATTCTATCAGCCAATCGGAATCAAAGGGACACCATCTTGGATGACGTCACTTAAAGAAACATTCATTCGGGAAAAAAGACTTTGATGGAAAAGGATGCTCTGCGCCGGATGTCTTGAAGATGGAGCCGCTCCGCACCGGATGGATGAAGATAGAAGATCCCGTCTGGATGAAGACTTCTGCCCATCTGGAAGGCCACTTCTCCCGGCTTGTATGAAGACTTCTCCCGGCTTCGTTGAGGACTTCTTGCCGCTTCATTGAGGACTTCTCCCGGCTTCGTTGATGATGGATGTCGACTCTTCAAAACTGTAAGTGGATCTTCAGGGGTAAGTGTTAGGTTTTTTTAAGGGTTTATTGGGTGGGTTTTATTTTTAGGTTAGGGTTTGGGCCACAATAGAGCTAAATGCTCTTTTAAGGGCAATGCCCATCCAAATGCCCTTTTCAGGGCAATGGGGAGCTTAGGTTTTTTTAGTTAGGTTTTTATTTGGGGGTTTGGTTTTGTGGGTGGTGGGTTTTACTGTTGGGGGGGTGTTTGTATTTTTTTTCAGGTAAAAGAGTTGATTTCTTTGGGGCAATACCCCGCAAAAGGCCCTTTTAAGGGCTATTGGTAGTTTAGTTTAGGCTAGGTTTTTGTTTTTTTTGGGGGGGGGGGGCTTTTTTATTTTGATAGGGCTATTAGATTAGGTGTAATTAGTTTAAATATCTTGTAATTTGTTTTTTATTTTGTGTAATTTAGTGTTTGTTTTTTGTAATTTAGGTAATTGTATTTAATTTAGTTAATTGTATTTAACCCCTTAATGACCGAGGATGTACGCCATACGTCCTCAGAAAAAATACAGTTAACGCCTGAGGACGTATGGCGTAAGTCCTCGGTTTGGAAAGCAGCTGGAAGGGATCCTGATCGCTTCCAGCTGCTTTCCGGTTATTGCAGGATGCCTCAATATCGAGGCATCCTGCAAAAACAATTTGTACCCCTCCGGTGCAGAGAGAGCCACTCTGTGGCCCTCTCTACACCGGACATCGATGGCCCCATTTGTTGGTGGGTGGGAGCTGCAGTGGGAGGCGGGTGGGCGGCCATCTATGGTTTCTGAGACACAGAGGGGGGCGGGACAGTCAGGGGCGCGCACAGACATGCGCGCGCGTGCACCGGGGCGGCGGGCGCGTGCACGGGGAGGGAGCGGGTGGGAACCGATTACACTACAGAAATGATCCTGTGTAAGTGGGAGGAAGGGGGGGAATAAATGCAACCAAAAAGTCATCTAAGGGATCTGGGAGGGGGTGGGGGTTGGTCGTGGGGAAGCTACACTACAGAAAAAAAAAAAAAAAAAAAAAAAAAGAGAAAAAATATTGTAAACTGGGTACTGGCAGACAGCTGCCAGTACCCGAGATGGCTGCCAAGAAGGTAGAGGGGGAGGTTAGAGAGCTGTTGGGGGGGGGGGGGGGCAGGGAGGTTGGGGGCTAAGGGGGGGATCCTACACAGCAGCATATGTAAATATGCACAGGGAAAAAAAAGAAAGAAAAAAAGGATGCCTTTTATTTTAGTACTGGCAGACTTTCTGCCAGTACTTAAGATGGCTGGGACAATTGTGGGGTGGGGGTGGGAAGAGAACTGTTTGGGAGGGATCAGGGGGGGTGATGTGTCAGATGGGAGCCTGATCTCTACACTAAAGCTAAAATTAACCCTACAAGCTACCTAATTAACACCTTCACTGCTAGCCATAATACACGTGTGATGCGCAGCGGCATTTAGCGACCTTCTAAATACCAAAAAGCAACGCCAAAGCCATATATGTCTGCAATTTCTGAACAAAGGGGATCCCAGAGAAGCATTTAGAACCATTTGTGCCATAATTACACAAGCTGTTTGTAAATGATTTCAGTGAGAAACCTAAAATTTGGAAAATTTTTACGTTTTTTTTTTTATTTTATCGCATTTGGCGGTGAAATGGTGGTATGAAATATACCAAAATGGGCCTAGATCAATACTTTGGGTTGTCTACTACACTACACTAAAGCTAAAATTACCCCAAAAAGCTGCCTACATGCTCCCTAATTAACCCCTTCACTGCTGGACATAATACATGTGTGGTGCGCAATGGCATTTAGCGGCCTTCTAATTACTAAAAAGCAACTCCAAAGCCATATATGTCTGCTATTTCTGAACAAAGGGGATCCCAGAGAAAAATTTACAACCATTTATGCCATAATTGCACAAGCTGTTTGTAAATAATTTCAGTGAGAAACCTAAAGTTTGTAAAAAAAAATGTGAAAAAGTGAACGATTTTTTTTATTTGATCACATTTGGCGGTGAAATGGTGGTATGAAATATACCAAAATTGGCCTAGATCAATACTTTGGGATGTCTTCTAAAAAAAAATATATACATGTCATGGGATATTCAGGGATTCCTGAAAGATATCAGTGTTCTAATGTAACTAGCGCTAATTTTAAAAAAAAAGTGGTTTGGAAATAGCAAAGTGCTACTTGTATTTATGGCCCTATAACTTGCAAAAAAAGCAAAGAACATGTAAACATTGGGTATTTCTAAACTCTGGACAAAATTTAGAAACTATTTAGCATGGGTGGTTTTTGGTGGTTGTAGATGTGTTACAGATTTTGTGGGTCAAAGTTAGAAAAAGTGTGTTTTTTCCATTTTCTCCTCATATTTTATAAAAAAATTTATAGTAAATTATAAGATATGATGAAAATAATGGTTTCTTTAGAAAGTCAATTTAATGGCGAGAAAAACGATATATAATATGTGTGGGTAGAGTAAACGAGTAAGAGGAAAATTACAGCTAAACACAAACACCTCAAAAATGTAAAAATAGCCTTGGTCCCAAACGGACAGAAAATGGAAAAGTGCTGTGGTCATTAAGGGGTTAATTTAGGTAATTTATTTAATTGTAGTGTAGTGTTAGGTGTCAGTGTAACTTAGGTTAGGTTTTATTTTACAGGTAAATTTGTATTTATTTTAGCTAGGTAGTTAGTAAATAGTTAATAACTATTTACTAACTATTCTACCTAGTTAAAATTAAGACAAACTTAGCTGTGAAATAAAAATAAAACCTAAGATAGATACAATGTAACTATTAGTTATATTGTAGCTAGATTAGGGTTTATTTTACAGGTAAGTATTTAGTTTTAAATAGGAATTATTTAGATTATTAATTGTAGGTTTTATTTAGATCTATTTTAATTATATTTAAGTTAGGGGGTCTTAGGGTTAGACTTAGGTTTAGGGGTTAATAAATTTAATATAGTAGCAGCGATGTTGGGGACGGCAGATTAGGGGTTAATAATTTTTAACTAGTGTTTGCGAGGCGGGAATGCGGCGGTTTAGGGGTTACTGTTTATTATAGGGGCGGCAGATTAGGGGTTAATAAGTGTAGGTAGGTTGCGGCGACATTGGGGCGGCAGATTAAGAGTTAAAAAATATAATGTAGGTGTCGGCGATGTCGGGGCAGCAGATTAGGGGTTAATAAGTATAATGTAGGTGTCGGCAATGTCCGGAGCGGCAGATTAGGGGTTAATAAGTATAATGTAGGTGTTGGCGATGTTGGGGGCGGCAGATTAGGGGTTAATAAGTGTAAGATTAGGGGTGTTTAGACTTGGGGTTTATGTTAGGGTGTTAGGTGAAAACATAAATTTTCTTTCCCCATAGGAATTAATGGGGCTGCGTTACGGAGCTTTACGCTGCTTTATTACAGGTGTTAGGCTTTTTTTCAGCCGGCTCTCCCCATTGATGTCTATGGGGTAATCGTGCACGAGCACGTACAACCAGCTCACCGCTGACTTAAGCAGCGCTGGTATTGGAGTGCGGTATGGAGCTCAATTTTGCTCTACGCTTACTTCTTGCCTAATAACATTGGGTTTATAAAAAACCTGTAATACCAGTGCTGTAGGAAAGTAAGCAGTGACAATAACGTGCAAGTAAGTACCGCACCCCTCATAACGCAAAACTCGTAATCTAGCCGATTGTTTATTCAAACAGTTCTTAATTTCTGGTATACTGGGAATCGCTCTCCCTTTCCATTTTTAAAAAAATAAATATCTAGCTGCCAATATAGCCATATTAACGATTTTATTGTTAACCTGCTGATTCTTCGAATCAAACCAGAGGAACACTGTGCTTATCAATGTCAGAGTCAAAGGGGAGATCCCCAGTGTCTTATTAAACCAGTACTGTAATTTAAGTCAGAAATATATGATTTTGGGGCTGTCCCATATCATATGCACAAGATCAGCTGACATAAGTGAACATTCAGGACATCTATTGAAGTTGGGGTTCCCGCATTTAGAGCCTTTATCCAGCGTAAAATAAGTCATAAGGAGTAATTTAATGTGTGACTCTCTTCACGAAGAGGAGAGGGTAACTCGCATAACTTCTGAGATAGAGAATTGGGCAAGATTCACCTCCAGACTATTTGTCAATATTATTACAGCCCATTTGGAAGAGATCTTTTCCATATTGAGTACGCTCTTAAAAGAGCTCAAAGATTGATAAAAAGGAGAAATTGACATATGCCCATTTTTGACTAGGACAAGCCAGTTCTCAATGCTCCCCAAGGACCAATTCCAGCCAAAATCACTTATCAATTTAAGCGCAAAATGTCTTGCTTGTAAATAGGCAAAAAAGTCCTTTTGAGGGAGATTAAATTCCCCCCTGAGTGAGCCAAAAGTTTTAATACACCTCCTGTCGAAATCTAACATGACAGATATTACCGAGACCTAAATTATTCCACTTTTGAAAGAGTGTCGAATGTAGCCCTGCTTGAAATTGGGGGTTACCCAGCATCAGCATATATTTAGAAACCATATGCTCCAAATCTAAAGATTTACAGATCTTCCACCAAGCCTGTATCGGGTTGAAAATAGTTCTAAGTTTTTTCACTTCGCGAGGTGTTGAGCTAGAATTGCAATGAATTAGTGCTGCAGGAAGAAACTGATAAGTTATATTTCTTTCCAGCTCATTATCTGTGACATAATTTCTGGAGAAAATCCAGTCCATTACTATGCGTGCAAGTAAAACATAATTATATAGTCGAAGATCTGGCAAAGCAAACCCGCCATATTTTCTAGGAAGAAAAAGTTTAGGTAGTGAAATTCTAGGTTTTTTGTTCTGCCAAATAAAACATCTCAATGCAGTGTTAAACAACATAATATCTTTCCCCTTCAAAATCAATGGAGTATTCTGAAGAATGTAAAGAAGTTTAGGGAGGAGAGTCATCTTGTATAGGGCTATGCGGCCTGAGAGAGAAAGGGGGAGATTTTGCCAATTTTTCAGGCTTTCTTTCATTTTATTTAGCGCCGGGGAGATATTTAGACTATACCAACTGTTGGAGTTAGAGGAAATTGTGATGCCCAGGTACTTAAATGAGTCAGGGACAACCCTGAAAGGTAAATTTAGAGGGGATTCCTTAGTTTGCTTGATCCACAACAATCGATTATTGATCCACAACTTATCAATAATTGAAAGGAGCTTCGGAATATTTATACAAGTATTTGTGATATATATAAGAATGTCATCGGCATAGAGTGCTATTTTAAGCTCCCTTTTGCCTATCTTAATGCCTTCCAGTTGCTGTCTAATTAAAATAGCAAGGGGTTCAATGGAGATATTGAATAGAAGAGGAGAGAGAGGGCACCCCTGTCGAGTTCCTCTTCTTAGTATTATATCAGAAGACATCAAACCATTCACTAGCATCTTTGTAGAGGTCTTCTTATATAAGTTGTCAATAAAATTAAGAAAGCTGCCTCTAAGGCCAAAGCGATAAAGAGAAGATAGTAAGTGGTCAAAGTGAACCGAATCAAAGGCTTTTTCAGCATCAATTGAAATAATTGCCACGTCAGGGGCACCCTCCCCTCCACATCCGAGCCTCTACATGGTTTTGAAATGGTCTACAGTAAGAAAAACTTCCCTTATTTTAGCTGAGGAATTCCGTTTAAACAAGAATCCAGCTTGATCTTTCAGTGAGATCTCCGTAACTGTACATACCATTAAAAAGCGTGGTTAAGTGTGGTACAATTAGAGGAGATAATAATTTTGTAAAATTCATTGGGAAGCGCATCCGGGCCTGGGGCTTTTTTTTTAGAGAGAGATCTTGAATTGCTCTAGACACTTTTAACTCAGATATAGGAGAGTGGAGTGTTTCGACTAGATCAGCAGTTAAGGTCGAGTAAGAGATTTTACTCCAGAAGTCCTCACACTCAAGGTTGTTTGAAATCTTGAGGGAGTACAGATCTTGATAGTAATCTGAGAAAGCCTTCAGGAGCTCTTCTGCTGTTGTCAAGATTTTACCTTCACTTTGAAGAGAATCAATCATAGATGAGCCTTTATCTCTCTTAACTAAGTTTGCGAGAAGTTTCCCTGTTCTATTTCCATATCTATATAGCTTAGCCTGAAATCTTAGATCTTTATGAGTGGCCTTATACATGAGGAAAGTATCCCTTTCCCTTAGTGCTCGAGTGTATCTTGCCCAGCTCTCTGTTGTTTTCTCTAATAGATGGCGACTATATGAGTTAGATACTGACTTCAGGACTTCTCTTTCTCTTAATTTGAGTTTCTTTGTCCTGTTAATACTATAGGCTAATATTTCCCCTATAAGAACCGCTTTTGTGGTTTCCCAGAAGGAAGACATCAGGTTGGCTGACATATTCGTGGTTAAAAAAGACATACTCCTCGAACTTAGATTTGAGCCAGTTTTTGAACTTAAGATCAGATGACAGATATACAGGAAAGTTAAACCGATGATTTCTAGAAACGAAGTCGCTAAAGTGAAAATCGAGGAAGATGGGGGCATGGTCCGAAAAACAAATGGGAAGGATCCCTGATAGTACTCTCATTTTACACAGCCTTTCATCTATGAGAAGTAGGTCAATTCTAGAGAGTGTCTTATGTGCCTTGGATAGGCATGGATAATCTCTGGTGTCAGGGTTTTGTGATCTCCATAGATCCCTGACTCTAAGATTCCGAAGGAGCCTAATGAACAATTTTGATTCTAAGTTGTCTCTTTTGCTTTTACACACAGAGAGAAATGCACTCACAGGAACGAACAACCAGCTCAATACCATTGTTAGCCTGTTCTGTGGCGATTTACCACCTGGGTGCAACTTCTTTTAGCTCAGCAATGCTTTTCACAGAGTAGAACTTTCCTGTAGTATATCAGTCTGATCCCGCCTATTACGGTCAGTCCAGCACCGAAATACCAGGCAATTCCTCTCTGAACAAGGAACACAGCAACCCCAGACGATCGTTTCGGCCTTCATTGGGCCTCGTCAGTGAGGTGTAGCAGTATTCCTCTAAGCACACTGAGCAAGGAGTCCACATTTGGTTGTCCCTTTTCCCATAGGGAGACTAAATACACACAGAGAGAAATGCACTCACAGGAACGAACAACCAGCTCAATACCATTGTTAGCCTGTTCTATGGCGATTTACCACCTGGGTGCAACTTCTTTTAGCTCAGCAATGCTTTTCACAGAGTAGAACTTTCCTGTAGTATATCAGTCTGATCCCGCCTATTACGGTCAGTCCAGCACCGAAATACCAGGCAATTCCTCTCTGAACAAGGAACACAGCAACCCCAGACGATCGTTTCGGCCTTTATTGGGCCTCGTCAGTGAGGTGTAGCAGTATTCCTCTAAGCACACTGAGCAAGGAGTCCACATCTGGTTGCCCCTTTTTCCCATAGGGAGACTAAATACACACAGAGAGAAATGCACTCACAGGAACGAACAACCAGCTCAATACCATTGTTAGCCTGTTCTATGGCGATTTACCACCTGGGTGCAACTTCTTTTAGCTCAGCAATGCTTTTCACAGAGTAGAACTTTCCTGTAGTATATCAGTCTGATCCCGCCTATTACGGTCAGTCCAGCACCGAAATACCAGGCAATTCCTCTCTGAACAAGGAACACAGCAACCCCAGACGAATCGTTTCGGCCTTCATTGGGCCTCGTCAGTGAGGTGTAGCAGTATTCCTCTAAGCACACTGAGCAAGGAGTCCACATCTGGTTGCCCCTTTTTCCCATAGGGAGACTAAATACACACAGAGAGAAATGCACTCACAGGAACGAACAACCAGCTCAATACCATTGTTAGCCTGTTCTATGGCGATTTACCACCTGGGTGCAACTTCTTTTAGCTCAGCAATGCTTTTCACAGAGTAGAACTTTCCTGTAGTATATCAGTCTGATCCCGCCTATTACGGTCAGTCCAGCACCGAAATACCAGGCAATTCCTCTCTGAACAAGGAACACAGCAACCCCAGACGATCGTTTCGGCCTTCATTGGGCCTCGTCAGTGAGGTGTAGCAGTATTCCTCTAAGCACACTGAGCAAGGAGTCCACATCTGGTTGCCCCTTTTTCCCATAGGGAGACTAAATACACACAGAGAGAAATGCACTCACAGGAACGAACAACCAGCTCAATACCATTGTTAGCCTGTTCTATGGTGATTTACCACCTGGGTGCAACTTCTTTTAGCTCAGCAATGCTTTTCACAGAGTAGAACTTTCCTGTAGTATATCAGTCTGATCCCGCCTATTACGGTCAGTCCAGCACCGAAATACCAGGCAATTCCTCTCTGAACAAGGAACACAGCAACCCCAGACGAGAGGTTTTAGGACAAGAGGGATTCTGTCTTAATCTATCTAGAGGATATTGTGGTGCCATATTAAAATCTCCCTCTAGTATCAGATATCCTTCTGCATATGACATAATTTTAGCTTGCAGTGCTTCCCAAAAGGCTAGCTTAAAGACATTAGGCGCATAGACATTACATAATGTATAAAGTGTTTTAGCCAATTTAATTTTTACCATTAGGAATCTCCCCTCTGAATCCGCTTCGCTGTGAAGAACTTCATAGTTTATCCTCTTCCCTAGGAGGACCGCAACGCATCCTTTCCTGTCCACACTGGGAGATGAGAGGACTTCCTTAACCCAACAACATTTAAGTTTTAAAACTTCCTCTAATTTTATATGGGTTTCCTGTAAGAAGGCAATATCAGTGTTTATTTTCCTCAGATGGGATATTACTGTTTTCCGTTTAATGGGAGATGTAATACCTCCAATATTCCAGGACATTAGCTTAAATCTGCCCGCCGTGTCCATCATCAAGTAAAGAATAAAAGGGGAGGGGGAAAAAAAACACACAACAACAATAAGACGAATATAACCCAAATAACCCAGAGAAGGACTGTCATTGACAAGGGAGTAAAAATAATATGAAGATAATTACCTATCTCACTCTGAAGAGAGAGTTTCAGCAAGGAATTTTTCTGCCTCTCTAGCAGAATCAAAAAATGTGTTAGGTTATTGACCCTAATCCTTAATCTGGCTGGGTATATTAAGGTAGCTCGAAAACCTTGATTAATGAGCTTTGTACAAATAGGGGCCAGGTCCCTCCTCTTTGCAGCTGTCTCAGCAGAGAAGTCTTGGAATAACATTATTTTTTCATTGCCAAGAAATATGGGTTGTTTATTTCTAAAGAATTGTAATAATGTAACTTTATCTTGGTAATTTAACATTTTTGCGACAATTGGCCTTGGCCTGGGGTTCCCTTTACCAGTTGTGGGCCCTTCTAGCCTGTGTACCCTCTTTAGGACTATTTGTGATTGAATCTGCGGGATTTGTAAAAGTTGCGGTAAGGTAACAGTTAGAAAGTTATTAAGATCTTCATACTGTTTTTCTTCTGGCACTCCAATAACTCTGAGATTGTTCCTCCTGGAGCGATTCTCTAGGTCTTCTAGCTTGCTCTGAATCTTCAGAAGTGTAGAATTCATAGCTTCTAGCTTGGTGTTGTGACCTCCAGAGAGGTCCTCTAGATCCGAGATTCTTTGCTCTGCCTCAGATAATCTACCAGAGAATTGTCGAATTTCATTTGTTAGTAATGAGATATCTTGCTTAATCTCATCTTTGAGAGTATGGAATATGGGAGCTAAAGCTTCAGAAATACTTGAAACTAATGATTGTACATCCAAAGGCTCGTTTAAGTGCGCAGGGTTAATAGCTATCGGGTGTACGTCCGCCGAGGTATCCAAGGTAGGCTTATTTTTCCTCTCTCTTTGCCTAACCGCCATAACTGAAGGTGAAGTTTTAGGGTGTTTAGAAATTTGTCCATGTGATTGTGCTCGAGACAAAAAAAAGAAATATCAAGTGCCCGAATATGTGAGGCGAGATGCAATATAAGAGGGGGAGAGCCCCCTGGTGAATTAAAGGAGAGAGAGAAGAACAAAAAAAAAAAAGGAGGGGGGGAGTGGGTGAGTGTTAGTGAGTGATTGTGATTTGTGCCATGAAAAGGAAAAAAAAAGGGATGCAGTGATTAGTGAATTTCAATTCAGTTAGAGAGATTGGCAGATCACTCTAACCCCGTACTACCAAGGCAAGAATCAGTAAGGAGACCCTTTGCAAGAAAATATCAATCTTATTTGAGGCATAAAAAACAATTTGATCTAGTTTAGAAGCCCTCTCTGAGTCTTCTATTAGCTCTCTACTTTTCCCTTCTTACTAGGGGAGTTACTAGAAATAAAAATGTAATAAATAACCTTTCCTGTGAGTATTTGTATATATGGGCGGAATCTTTAGTCTAGGCTGTATTTGCATATGACCCACAAGATATTGAAAAATAAGATGAAAGCTAGAGAGGCCCTCCTTATTGTAAATAGCCCACTAGAAAGTGAAATATTGCAGCAATACAGGAGGGAATACTAGTATTTAGGATTAGATTTTTAGGGGAATTTTATAAAAAAATTTCATCTAAACCTAAAAAAATAAGACAAAAATCTTTATCTCAAAAAACTTTTTTACCACCCAACCCATAGATTTATGGTAAGTACTTAAGTACAAAAAATTATTATCCCTCTCAGGGGTATGTAGGGACCCACGTTTAACAGAAGTTCTGTAACCAACAGTTAATTTTTAGTTTGACAATAATTAGAAAAATAACTTATCCCGTGTATGTAAAAGGAAGAGTTAAATGAAATAATAATGCAGAAACAAAAACTTGGGTGAGAATGTCCACCTTAATAAAGTGTAGCAAAGTGAGGTTTATGGTTACATAGACTTTATATAATTTAAAACCCTACTAATCAAAACGAAATTACACAAAGAAAAAATTGTAACTTCTGAAAGCCCAAAAGCAATACAGGGGTTCTTGGCTCACTATGTCTCTGAGAGCCCTAGGAGAAGACACAGCAAAAAGAACAAAAAGGAGTTCCACCTCGCCACAGGTTATGGGAAAAGGCCACCAATCGCACCTCTGGACTTGGGGGAGAACCCAAGGATCACAGCCTAGTCAACCAAGAGTCCAGGAACACAACAGCATAGAAGTAACAGGCAGCAATCTTCACACTGCAGCTCAAAGTCCCCCTACACACAGCACCGGTGGGAGGGGGCAGACAAACAAAGCCAGCGAGATCCAGCACCCAAGTGGAAACACTCCCAGGGCAAAGACAAGCTGCCCGCAACCGTCCACAAACCTGATGGCAGCTTTTCAGACAAGGCAAACCCCCCTCTCACAGCACCAGTAGAAGGGGAGGAGGACCACACGGCCCCTTGATTGTAGTGAGAACCACAGCAGGAGTCCTCTGGAGGAAAGGCGCAGTCGGATCCTCTCACAGCCGGGCTCGGATGAGGCACAGGAACAGCTGGTGGATAACTTCAGCGGGAAAAGAAAACTGCTCCAGACTTACGCCTATGGAGGGCGTAGATAAACAGGCTGTAGCCAACTTGGGTAGATTTATTCCCCTTCACACAGCACCCGTGGGAGGGAGAAGAAGCATCGACCACCCAGATCACTGGTGTGCCTCTGCAAAAACAAAGGGGAACGGCTGGAAGCGGGTAGAGGCTGCAAGGGGGGTAATGTGAGAAGTAAGCTGGAGACTCCAGAAAAATGGGGAAGACTCTGCCCCCCTCACGCAGCACCCGTGGGGGGGGGAAAGGTATCAGCTGTGCAGGCTGCTAATATGTCCCCACCAAAGTGAGATAGGAGTAGATACAAGAAGCGGTAATAATCAGTCCTTCTGATTTGCTGCAATGTGCAGGTTAGTGCGATGATTAAGCACTAAAGGAGTGCCGGTAGCGGTGTGTAGATTGCTATGCAGGCCGCCCAAGGTCTTGGATTTTCGGCACAAGGTTTCTCTGCCAACGGCTATTGCTGGGAGACTCAGAGCAAGCGTTTACGTGGCCTTAAGCTTATGCTCCTCCCCCGGAACTCCTAGAGCATGCAATTTTAAGCAAATTTCTAATTTACTCCTATTATCAATTTTCTTGGGTTTAGTATCCCTTTAACCTTGAGAAATCCACAGGTGTTTGTGTAGAGATGTACGTCTGATTTTTAGGAACCAGTGATGTAACGGAAGGGGCAATTTACTGCCATCCTCGTACCAGCTTTATGTACATTATTTATAAACAGGTATGTAAATTGGACTTTCTACACTGGTCATTATTTTAATATAGTGTTTTAAGAATTTTTTATAATAAATAGTAATACAGAGGTCACGGTTTCCTTTCTCTGAACAGCTATTCATGAGAGCTGATAGATACTTAGGTCTGCCAATTAAAAGGAGTTTGTGTGGGCTCCTGAATGTGTATAAGATTCTTCTACAAACAAACAAAAAGCATAATTGTTTATATTGTATGCAGGGCTTTATTATGTTTAGTTTTTGTTTCTTTCTTGCATGTTTGATGCAGTTTTATTGAAATGGAGCAAATTTTTACTGCTACAGCTGCAAATGACAGCTTTAAATTTGGGATTGCATTACTATATAGAGCTTGTATTAGCTCTAAATAGAAACCATGAATATTAGTAAGTTAGGACATTTCACTGAGGTAAAATAATAGTACACTGTATTTTTTCTATTCTTTATTTTTATTTGGAGCTTATCACGTTTGAATCACAGAAGGAATTATTACAGACTTTTAAATAGTCATATACACATTTATATACGTTATAAATCACATCTGTTATTGATTTTGTGGTTATATTTACACTATTGTTTTATTATAACATCAACACCACTAAGAGATTCCCTTAGTCCTATGAACAACTTGTTACTCTGCTTCAGAAGCAATCTCAAAATTTGGCACTTAAAGGGACATTAAACACTTTGAGATGGTAATATAAAATGATAAATTGTATATATAAAACAACACTTCAATATACTTTCATTATTTATTTTGTCCTCTTTGCCTGTAATTCCATTCTGAAATTGTGAGCTTTTCAGTTCCTGTTAGAAATGGAAGTGCAGAACACTGTTAAATCCAGCACAACCATTGGCTGCACACTCTAGTGACCTATTTATAACTGCCCCTAATTGGCCACAGCAGAGAAGGTAACACAAGTTACAACATGGCAGCTCCCAGTGTTTTATAGACACTAAAACTTTACACTTATTTTGTCACTTTTTAAACAACTAATGAAACTTTAAAAAATACATCTACATGTTAGTCATGGACTAATCTTTTCTTTGAATGCATCATTCTATCTAGCATGTATTTAGTGTTTAATGTCCCTTTAATCAATGTCCTCAACGTTACTGCTATCCCAGATTTTGTTCAGCAAACACCCTTATGTCACCCTTGTCCTACTTGTTTGCTGCATTGTATGCAACAGAAAAGAGCATAAAAAAACCTCAATTTCTTCTATTTTCGTTTCATTACCCGTCATTATATAACAAATTACAAGGTCTAGCCATAAAGGAAATCTTGATGAAAACATGTCTGATAAAATTAGGTAAATGTGCAGTGGTGCATTATTTAAATTGACGTCCCTTTAAGTACAATATGCCATAAGTAACTGGCGAGATCTTGTTCTGTTCTTAGCACAGGTTTAAAAAAAAAATAAAAAAAATGGACAGCCAAAGTTTCTTTTTTTTAATTTCTTGTATATTTTGTATGCAGATAAAGCCTTTACTGGCTACTTAAACAACATGTCTGTCTCCTCAATATTTTGTCTGGCTACTAAATTTGTCATCTCCTGCTTTATCATGATGAGTATCTCAAGGGTCCTTGTAGTAATACAAACTTATCAGGGACTCTAGTACCCTCTTGTGGTCAGTACTACAGCTCTTTAGTTACACAAAAGGCAATGCTGGTCTGGATGGGTGTATTATGTGAAAGGGAATTTACCAGTAAGCAATGTAACATTAAAAACTTTCAGATAGATTACGAGCTTTGCGTTATGAGTCAAATAACATTGTTATGGCCCATAATGCATCAATTTCCCTAACACTGCTATTACAAGTCTTGTCGGTATAGGTGTACCGCACACCTTTTAGCCTGTCACGCAACGTCAGTACCGCACTTTTAAAAAAGTCCTTTTTCAATGGGACTCCCATAGCGCCGGTATTACGAGTTTGCCTGGGAGGCCAAAAAGTGAGCGGTACACCCTATAACCACAAGATCCGTACCGCCATCTAAAGTGAGTAGTTATATGAGTTTTACGTTACAAAGCTGTACCATAAAACTCATAACTAAAGTGTTAAAAAGTACACTAAGACCCATAAACTACCTATTAATCCTTAAACCGAGGCCCTCCCACATCGCAAACACTATAATAAAGTTATTAACCCCTAATCTGCCGCTCCGGACATCGCCGCCACTATTAAAATGTATTATCCCCTATTCCGCCGCTCCCCGACATCGTTGCCACTATAATAAACCTATTAACCCCTAAACCGCCGCCCTCCTGCATTGCAAACACTATTTAAATATAATTAACCCCTAATCTGCCGTCCGCCCACTCTGCCGCTATAATAAACCTATTAACCCTTAAACCGCAAGCCCCCACAACGAAATATACTTAAATAAACTATTAACCCCTAAACCGAAAGCCCCACAGCGAAATATACTAAAATAAACTATTAACCCCTAAACCCGCCCCCCTAACTTTATATTAAAATTACAATTTCTCTATCTTAAATTAAATTAAAACTCACCTGTCAAATTAAATAAATTAATTTTAAACTAACAATTAAACTAAGATAATTATTAATCTACAATTAAACTAACTACCAAAAAAATTAAACTAAACTACACATTCAAAAAAAACTAACACTAATCTAAAAATTACAAAAAGTATCTAATTACAAAAAATAAAATAACTAAATTGCAATAACAAACAAACACTAAATTACAAAAAATAAGAAACAAATTATCAAAAATAAAAAAGAATTACCCATAATCTAATAGCCCTATAAAAATAAAAAGCCCCCCACCCAAATAAAAAAAACCTAGCCTACAATAAACTACCAATGGCCCTTAAAATGGGCTTTTGTGGGGCATTGCCCCAAAGATATCAACTCTTTTACCTGTAAGAAAAATACAAACACCCCCCAACAGTAAAACCCACCATCCCCACAACCAACCACCCCAAATAAAATAACTATCTAAAAAAACTAAGCTCCCCATTGCCCTGAAAAGGGCATTTGTATGGGCATTGCCCTTAACCCTTTGAGTGCTAATGACGGCTCTGAGCCGTCACAGAGTTTCTTACTCTGGTGCTAATGACGGCTCAGAGCCGTCATTAGCACTCTCCCACCTTGAGGGAAATCTGGGGGCTCCTAACCGCTCCTACCCTGGAGATCGTGCCTGTAGAGTGGCAGGCATCACCTGGGCTTCATGTGATGTGCGGTGATGTCACGCACAATGACGTGATGACGTCACTGTGCAACTGTATTTATACTTAACAATGTTAAAGGGACACTGTACCCAAATTTTTTCTTTTGTGATTCAGATAGAGCATGACATTTTAAGCAACTTTCTAATTTACTCCTATTATCAAATGTTCTTCATTCTCTTGGTATCTTTATTTGAAATGCAAGACAGTAAGTTTAAATGCCGGCCCATTTTTGGTGATCAACCTGGGTTGTTCTTGCCGATTGGTGGATAAACTCATCCACCAATAAAAAAGTGCTGTCCATAGTTCTGAATTAAAAAAAAAAGCTTAGATGTCTTCTTTTTAAAATAAAGATTGCAAGAGAACAAAGAAAAATTGATACTAGGAATAAATTAGAAAGTGGCTTAAAATTGCATGCTCTATCTGAATCATGAAAGAAAAAATTTGGGTTCAGTATCCCTTTAAGTATAGGAGGAGGGGGCATGCTACTTAGAAGCCTGTATCTCAGGCATCTAAGCAGCTACAGACCCCCAAGACCCACCGTTGGAAAGGTAATCGCCTAACCTTTCCAACAGTATAAGTCTTGGGGGTCTGTAAAAAAAAAAAGTTAAACTTTTTTTTTCAAAAATAAAAAAAATAAAAAAAAATATTAGCACCCAGGTGGGAAAGTGCTTAGCACTCAAAGGGTTAAAAGGGCATTTAGCTCTTTTACATGCCCAGACCCTAAACTAATAATAAAACCCA
The DNA here is from genome assembly GCF_027579735.1 of Bombina bombina. Classification (NCBI taxonomy): domain Eukaryota; kingdom Metazoa; phylum Chordata; class Amphibia; order Anura; family Bombinatoridae; genus Bombina; species Bombina bombina. Next base: position 392,764,507 of record NC_069499.1, on the reverse strand, counting down.
CCCAAAAAAACCTTAAAAAAACCTAACACTAACCCCGACGATCCACTTACAGTTCAAGAAGTCTTCATCCAGCCGGCAAAGTCCTCATCCAGGCGGCAAGAAGTCTTCATCCAGACGGCATCTTCTATCTTCATCCATCCGGCGCGGAGCGGGTCCATCCTGAAGACATCCGGCGCGGAGCATCCTCATCATATGGTTGCCGCCGTAAACTGGAATTTCAATGCAAGTGAAGTCATCCAAGATGGCGTCCCTTGCATTACCATTGGCTGAAAGATTTTAATCAGCCAATAGGATTAAAGCTGCTAAAATCCTATTGGCTGTTCCAATCAGGGCTATTAGATTAGGTGTAATGCTTTTTTATTTTTTTGTTTCTTATTTTTTGTAATTTACTGGGGGTTTTTTTAATGTAATTTAGTTATTTTTATTTTTAGTAATTTTAGTGTTTATTTTTTTTGTAATGTTAGGTTTTAGTGTTAGGCAGGTTAGGTTTTATTTGACAGGTAAGTTTGTATTTATTTTAACTAGGTAGTTAGTAAATAGTTAATAACTATTTACTAACTAGTCTACCTAGTTAAAATGAATACAAACTTACCTGCGAAATAAAAATAAAGCCTAAGCTAGCTACAATATAACTATTAGTTATATTGTAGCTCGCTTAGGTTTTATTTTACAGTAAGTTTGTTTTCAGTTTAAAATAGTTATTATTTAGTTAATATTTGTAACTTTAGTTTAGCTATATTTTAATTATGTTAAAGTTAGGGGGTTTTAGGGTTAGGTTTAGGGGTTAATGGATTTATTTAGTGGTAGTGATGTGGGAGGCCAGAGGATTAGGGGTTAATAACTTTAGTATATTGGCGATGACATCGGGAGTGGCAGATTAGGGTTTAATAGTTTTATGTAGGTGGCGGCGATGTTGGGGGTGGCAGATTAGGGGTTAATAACTATGTAGGTGGCGGCGATGTTGGGGGTGGCAGATTAGGGGTTAATAACTGTATGTAGGTGGTGGCGATATCAGGGGTGGCAGATTAGGGGTGTTTAGACGTGGAGTTTATGTTAGGGTGTTAGGTTTAAACTTAACTTTTTCTTTCCCCATAGACATCAATGGGGCTGCGTTACGGAGCTTTTCATTCCGCGATCGCAGGTGTTAGGCTTTTTTTTTGCCGGCTCTCCCCATTGATGTCTATGGGGAAATCGTGCACGAGCACGTCAAGGCAGCGCTTGATTTCAGTGCGGTATGGAGCTCAACAAAACCATATAGTCCGCACAAGCCTTCTTTTTTTAAAACTTGTAATAGCCGCGCTATAGGGAGGTGAAATAATGCCGCTTTTGTGGCGGTCATTAAAATCCCTATAGCGATCAAAACTCGTAATCTAGCTGTTTGTTACTTGCATAGTTTACAACATTTATGCTTGTCTGATTAATTATTTTCTTTCAGAATGATGATGGTCCAGGGTCCTACAAAACATATGGGATATATTTCCCGCCACTAGGAGGAGGTCAAGAACTCATATCAGAGCTTGAAATCCCTCCCACCTCCTATCTCTCTCTAGTTTAATGTATATCCGAGTACAGAATAGGAAACATATAGGTAGGAAAGATAAAGCAGGGTTTGTAGAGGCGTCATTAAAACTATCGCCCAAACATTGAAACGGACGGGGTCTGTGGACCATTATCATTTTGAAAGAAAAAATTCATCAGGTAAGTATACATTGTATTATCTTTCGTAAAATGATGATGGCCCATAACATATGGGATTAATACCCAAGCCGATGGTCTATGTTTGGAAAAGGTGGGAAATTTTCTTTGTAAATGATATTCCCTAGGTCTGATCTCCCAATTTATAATCCATAAGCAAGTAGCTGAAACAACCTATATTATCAACTATCTCCTACAAGGGCAAGAACAAAACTAGAGAGAGATGGGAGGGATTTTAAAGGGACACTGAACCCAATTTTTTTCTATCATGATTCAGATAGAGCATGCAATTTTAAGCAACTTTCTAATTTACTCCTATTATCAAATTCTTTTCATTCTCTTGGTATCTTTATTTGAAATGCAAGAATGTAAGTTTAGATGCCGGCCCATTTTTGGTGAACACACTGTGTTGTTCTTGCTGATTGGTGGGTAAATTCATCTACCAATAAACAAGTGCTTTCCATGGTCCTGAACCAAAAAAATAGCTTAGATGCCTTCTTTTTCAAATAAAGAAAGCAAGAGAATGAAGATAAATTGATAATAGGAGTAAATTAGAAAGTTGTTTAAAATTGCATGCTCTATCTGAATCACGATAGAAAAAAATTGGGTTCAGTGTCCCTTTAACCCCTTAATGACCACAGCACTTTTCCATTTTCTGTCCGTTTGGGACCAAGGCTATTTTTACATTTCTGCTGTGTTTGTGTTTAGCTGTAATTTTCCTCTTACTCATTTACTGTACCCACACATATTATATACCGTTTTTCTCGCCATTAAATGGACTTTCTAAAGATACCATTATTTTCATCATATCTTATAATTTACTATAAAAAAAATTATAAAATATGAGGAAAAAATGGAAAAAAACACACTTTTTCTAACTTTGACCCCCAAAATCTGTTACACATCTACAACCACCAAAAAACACCCATGCTAAATAGTTTCTAAATTTTGTCCTGAGTTTAGAAATACCCAATGTTTACATCTTCTTTACTTTTTTTGTAAGTTATAGGGCCATAAATACAAGTAGCACTTTGCTATTTCCAAACCATTATTTTTCAAAATTAGCGCTAGTTACATTAGAACACTAATATCTTTCAGGAATCTCTGAATATCCATTGACATGTATATATTTTTTTTAGTAGACATCCCAAAGTACTGATCTAGGCCCATTTTGGTATATTTCATGCCATCATTTCGCCGCCAAATGCGATTAAATACAAAAAATCATTCATTTTTTCACTAATTTTTTCACAAACTTTTGGTTTCTCACTGAAATTATTTACAAACAGCTTGTGCAATTATGGCTTAAATGGTTGTAAATTTTTCTCTGGGATCCCTTTGTTCAGAAATAGCAGACATATATGGCTTTGGCGTTGCTTTTTAGCAATTAGAAGGCTGCTAAATGCCACTGCGCACTACACGTATTATGCCCAGCAGTGAAGGGGTTAATTAGGGAGCATGTAGGGAGCTTTTAGAGGTAATTTTAGCTTTAGTGTAGTGTAGTAGACAATCCCAAGTATTGATCTAGGCCAATTTTGGTATATTTCATGCCACCATTTCACCGCCAAATGCGATCAAATTAAAAAAAACATTAAATTTTTCACAATTTTAGGTTTCTCACTGAAATCATTTACAAACAGCTTATGCAATTATGGCACAAATGGTTGTAAATGCTTCTCTGGGATCCCCTTTGTTCAGAAATAGCAGACATATATGGCTTTGGCGTTGCTTTTTGGTAATTAGAAGGCCCCCAAATGCTGCTGCGCATCACACGTGTATTATGGCTAGCAGTGATGGGGTTAATTATGTAGCTTGTAGGGAGCTTGCAGGGTTCATTTTAGCTTTAGTGTAGAGCTCAGCCTCCCACCTGAAATATCAGACCCCCTGATCCCTCCCAAACAGCTCTCTTCCCTCCCCCGCCTCACAATTGTCCCCGCCATCTTAAGTACTGGCAGAAACTCTGCCAGTACTAAAATAAAAGCTATATTTGGGCTTTTTTTTGTTTTTTTCTTATCATATTTACATATGCTGCTGTGTAGGATCCCCTCTTAGCCCCCAACCTCACTGATTCCCCACCAAACAGCTCTCTAACCCTCCCCCTCTGCCTTAATGGGCACCATCTTGGGTACTGGCAGCTGTCTCCCAGTACTCAGTTTAGTAAAAAAAAGTATGTTTTTTTTATTTAATTGCCCTTTTCTGTAGTGTAGCTTCCCCCCCCTTCCAGATCCCTTAGATGATTATGTAATTTTTTTTTAAAATGTTTTTTTTTTAACTTTTATTAAACTTTGTTTTTCTGCAGTGTAGCGGTTCCCTCCCGCCGCCCCTGTGCACGCGCGCGTGCTCCCGCCTGTCCCGCCCCCCTCCACTTCACTCGGCACATCGATGGCCGCCCACCCGCCTCCCAGACTTGCTCCCACCCACCAACGATACTGGCCACCGATGTCCGGTGCAGAGAGGGCCACAGAGTGGCTCTCTCTGCATCGGATGGCCAAGGGGGGTTATTGCAGGATGCCTCAATATCGAGGCATCACTGCAATAACCGGAAAGCAGCTGGAAGCGAGCAGGATCGCTTCCAGCTGCTTTCCAGACCAAGGACGTATGCCACACGTCCTCGGTCATTAACTGTATTTTTTTTGAGGACGTACGTCCTTGGTCGTTAAGGGGTTAAGTTCTGATTTGGGCTCTTGACCTCCACCTAGTGCCGAGAAATATATTCCATATGTTATGGAGAACTGTGGACCATCATCATTTTATGAAAGAAATTCTACATTTGAAAACTAAACTAATTTCCCCCAATAAAGAAACCAACACATAATAAACAATATATATAGTCAGAGACTGTAAACACCTTATTTTTCTACTTTTTTAGAACAGCACAAAGGCTTCCTGTTGAATTTTCATGGCTATTTTAAACTTGCTACATATCTTTTCTTAATTGGATTCAACTGAAGCCTGGATTGGCTTCTCCAAATAAGAATAATGCTGGGTGGAGTCTGTCTATTGAAAAACTATTGCAGAAAACAAGATCTTAATTTGTTTTCAAAATGACTTGGCTGATGTTATTCTATAGCAAGACAACAGACATTTCTTTTAATTGCAAGGTGTTTTCAGTCCCTTTAAGTAATTGCTGCTACTTACGGTCTAAAGGGGGTCTCACGTTGTGGAAGTTTATGTTTTTCGCCCACGTTTTATGCTTCAACAAAACAAGTAGGTGGAAGTAGCATAATATTAAGAAATGAGAGGTCAGCATGCTGAAACAAGTTCTTCTTATTTCGATCAGTTACCCAAGTACCACACCTGAAATAAAGAGGACACTTCATTAAGTTTATTTGTGGAATAATAAAGGTTCAATGGCCATAATAGTAAAAAAAATTCTTGATTTAATTTGTTAGAACATGTAATTTTAAGATTATTGACTGAGCACTACTATGTGTTTAACCCCCAAAAAGGGGTTAAACACACAGTAGAAGTACAACACAGGACTCACAGAGCACTGCTGGTCCAGAATTGAAAGTGCCCCAATCAGCAGCACTAGTCACATGACTCAGAGTTGTGTAACTATCACTGTTGACCGGATCAGCGTCAGTTTCCACTCGGGGCCAGCAATGCTCTCCTGAGTGGTACTTCTACAGTGTGTTTAACCCCTCTGCGGAAGTTAAGCACATAGTAGTGCAGGGTCACTACTCTTGAAATTACACACTCTAAGAATTAGAGCTTTTCATTTTTCAACTATTTTGTTTTGTGAAAAACGTCATCCTCAAGTGAAGAAAAAAAAAAAAAAAGAGGCAAAAAAAGATGTAAAATCGAGAACCCACTAAACCAAACAAATGGGTAACGTGTAAAAGTCACATACATATCATTTTAAAATAAAAATAAAAAAAAATTCATTAATTTTCCAGCAATAATTAAAGAGACATTTTGATTGTTAATCCACATCAGCCTCTAGGTTTTTAATAAACATTTATATAATAAGTGAAATAATCAAGTGTACCTAATGCCACCGGAGACCAACTGTTAATTCAGTTGAGTTGTGAGAGAGTGCTGGTTTAATCTTTGAGCAATATCAGGAACAAAATGAATTTCATAGCATAAGTCAACAAAGGAAAAAACATTATGTGACAAACCTTGTAATGTGTGACCTTGTAATGGCATTTCACTGTTACACTTCTAGAATGTTTTTAAAACAATGTGTAGATTGTGGTAGTTACACATTTGTTTGCCAAACTATGGGGCCGATTTATCATGGGCCGAATGGCCTCTGATGTCCCCGTTTCCACGCAAGCCTTCAGCCTTCAGTTATCTTTAGACCGCTGCTACATAACTTGTCCACTGCCTCTAAGGCTGCGGTCTGCAATCCGCCCGATCCTATACGATCTGGGTGATTGACACCTCCTGCTAGCAGCTGATTGGCCGTGAATCTGCAGGGGGCGGCATTGCACAAGCGTATTCTGTCAGCATTCAGCGTTGTCTGTCGGACATGATACGCTACATCGTCTCATGTCGGACAGACAATGATAAATCGGCCCCTAAGGATCAACCCCTCTATACATTATACATGATCCTAAACAGTTTGTTTCTGAAAAAATAATAATGATGTTTTGCTCCAAACTGCAGACATATTTAAATGTATTTTTTGTACAGACCTAAAACACATATGTTTGTCTTATTTATCTGTCTATGCTAAAATGTTCACCTTTTTTACTGCACTCAAGATGGACCTGCAAATGATTATAATGGCTTCACTTATATGGAATAGTGTATTGCAGAACTATAAAAAAGCTTCCGATTTATTTCCATTATCAAAGTTGCTTTGTTCCCATGATATTCTTTGTTGAAGAGATACCTAGGTAGGCATCTGGAGCACTACATGGCAGTAAATATAAACAGTGCTGCCATCTAGTGCTCTTGCAAATGGATAACATTCTTGCAAAACTGCTGCCATATAGTGCTCCAGAAATGGGCAGGCTCTTGAGCATATGTCCCAGCTTTTCAACAAATGATTCCAAAAGAACAAAGGAAAATAGATAATTGAAGTAAATTAGAAAGTTACATAATCTGAATTATATAAGAAAAAGATGTGGGTTTCATATTCCTTTAATAGCATGAATTAACTATCAACTTGTGGAGTAGCCCTTAAACACATTGCATTAGATTACAGGAGGAGCACAGAAATGTTACTCGTATGGTGTTTTAAAATCACTTCCAATTTTACACTCATATTTCAAGTTGAAAGCTGAATTTATCCCTCAAGTCTAGTGCGCACTAACATCTGCAAGTCCGCCAGCACAGAAGTGATAAATCCCTAACATAAAAGCGGCCCACAGTACAATGCATTTTTAACGCTAAGCTGACAGAGCGCCAAATAAAAGAAAACAAGATCTTAGAGTTCTTCATTTAGTTCTGTACAATTTAAATTAAACTTAAAAGGACACTGAACCCAATTTTTTTTCTATTATGATTCAGATAGAGCAGGCAATTTTTAGCAACTTTCTAATTTACTGCTATTATCAAATTCTTTTCATTCTCTTGGTATCTTTATTTGAAATGCAAGAATGTAAGTTTAGATGCCGGCCCATTTTTGGTGAACACACTGTGTTGTTCTTGCTGATTGGTGGGTAAATTCACCTACCAATAAACAAGTGCTTTCCATGGTTCTGAACCAAAAAATAGCTTAGATGCCTTCTTTTTCAAATAAAGAAAGCAAGACAACGAAGAAAAATTGATAATAGGAGTAAATTAGAAAGTTGTTTAAAATTGCATGCTCTAACTGAATCATGAAAGAAAAAATTTGGGTTCAGTGTCCCTTTAAGGCTTTTGCAATCAGCAAAGTACTTCAGTATTTTGGGGGAAAGGATTATTTTTTTTAATGAATGAAGCACAGTGTTAGTAAATCAAGCATATAAAAACTTAGAAGGGCCACTTCTGGACCCAGATCTCACTTAGCACACTTATGGAGGATAATTATTCCTATTACTGAGATCTCTATCTACATTGAATATGACATAGGACTTCCCTTAACATAATCATTAATGTAGGACATCTACATGTAATAAGAAGCTATATGGCACCTTTTGTATAAGTTCAAACAGTTTACTGCGCTACATCAGACATATTAAATACAGTTTTAGTAAGATTATTTGTCTGAACATTTGAGAATGATTATATAACATCAATAGATACTGTTCGATTGTCTTCCAAAGCCCAGGAGGGCACCAGGAAAAGTTAATCTTAAACTTGAAGATCCTTTTTTCTACTTGAATTACTATGCACCTGTGTGACAAATTCAATCAATAATATTACCTGGCCCAAAGGCTACTATTACGTATAGGCCCAGGGCTTCCAGCAAAGATTTATTCTAAAGATCTAAATCTAGTAAATGTATTAAACCCGACATAAAAACAGAATAATCTACCTAGTCTTCTGCACACAGTAGAACACTACTTATATCCAGCACTAACTGGCACAACTAGCTTATGCTTAAAAGATTTTATAAGCTCAGGAAAGAGGAGGGAGCCACATGGTTGGATTCCTCTCAGAGCTGGCATAGTGAACCACAACAAAATTGTGTAATAGTGTAAGCTGCTCTGTAGCCCTTGCAGGGCTGCTTTGCACATGCGAGCCTGCTTCCCGCAATGTAAGAAGCAGTGGTCATCAGAAATGGAGAAGGTAAATCATAGAGAGCTAGTTCGCTCGCTCTCGGTGATTGACAGTCCCTTCTCTCACGTGAGAGGGGCGGGCATTATACACTCATCTGAGTGTGTAATGATGCATACCGGCCAGCAGACTAACAGATCCGCTGTCTGTATGCAGCAAAGACGTGCGGACAGCTTCTCAAGTTGAGAAGAAAACAGATCCGCTGTCTGTATGCAGCAAAGACGTGTGGACAGCTTCTCAAGTTGAGAAGAGAACAGATCCACTGTCTGTATGCAGCAAAGATGTACAGACAGCTTCTCGAGTTGGGAAGAGAACAGATCCGCTGTCTGTATGCAGCAAAGATGTGCAGACAGCTTCTCAAGTTGAGAAGAGAACCCACCGTCTGTATGCAGCAAAGGCTTGCGGCCAGCTTCTCAACTTGAGAAGCTGTCCACTCGCCATTTAATACATGGGGCCCTTAGTGTGTAAAACATTACTAAAATGTATAACAAATAACCATATGAATTAGTCGTAGCCTACATCACTTCTGATCATCAAATCTTCATGACAGATATAAGCTATGCCAAAGCAAATTTACATTAGTCCTGGCACATAGTATATGAGAGAGAGAGACACAGAGAGAGAGAGACACAGAGAGAGAGAGAGAGAGAGAGACACAGAGAGAGACAGAGATACAAAAGTTTACCCCATTCCAGTCTTCTCAACCTGGAAAGTCCCTGAAGCATAGTACTTGTAAAACAGAGCTCATAGGTGAAAATTTGTCAGTGTTATCCCTCAGCAAATATGTCCATTTCTCTCTCATCTCTGATCTGCCAGCGTCAGCGAGTGTTGCATTCTGTTGTTCCAACATGGGCTTCAGACCTACAATAAGAATACATCCCAACTCTGAGACCACATCCCAATCAGCACACTTCTGTCCCACGTTGATCAAGCAGGTCTCTAACCCAAAAGCGCAACTCTTATCTTAGAGCGTAGAACAGTGCATCTCATTCATCATAGCATTTCCTTTCTCCCCTCATTCAGAATAGGTGTCAATAATAGAAGTGAATACACTTTCAATTCACGTAGAAATTCTTGTTGGAAGCCATTCAACAGGGTGGTCAGGTCATGCAAAAACTGTTTTACATTTCCCTCCATGTGTACATCCATATATTAGCACAGATGTGAGGTAAATTCTGGAAGTCTTTATGAACTGCTTATATGACAGTTTAATAGCAAGATTACTACACTGCTCATTAGCTCAGATGTCTGGGGGTAGGAATGTGCGGCAGCCCAAACCAGTGATCCGTCAGCCACAGAGCTAGGGCAAAGATACTAGTTTACAGGAATATATACACATAAATACATATGTACACATATTTAGACATATATAATATATATAAATTACATATATATATATATATCAAAATAACAAGAGTATTGTATTGAGCAATGATACTTTTTTATTGGACTAACTATACATTTATAAGATGACAAGCTTTCAGAAGAGTTCCTTCATTTATCAAGTCTGAAGCAATACTGACCAATACTGAATCAATACTGAAGCTTCAGACTTGATAAAGGAAGGAACTCTTCCGAAAGCTTGTCATCTTATAAATGTATAGTTAGTCCAATAAAAAAGTATCATTACTCAATGCAATACTCTTGTTATTTTGATATCTAAATCTCTGGACTAACATGGCTACTCCAATCAATGTGTGTGTGTATATATATATATATATATATATATATATATATATATATATATATATATTGTAAAAAAAAAAAAACATCAGATATATGTAGAAATATATATTTATGGATTAATAGAACATATTATTCAATGTACATTAGAATGTGAAATATTCATATTTCATGTCAGTTATCGCACATGAGAATATGCGATCGGGTTCACGCAAGAGTGGAGTGTTAGGTTTTTTTCACCATTGATTTCTATGGGCGAATACATAAACGTGCATGCGATATTGTAAGTTAGTCATTTTGAACTCGTCGGGTTAGCGCACAAGCGAAAACAGTCTACTTTCAACTCATAATACGAGTGCAAACAACGAGCGCAAAATGCTTACTTCTAGCACAATTAATGCTCAAGTGTGAGCGTTTTCTCTGAATATCAGTATAGACAGCAGCTGATGTGCATCCCAGTCTAAAAGTCATCAACCTATGTTTAAACAGGAATACAGCTGACACCGCTTACTTGATAATTCAATATTTATTCTTATGTAGATATTGCATTTAAGATCTATGTAAGCTCTTTATAAGCTGCACAGAAAATAATAATGTGTAGGCAAAGTTATGTTTTAAATTTTTCCGCATACCAACTCAATATTAGTCATGCCAGGTATTTCTTATTTAGCAGGTTAACTGGAGCAGAACTTTGCCATTGTATGCTGAAACAATGTCAGATTTGTGATTGCTCTTTGTTTGAACTCTGGGCATCATATCTCAAACAAATATTATGGGAGTTACTGTTTGGTCAGTGGGACCATTTCAGGAAGTCCTACCTATGATATTTTGATTCTTTGCCACATAAGTCAAAAGGATTTTCTACAAAACAGGAATGTAGCAACCACTGGACTAAATCTGCCACTTCATAAACCAAATACCATTAGCGCATTCTGCTCTACCAAAGTATACCTACAGCAACATGCTTCTTAATGTCATCTCTAATTTTTTATTTTTTAAATGTGCCTTAGCCAAGAGTGTTAGAAATGTAGTTAGACAAAATATAAAAGTGCTGTTAAAGAAATACTAAACCCAATTTTTTTCTTTCATGATTCAGACAGAGCATGCAATTTTAAGCAACTTTTCTAATTTACTCCTAGAAGCCAGCCCATTTTTGGTTCAGAACCCTGGATACTAGCGCTTGTTGATTCCACCAATCAGCAAACACTACCCAGGTTCTGAACCAAAAAATGGGCCTGCTCTTAGATTCCTGCTTTTTCAAATAAACATAGCAAGAGAACGAAGAAAATTAGATAATAGGAATAAATTAGAAAGTTGCTTAAAATTGCATGTTCTATCTGAATCATGAAAGAAAAAAAATTTGGGTTTAGTATTCCTTTTAAATGGGGCATCAAACAACCACCTTTCTTCGCATGCATTTGAAATTCCTATACTAACATTTCCTGCATGCTTAGCTTGTACAAAATTCCTGCCTCACACAGGAGCTTATATTCAGGTAGCCCAGCACTTTCTAAAAGAGGAATACAGCGGTCTGTAAAAGAAATGCACTATTTTAATATATTTAGTATTTTTCATAATGCTTGAGTAAGGCATAGCCAATAACTCTACTTATTAATTTGACAAGGAATAGCTGTTTAGAACCTGTATAGAATTCTACAAGAAAAGCGAATACCTTTTTTAAAGTATTTTTGAGCTTTGTGGAGATAAGTAAAAGAAAAGAGATGTTCCAAAGTAAATTTCAGATTTATTGCTTTGCATGAAAATATCAAAATGTATTTCAAATAATATATTTCAAATAGGGTTGCACCGATACCATTTTTTTAAGACCGAGTACAAGTACCGATACTTTTTTTTAAATACTCGCCGATACCAATTACCGATTCTTTTTTAATGTCATGTGACAGTGTCCCAAGCACAATACAGACTAATAATTTAAGATAGCTTCTTTATAATTATGAAGAACTGTAACTCAAAAGATATTATGAAATAATAAAACAGTTTTATTTGCTTGTTGTCACAAAGTTCTAAAAACAAAGAAATTTCACAGAACACGTTTATAAATAAAAATATTACATTCAAATATATTCATAATAACAACAATAAATAACAAATGTAATACCACAACCAACCAAAAGTGCAATGCAGTAAAAAATATACCAGTGCACTGTTTAAACATGGGGAACAACACTATGGGCTAGCTTACATTTGACTGGTAAGCTTTACCAATGCTCATCTAGCAATTATAATAATTTTTGAAAAGTTAGTAGCAAGTTCTTTTTAAGGAACAGAAGCATCTCTGAATGTTCAGCTATACGTCTGTTTCTGCTATCAGTAATGTCATTTGATGCTAAGCAGAACAGTCTCATTTTCAGCACTACTGCATGGGGCAGAAAGATCATTTTGGGCCATTTTAGCCAGAGCTTAAAATCTCAGTTTATTAACTACCCAGTACTTCAGGGGTTTGTCTGAACAAGGTACAGTGATCTCTCTTACAATAATACAATACAACAGCAATTTGTATTGGAAGAACAGAAGTGAACCATTTTTAGTTGAGTCTCCACTACAGCTTAAAATGAAATGGGAACATGCAGTTTGAGTATGGGTAGGAAGTGCAGGTATCGGTTTAAGTATCGGTGCATTTGCATGAGTACAAGTACTCATGCAAATACTTGGTATCGGCACCGATACTAGTATCGGTATCGGTGCAACCCTAATTTCAAATATTTAAATAAATATCAAACAGTATACATACACACATACACACATATACACACACATACACACATACATACACATATACACATACATACACACATATATATACACACACACACACACACACATACATACACACACATACACATATACACACATACATACATACACACACACACACACATAGATACACACACACACACACACATATATACACACACATACATAAATACACACACATACACACACATATACACACATACACACACATACATACACACACACACATAGATACACACACACACATATACACACACATATGCAGCTCTGGAAAACATTAAGAGACCAATGCAAAATGATCAGTTTCTCTGGATTTTATAGGTATGTTTTTGAGTGAAATTAACATTTGTGTTTTATTCTATAAACTACTGACATAATTTCTCCCAAATTTGAAATAAAAATATTGTAATTTAGAACATTTACTTGCAGAAAATAACTAGCTAAAATAACAAAATAGATGCAGTGTGTTCATACCTCAAACAATGCAAAGAAAACAAGTTCATATTCATTTTTAAACACAATACTAATGTTTTAACTTAACAAGAGTTCAGAAATCAATATTTGGTGGGATAACCGTGATTTTCAATCACAGCTTTCATGCATCTTGGCATGCCCTACACCAGTTTTTCACATTGCTGTTTGGGTGACTTCATGCCCTTCCTGGTGCAAAAATTCAAGCAACTCCGCTTTGTTTGATGGCTTGTGACCCATCCATCTTCCACTTGATCACATTTCAGTGGTTTACAATGGTGTTCAGGTCTAGAGATTGCGCTCACCATTACAGGGTCTTGATCTAGTGGTCCTCAATCCACACCTTGATAGACGTGACTGTGTGGCATGGAGCATTGTCCTGCTTGAAAAACCAATACTCATTGTTGAGGAACATTGTCAGAGATGAAGGAAGGAAGCAAGTTTTCTTCCAAAATAACCTTGTATGTGGCTTGATCCATGCATCCTTCACAAAGCAAAAATCTGCCCAATTCCAGGTCATCTTCTCTCATGAGTACAATTTTCAGCTTTGCCCAACACCTGGTCATCTAATGGTTTGACGGAGACCTGGAGAGGTCTACGAACCACAGTGCCTAGCACCCACTGTGAACTGTGGTGGAGGATCAGTTATGATCTGGGGTGCTTCAGCAAGGCTGGAATTGGGCAGGTTTATCTTAGTGAAGGATGCATGAATCAAGCAACATACAAGGTTATCCTGTAGGAAAACTTGCTTCTTTCTCCTCTGACAATTTTCCCCAACTCTGAGGATTGTTTTTCCAGCAGGAGAATGCCCCATGCCACACAGCCAGGCCAATCATGGTGTGGATGGAGGACCACCAGATCAAGACCCTGTCATGGCCAGCCCAATATCCAGACCTAAACCCTTATTGAAAACCACAAGCCATCAAAAAAAGCTGAGCTGACAGCGCCCATGGCAGGTCGCACATACTAGAGGCTCCTGGTTTCAGATTAATAATATGCCAGTTATAAAATGATCTAACTACCGATCCTAACTCCTGACCGATGATGAACCTTTTTAACGATCGAAACTAATAAGATGGCAATGCTCATGTGACAGAAACGCTTACTTTGGAGCTCTAAAGTGAACGGTGGGAGATCTGAGTGGCAGCCTATCTTGCAAACATCAACACCCCAAACACGCAATCATACTTACACTACTTTAATTACCTACATAACTACATACAGTAGTTCTCTATCATCCTTACTAAATATGGAGGACCCTTATATAAAGTGGCAAGTACTGCTTGACAAGCTGGAGCAAAAGATGAACAGTAAATATGATGACCTCATAATGGCCCTGAGGAAACTAATTATGAAACTATAGAGGTAGAGAGAACAATCTTCAATGCACATCGCACCCTCTTTAAGCAGACCTCAAAAACCAGCCTTACGGAAACAGACCTCGCTAGCTACTCAGAAGATGTCGGGGATACAGAGAACACCTACTTTCGATATCTGTTTCAGCCGAGAAGCATGCGGCCAATACTTCGGAGCGAAGCGCTGACAGTACACAGCAGCACATGGTGGCTACATTCCCAGTCAATGAAGGGGGAACTCTTTCAAGATTTAAAGCAACAAGAGGCTTGAAACAGTGGATACCACTGGGACTACCTCCATCACTCAGTTGTCGAAAAGTTTGGAATCCTGTGCTGTCACTTTTATCATGGGCTACTACCCGCCTAACAGAGATAGAGATGATATCATTACAGACTATCTCACAACCCTCACAGCTCCCGGGGATGCAAGGCAGGGCCTGAAGTCTCTCCAACTCAAACTGTTCAGAACCCCACGAAGAATAGGTATTTGGTAAAGTTTACCAATAGTTAGGCAGCTCTTACTCTTCATGACACACTGGGTTATGCTTACTTGGAATATATCTATGCTGAAGTTGCCTGATTATGAGACATCCCCAGAAGATTTGCCCCTGAGGCGAGCAGCTAACTCTGCACCCCATATCCCCATGCCCCTAAAGCAGTAACCTAGTCATGAGGACAGTAATGTTGGATACTACTTTGTACGGTGCAACTAAAGGTTCTACTTTATGTGAGAGTGAGCTCTTCATAAACACTACTCTCTGTGACCTGATGATCTATTATTGCCTTTATATTGAACATGTTGATGTACTATGTACTCTGCAGTGCCCTTAAATTTAGCTGTTCTGCTTTTTTTTTGTATTTACTTCTAAAGGTCTGATATCTTGTAAATTGTTCATACACCTCAGCATTTACGGTTGCCTTGTAAATTACAATACATGTAACCATACAGTATATTACCTGTACATCACTGCATGCTGTTTGTATCACATAGTTATGTATGTGCCACTATGGTCTATATAACAAGCTACAGCTATTGTATCTTAAGAGTTATACCGTGCATGTGCAAACGTAATGCTACATAATATAACCCTCACAACGTTCTTTCTCTCTCCCAAAAATAGTTTAAGCAAGAAGATAGAGAACTATTTAGCTATTTGTTATATATATATATATATATATATATACACACCACAATATTTTATTGTTATACTCTCTCATGGTCCAAGAGCGACTGTTTATATCATTAAATTCCCTCTATGTGTAGTTTTAATTCAACGGGGTCCGTTAGTGACCCCTCGTGAATCTGAGAGGAATTAAAAATAATTAAACTGAGGTCCTATTTCACTATATTCAGTTTACTTGTTATTGTTTTGTTTGAAGAGAGACTGTTTGTATCATTGTTGTGATTATGTGTTTAGCTCATTTATTTTATATTACCTCAAGCGGTACTTCAAGTTTATATTTTACTTTCATTGTTACAATTATATTTCATACCTACTAAGTATCCAGGGCCGGTGCTAGACTATTTTGCGCCCTAGGCAAGAACAGCTACTTGCCCCCCCCCCCCCCTCACCAAAAATAAAATAAAAAATTATAACATACATGTGCTATATATATAAATATATATATATATATATATATATATATATATATATATATATATATATGCTATATATATATATATATGATCTAGCATTTCACATTACCATCTCAAAGTGTTTAATGTCTCTTTAAATAGTTTAATAGAACTGCAAGCTGACAGCCCACAAGGACTGGCACCATTGAACACAATACAAAAAGTGTCTGAATTTACTGGCAAGGGGTAAAATGGAACCCAATATATTATCAGTCTATGATATATATATATATATATATATATATATATATATATATATATATA
Source organism: Bombina bombina (assembly GCF_027579735.1). NCBI lineage: Eukaryota > Metazoa > Chordata > Amphibia > Anura > Bombinatoridae > Bombina > Bombina bombina. The sequence continues at coordinate 392,747,974 of NC_069499.1, read as the reverse complement.
TATATATATATAAAATAAACAGCCATCAAGGAATTAGCTTGCCAGTTGCAACCTCCTGTATTGCTCTATCTATTTTTATATCATATAATATGAAAACATTTTGACCTGTTAAAGAGACTGCTATATCAAAGAACCAAAAGCAACAAGGGGCTTACTGACCAAAGATCTTACGCTTGCCTCAGTTGTTAACTTATTTTTCTTATTTTTATTTTTTATTTTTTTGTTAAGCATGTTGTCTGGTGTGTTAAGTACAACTTAAACAATTTAAAAAAAAAGCTCCTAAATTAAAGGATTTGTATTCACAGCCTTCAGAGCAAGCTGTGACTAAACTATGTATTCTGGCACTTGTGAACCCCCCCCCCCCCCCAGCTTCCAGACATACAACATCCCTTTTAAGACCCAAATAAATAAAACTTAGGTACATGATTGGTGTGTGTGCTAATATTCTGCTAATATGGTGTATATACAAAGAGACATTAAAAAATAACACTTAAAATCTCTGCTACCTTGTCAATGCAAGTCTCCCGTGCTCTGTCCCTGACTGGCTTGTGGAGGCGGCAGGAGTGGCGACAGGGGGCGTGGGTGTGGCCCGGGAGCAGCGTGAGCAGGATGGGGGTTCAACCTGGATATGGAGGGCAAGGCATAGAGTTTTGATTGAGCGGAACCAGAGTGGGGGAAGGGGGGTTGTCTCAACCTGTAGGTACCATGGACAGCCGCTACATAAGAAGCACATCTGTACTACTATGTTTACTGCTGCACGGTACAGATGCAGCCTGCACCAATTTACGGAAAGTTACACTGTATTTACATGTAGAAGTCATGGTGGTCGCATCACGATTCACACCACAGTTATACTTTGGGGCCGGCTGCACCCTAGACGGCAGTGCGCTCTAGGCGGCTGCCTAGTTTGCCTAGTGGGAGCGCCGGCCCTGTAAGTATCATTAGACCAAATAGATTCTCTGATATGACTAACACGCCTTGCCAGTTTTACCTTTTTTAAAGGGCCTATAAGCGGCCAGCTAATTAGTCATCTATGAAAGCTTCTAAAACTATAAAATGGAGGTTTCAGAAGTTAATATTTTACCAATCATTTTGCTTCCTGCTTCTACCATTGTATTGTCATTTGAAAATGTTGTCATTTATGTCATAAGACATTTATTGTATGGTTTCACAAATGCAAAACCTCAATAAAAGATTATTTTAAAAAAAAAAACTGAGCTGCTTGAATTTTTTGCACCAGGAGAGGAATAAAAGTTACCCAAAAGACTGGTGGAAAGCAAGACACATGAAAGCTGTGAATGAAAATATGGGTTAAAGGGACAGTCAAGTCCAAAAAAAACTTTCATGTTTAAAATAGGGCATGTAATTTTAAACAACACCAATTTTGCTTTGTTCTCTTGGTAATTCTTAGTTGAAAGCTAAACCTAGGAGGTTCATATGCTAATTTCTTAAATCTTGAAGGCCGCCTCTAATCTAAATGCATTTTGATAGTTTTTCACCACTAGAGGGCATTAGTTCACGTGTTTCATATAGATAACATTGAACTCATGCACGTGAATTTACCATGGAGACAGCTCTGATTGGCTAAAATGCAAGTCTGTCAAAAGAACTGAAATAAGGGGGCAGTCTGCTGAGGCTTAGATACAAGGTAATTACAGAGGTAAAACGTGTATAATTATAACTGTGTTGGTTATGCAAAACTGGGGAATTGGTAATTAAGGGATTATCTATCTTTTAAAACAACAACAATTCTGGTGTTGACTGTCACTTTAATAAAACAAACATTGATTACTGAACTCTTGCTGAACTTGTTTTCTGTGCGTTATTCGAGGTCTGAAAATGCTGCATCTTTTTTGTTATTTTGAATAGTTGTCATTTTCTACAAATAAATGCTCTAAGTAACAATATTTTTATTTGGAATTTGAGAAAAATGTTGTCAGTAATTTATAGAATAAAACAAAAATGTTAATTTTACCTATAAATAGCAGAGAAACTGATCATTTTCAGAGCTGTATGTGAGTGTGTTTTATTTACTTTTTCATTTTAATTTTCTTTAAACGTGATTATAAAATTTCTATTTGCATAAAAATGATATCACTTGAAATAATACAAGATAATGTGCTATTTACACTAGTGGTGTAGAAAGCTGTCAGAGACCAATAACCTCTTTTTAGTACAGTAAACAACTAGCCCTTCTAGAAAGATATGAAGTACTGATGACAGGGCTCCTGGCTTGTGCGCCACATTCCCAGATTATAAGCAAACTTAAAATGTTTCCAAACTCACTTTTGACTCACCATAAAACCACAGAGTGATTATCTCAGTTTTGTGTAACAATACCTATAACAGAACATGCCAAATAAAACTTCCAAGGCTAACAATAAACAGGACATGACATATGCATGACCCTATCAAATCATATTCATAAGGTAAATTTCTCTCTCTCCGTGTGTTTGAGTGTATGTGTGTGTATGTATATGTATATATATATATATATATATATATATATAACAGACAGAGATTTTTAGTAGATTAAAATTAATGTTATTTTTTTTAATTACATAAAAGGTTTATTTATTTCCCACGATACTAGTCTTCATATCATTAGTAGCTCTCTCCTTCTCTCTCTTTTTTTCAAATGTCTTTCAATAAATTTACACACCACACCCAAATCTCTTATCTTCAATGCTTACTACACTCCAACATGGAAACGCCAAAAAAGTTCAGCTGAACAAATATAATCCTAAAAGGCAAACAAGATATAACACAATAGACAGCAAAGATTTCTGCCAACATTTCGTTTAGTTTGTGGTTCATAAAATATGTAGATATGGTAAAATTATTATAATTTTTTTAAAATGTGTTATGGTTTTATGATGTATAATTCTGTGGTAGTGTAATAGTTTATTATAATGAGAACAACAAACATTTTGGCCAAGATTACAAGAGAAACGACAAAATGTAAGAGATTCCCCATTGTGTATGCCAGAGAGGAGATTAATCCTATTTAAAGCTAAATACTTACCTGTAAAATAAATCCTAATATAGCTACAATATAAATTATAATCATATTGTAGCTATTTTAGGATTAATATTTATTTTACAAATAACTTTGTATTTATTTTAACCAGGTACAATAGCTATTAAATAGTTAATAACTATGTAATAGTTACCTAGTTAAAATAATTACAAAATTACCTGTAAAATAAATCCTAACGTAAGTTACAATTAAACCTAACGCTACACTATCAATAAATTAATTAAATAAAATACCTACAAATAAATACAATTACATAAACTAACTAAAGTACAAAAAATAAAAAAAGAACTAAGTTACAAAAAATAAAAAAAGAACTAAGTTACAAAAAATAAAAAAATATTTACAAACATTATAAAAATATTACAAAAATTTTAAGCTAATTACACCTACTCTAAGCCCCCTAATAAAATAACAAAGCCCCCCAAAATAAAAAAATGCCCTACCCTGTTCTAAAATACAAATAGAAAAGCCTTACCAGCCCTTAAAAGGGCCTTTTGCGGGGCATGCCCCAAAGAATTCAGCTCTTTTGCCTGTAAAAAAAAAAACATACAATACCCCCCCAACATTACAACCCACCACCCACATACCCCTAATCTAACCCAAACCCCCCTTAAATAAACCTAACACTAAGCCCCTGAAGATCTTCCTACCTTATCTTCACCACGCCGGGTATCACCGATCGGTCCAGGCTCCGAAGTCTTCATCCAAGCCCAAGCGGGGGCTGAAGACGTCCATCATCGGGCTGAAGTCTTGATCCAAGCGGCAGCTGAAGAGGTCCATCATCGGGCAGAAGTCTTCATCCTATCCGGGCAGAAGAGGAGATCCGGACCAGTAGACATCTTCATCCAAGCGGCATCTTCTATCTTCTTCCATCCGACGACGAGCGGCTCCATCTTCAAGACCTCCGGCGCGAATCCATCCTCTTCTTCCGACGTCCTAACACAGAATGAAGGTTCCTTTAAGGGACGTCATCCAAGATGGCGTCCCTCGAATTCCAATTGGCTGATAGGATTAAGCTCACATTCTATTGGCTGATCGGAACAGCCAATAGAATGCGAGCTCAATCTGATTGGCTAATTGGATCAGCCAATCAGATTGAACTTGAATCTGATTGGCTGATTCCATCAGCCAATCAGAATTTTCCTACCTTAATTCCGATTGGCTGATAGAATCCTATCAGCCAATCGGAATTCGAGGGACGCCATCTTGGATGACATCCCTTAAAGGAACCTCCATTCTGTGTTAGGACGTTGGAAGAAGAGGATGGATCCGCGCCGGAGGTCTTGAAGATGGAGCCGCTCGTCGTCGGATGGAAGAAGATAGAAGATGCCGCTTGGATGAAGATGTCTACCGGTCCGGATCTCCTCTTCTGCCCGGATAGGATGAAGACTTCTGCCCGATGATGGACCTCTTCAGCCGCCGCTTGGATCAAGACTTCAGCCCGATGATGGACGTCTTCAGCCCCCGCTTGGGCTTGGATGAAGACTTCGGAGCCTGGACTGATCGGTGATACCCGGCGTGGTGAAGATAAGGTAGGAAGATCTTCAGGGGCTTAGTGTTAGGTTTATTTAAGGGGGGTTTGGGTTAGATTAGGGGTATGTGGGTGGTGGGTTGTAATGTTGGGGGGGGTATTGTATGTTTTTTTACAGGCAAAAGAGCTGAATTCTTTGGGGCATGCCCCGCAAAAGGCCCTTTTAAGGGCTGGTAAAGTAAAAGAGCTTTTCTATTTGTATTTTAGAATAGGGTAGGGCATTTTTTTATTTTGGGGGGCTTTGTTATTTTATTAGGGGGCTTAGAGTAGGTGTAATTAGCTTAAAATTGTTGTAATATTTTTATAATGTTTGTAAATATTTTTTTATTTTTTGTAACTTAGTTCTTTTTTATTTTTTGTACTTTAGTTAGTTTATTTAATTGTATTTATTTGTAGGTATTTTATGTAATTAATTTATTGATAGTGTAGTTTTAGGTTTAATTGTAACTTAGGTTAGGATTTATTTTACAGGTAATTTTGTAATTATTTTAAACTAGGTAACTATTAAATAGTTATTAACTATTTAATAGCTATTGTACCTGGTTAAAATAAATACAAAGTTACCTGTAAAATAAATATTAATCCTAAAATAGCTACAATATAATTATAATTTATATTGTAGCTATATTAGGGTTTATTTTACAGGTAAGTATTTAGCTTTAAATAGGATTAATTTATTTAATAAGAGTTAATTTATTTCGTTAGATTTAAATTATATTTAACTTAGGGGAGTGTTGGTGTTAGGGTTAGACTTAGCTTTAGGGGTTAATAACTTTATTATAGTAGCGGTGAGGTCCGGTCGGCAGATTAGGGGTTAATAATTGTAGGTAGGTGGAGGTGACGTTGGGGGCGGCAGATTAGGTGTTAATAAATATAATATAGGGGTCGGCGGTGTTAGGGGCAGCAGATTAGGGGTACATAGGGATAATGTAGGTTGCGGCGGTTTACAGAGCGGCAGATTAGGGGTTAAAAAAAATATGCAGGAGGTGGGGGCGGCAGATTAGGGGTTAATAAGTGTAAGGTTAGGGGTGTTTAGACTCGGGGTTCATGCTAGGGTGTTAGGTGCAGACTTAGAAACTGTTTCCCCATAGGAAACAATGGGGCTGTGTTAGGAGCTGAACGCTGCTTTTTTGCAGGTGTTAGGTTTTTTTTCCAGCTCAAACGGCCCCATTGTTTCCTATGGGGGAATCGTGCACGAGCACGTTTTTGAAGCTGGCCGCGTCCGTAAGCACCGCTGGTATTGAGAGTTGCAGTGGCGGTAAATTATGCTCTACGCTCCCTTTTTGGAGCCTAACGCAGCCATTCTGTGAACTCTAAATACCAGCGGTATTTAAAAGGTGCGGGGAAAAAAAAGCCAGCGTTAGCTACGCGGGTCTTTACCGACAAAACTCTAAATCTAGCCGTAAGAGATCTGTTGGTCAAAACGGACCCAGTTGATCGCTATACTAAGGACACCTGGTTGAAATCAACTAAGAAGGGTTGCTTCCCATGTGGCAGTTGTTTCACCTGCAATGGTATGCTTAGGGGGTCATCCTTTCAACACCCACACAATAATCACAGATATACCATACGCCATAGATTGTACCAGTACTTACGTTGTTTATATGCTGATATGCCCATGTTCTAGAGTTTACATCAGGAAGATGGTAACTACCTTCCATGAAAGGATGGCCAATCACCGGTGCACTATTCGGGAGGCATTGACGAAGGGCGAATCTGATCAGCCGGTGGCACGCCACTTCATCAATTTCAAGCATAGTGTTTCGAGCCTACAAATAATGCTGCTTGATCATGAGCCACCTCTGCCTAGGGGTGGTAACAAAGCGAAAAGATTGCTCCAACTTGAGAGCAAATGGATCTATCGGATGGATACCCTGGTCCCAAGGGGCCTCAACACCTCTTTGGATTTCAGCCCCTTTTATTGATAAAGTTGGATACATGCCAGACGCATCTTTGGTACTCACTGTATGTGAAGTTTCTACACATGCTTCATGTAGTTATGAAGCATATTTAATAATATTCATTGTACATGCTTATGTTGGTGTTGAACATAGTAGGGTCTATATTTATAACCTCATTAGTCAACCGGTTAGAATATGTAAATATGCCCCTATGTTTTTCCCATATGTCATATACTGTGGGATCCACTTTGGGGGAGTAAGATTTTTGCTTTGATTGTTTTTATGTGCACTTTATTGCTGCGTTGTCTATGGGGATGATACATATAGTATGGTAGCAATATGTATATTAGCACGTGTTATACTATAATAATGGTATGTGTATTAATTACTCATAGAAGCCATCATTTTTTGCAGCAATCTGTTGCTTCATTGTGTTTATTGTGATGATTGCACTTAATGATTGCTATGTTTGTAGCATAAAATCCTTCCTTTTTAGCACACGCAAAATATATAGTAGTGTTACTAGTGCCTGGTTATGTTTACATTGCGCTGCCATGGCAACGCGGTAACACCCGTCATGACGCTATAAGCGACATCACTCGTCGATGACGTCACTCACATGTGGGTGTATGATTGCAGTACGCTTACTATTGCTTAGCGGCTATAAAAGGTTGGTAAATATGTTCTCTTGTCAACGGTTTTTAGGTTTTTCTGTGTGATGACCTGCTATGACATTTGACAAAGGCGCAGGAATGCGCCGAAACGTTATGTCTTTTTAAGCTATATTGAATAAAATGTATATATTTTTTATAAGACCATCGAGTGCTTGTGTGTTGGGACTGTATTTTGGATATTTTGCAGTGCACCGTGGCATTGGATTATTTGTAAGATTGTGCTCTCTCTCTTTGGATATATATATACAGTATATATATATATATATATATATATATATATATACAGTATATATATATATATATACATACATACATACACACACACACATCTATCAATATCTATGTCTCTATATAATTATATTTGTTCAGCTGTATTTTTTAGGCTTTCATACGCTGAAGCGTAGTAAGCATTACAGATAAGAGATTTAGGTGGGGTGTGTAAATATATTGAAAGACATCTAAAAAAAGAGAGAGGAGTAGAGCTAATAATGATATGAAGGTTGGTATCGATAAACCTTCTGTGTGACTTAAAATCCATATTTATATTTTATCTACTACAAACTTCTTTACAATATTATATATATATATATATATATATATATATATATATATATATATATATATATATATATATATATAGGCAAAAATCTTACGTTAAAGTCAAAGTTTAAAGGGACAGTCTAGTCAAAATTACACTTTCATATTTCAGATAGTGCATGCAATTTTAAACAACAGTTTTGCATAACAAATACTGTTATATTAATACACTTTTTACCTCTGTGATTACCTTGTATCTAAGCCTCTGCAGACTGCCCATTATTTCAGTTATTTTGACAAGCATGCATTTTAGCCAATCAGTGCTGACTCATAAATAACTCAGCGGGAGTGAGCATGTTACTTACATGACACGCAGGAACTAGTGCTGTCTAGCTGTGAGAAACTGTCAAAATGCACTAAGATATAAGGCGGACTTCAAGGGCTTAGAAATTAGCATATGAGCCTACCTAGGTTTAGCTTTCAACAAAGAATACCAAGAGAACAAAGCAAATATGATAAAAGTAAATTGGAAAGTTGTTTAAAATTGCATGCCCTTTCTGAATCATGCACGTTTATGTTTGACTTGACTGTGCCTTTAAAGATACAGTTATTTCTTAAAGATTACCACCATGGAGGACCTGGAGGATCTGATTGTTAAGGAACAATTTATGCAGCCGTGCCGAGCAGAAGTGGGAGCTGGATCACAAGCCCAAAACATCATTGGAAGCGAATGAGCTGGCAGATTTTTACACAGCTAACAGGTCACTAGTGAATGGGAGAAAATCCTTTGTTAAGGGTGCTGCTTCACAAACCCCCTTCACCAAGCCTGCTGTGTCCTTATTTAATGTCTCTGTTTCCTCTGGGAAAGGAGGGGTGAGTGCTGCACCTGGGTAGGGAGATACCTGCAGGTGATTTGTTTGCAATAAAGTTGGACACATCAGCTCCACTTGCCCAGAGAAAATAAAAGTGACACCATCAGCTGGAGGAAGTCAACAACAAAGAGAATCTACAACCTGTCACTGAGGAACACAAGGTAACACTGGGACTTAGGGGTAGATGTGACCCTTGTGCGTTCCGGGCTGGTGAGTTCTAAGGACATTATCCCTGGCCAGACTGTAGTAGTAAAAGGGATTGGGGGAGTGCAACTTGCAGTGCCAATGGCACATCTATACCTTGATTGGGGAGCAGGGAGAGAAATGTGGGAGTATCTGACAATATTCCTAATGATGTATTACTGGGCACTGATCTGGGTAGGTTATTATCACTTTATGTGTCTGAAAATGACACCTGTGACCTAGTGACATTGGATATGGGCCCTGATATGCAAAAGGCTGTGGGTAAACAAGCTCAAAGACATGCTGACCATGGGGAGGACAGAGTGCATGTGTATAAAGTGCTGTTCCTGAAGTGGGGGTGTCTGCGCTGAGATGTTGAAGTGGGAGACGGCTGTCTAGCTGGAAGAGAGGACCAAATGACAGTAAGAATCAGTTGGTGCCAGAACCAGTGGGGTCTGAAGAGCAGAGTATAAATGTAAGGGGAGAGACTGACTGGGAGGTGAGGCAGATGGATGGTGTGTGTATGTCTGTGCTTGAATCAGTGGAGACTTTAGAAAAGAGTAAAAATATAAGGGGAGAGAATGACTGGAAGAATGGGTAGCTGGATGATGTGTGCCAGAAGCAGCAGTGTCACAGAATCTAGTGTGCATGGAGGAGGAGGGTACAGGATGAGAGCTTTATTACTTTCTATCTTGAAGTCTACTTAAAGTGATGGTAAATGTTAGCTAATAAATCTTTGCCATTCAAATTTTTTATGTGCACTTTTTTTTTGTTTAAATCTATCTGTGAAAAGGGTTAAATCTGTGCCTATAATAATGCCTCTATTACAATGTTATGCCGACCCACTAGGATAAACATTTTTTTATGACAATTCCAAAGAACATCCAATCAGTGTGTGTGTCATATGACATTTTTGAAGTTCAGCCCTTGGAAAGCCCTTAGGAAGCCTATGTAAAGAGTGGGTGGGACTGCCTTCTATGTCACAGCCCAGCGAAAAGAGAAAATGAATGGGGGGGGGGGGGGTGGATGAACAGAAGATACCATGTAGGATTATTAATCTTTTATTATAAAATATATATACACTTTTTTTTTCAAATTATTTTTTATTGAAAGAACAAAATGGATAAAACATGACAGTTAATGAAGAGTATATTACATTTCTCATTGAATATTGATCATCATGTATTCAATTGACTATCAGAATTGTGCCGACCCATTTTAGGTAATCTAGATATTACAGTAATTTGTTCATGCTTTTGTATTATAAATAGTTATTTTAAAACAAGAAACATTGTCTAAATAGTAACTTAACAGCAATTATTTACAACTTTCTGTTAAACTGTGATGTATGACCAGTGTACATCTTACGTGGAGATACTTTCAGCATCAAGGACCCATTAGAAGAGAGAGAGAGGAGGGAGAGAGGGGGGGAAAAAAAGGTGAGGGTTTGTAGCGACAATCCCTAAGGTAACCGACCCTCGGGAGCAGAAATGTGTGACCATTCTTCACACAGAGAGTCTTCTAAGGAAATAGTAGAGTCACGAAATGGTAAAAGTATTTGTCTTTGAACTTCTAATTCAAACATTAAAATTAGTCTACGCTATTTTCTCAAAAGAGGTTTAGTATATTCTGTACATCTTCTCTTACATCCAGTCATGAATAGCTCTAGAAACAAGAGAAGGAGGGATATATACACTTTAAAAAAATAATATATATATATATATATATATATATATATATATATATATATATAATATAATATATATATATATATATTTATATATAAGTTTAAAAATGTACCATCACTTTAAAAGTGCTGCAGCATAGCTGTGAAAAGCTGACTAAACAATATCACCTGAACTTTTCTGTATAAAACCCCCCAGATATTTAAACCTCAAATTTTCCTCAGTAGCCTCATTTCATTGTAAATGGACTTTAAGCCGTCAATCAGGAGGTATGCCCCAGGAGTTGCAAGGCAGTGTGCACCGTAACACAGTTTCTTTATTTCCCTCCTCAGTTTAAAGGGACATGAACCCCAAAATATTTATTTCATAATTCAGATAGAGCACACCTTTTTAAGCAACATTTTAATTTACTTTTATTATCAAATTAGCTTCATTCTCTTGGTATCCTTTGTTGAAGGAGCAACAATGCACTATGGGGAGCTAGTTGAAAGTCTATAACAAAAGACAAATATGTGCAGCCACCAATCAGCAGCTTGTGAGCCTACCTAGGAATACTGTTTAGCAAAGGATACAATGAGAACAAAACAGTAGATAATAGAAATAAGTTGGAAAGTTCTTTAAAATGGTATGCTCTATCTGAATCACAAAAGAAAAAAAAATTGTGTTTCATGTCCCTTTAAGTTAGTGTAATATGAAATCTTGTGAGATTTCAGTAAAATACCACAAGATCACAGTAAAACTGCTGACAGATTTCTGCACTGCAGCTAAATTGATAATGTGCTGATAAAGAAGTATCCTACTGAGCATGTCAGCTTGTAAAATAACTGAAAAACTGTACTGTTCTACTGTTGCAAATCCAAAACTAAGTGTATAAAATAACTTTAAAATAATAAAAGTTATAAACTTCAAACTACCAAAGGGCACTAGATCAAGTCAAAAGCCATCAGTATGCTAAAGTTTCATGAAAATACATTCAGGGGCAAATTCATTAAACTTTACAAAACACGTTTTTTTAAAAAATACTTACCTTTTTGTTAGGGTAAACAGACGATCCTCCGCCTGCTTCTCCGACTGTATTTTGCATATCATTGACAAATCCGGCTTCCTCCAATCGTTGCGTGCCCCACGTGCTGGACACCAATTGGGGCATGCAATGATTGGAGGAAGTCAGGTTCATCATCTATCTGCAAAATAGAGGAGAATCAGGCAGAGGATCTGTGGATTTTTTTTTTAAAAAAAAAGCGTGTTTCTAAAGTTTAATGAATTAAAGTGTCCCTGTTTTTAAGAGTATTTTTAGATACTGGGCTTTATTTTTTAAACTTTACAATCACTTAAAAGGGAAAGTAAACAGCTTGATAGTTTTATATAAAACTGCAATATATTTTAATTTATTTTGCCCCCTTTTCACGTAAATTTGCTCTGAAAATTGAACAATTTCTTATTCTCAGAACATGAAAAGCACCCTGCTGACTTCTCAAGGCTAACCCAACTATGGGGTAAATTTATTGAGCTGTGTTCGCAGCTTTCCAGCTATGTGGAGCAGCTTTGCTTTAATAAATGTTAGAACATGATATTGTAAGGCATGATAGAAATGTGGGAGTTCAGTGTTATTTTAACAACACAATAAGCAATCGCAAAAACTGTTATGAAAGCGAATGCTATCAGATAAACTAATCTCTATTTGGCACTGCCCCAAGTTAAACACAAACAAGTCTGATGGAAAATGATCATTTCAAATAACTAACAATGGTCACAATAAACATGAACTCTGGAAAGCTCATGACGAAATAAATCATATGTTTCTGAGGCACAAGCGTATACATGACAATATTCCTATTCTGCATGAGGCAGATTTTACAGCACACTTTTATCCTTGGAGCTGCTAAGTGTTTTAAAGAAACTAAAAAGTGTTTTTTAGCACTATATGTCCAAAGCAAATCGGTAGGCCCAGTTTTTAAACTGTGAAAATAAAAACACAGCACTGAGTAACACAATTTAGAGTGCTTAGAATTTACTTTATCAAGTAAGTAGCAGGCAAACAGAACTCACAAAGGTTTTTTTTTAAATTATACTGTATTTACATTCGGCATACTTGATATACTACAAAATTATCTACAGATAAAGTTATATGGTTTTAAAGCATGGTAGATTTTAAAGTAAAAAAGAAAAGGCTCTAATGTGCTAGAACATTTATTATGCACGTTTGTGTGCATATAACTGTGAGGATGATTCCAATCTTTCTGTATATTTTTTTTTAATATTGTTAAAATCAGAACATTATATATTTTTTTTTTATTAAAACAAATTCAACACTATCTGTCCAAGTCAAACACAGCCGAGATTGTTAACACATGCAAGATTTGATCTCCATTGTCCCACAACTGCACTCGGAACTGCCTATAATGGCTGCAGATCACTGAAATAACAAATGGGTTAGAGGAGAGGTTAGTGGTCTTTATGATATGTGTTAATAAGAATGACAATATCCTGGTTCCCCACAACTTCCTAACCTCACCGCCCATGCATACCCTTCCATAGACCTAGAAACCAAAATCCTGGAAGCCTTATTCAAATGCCACTTGTATCTAAAGCCAACACCCCTTCACTTGTACACTCTGGAACTCTCGCTCTGTGTGCAACAAGCTCACTTCTATCCATGTTCCCTCTTTATCACCAATTCCCTTAACCTAATGGCTCTCACAGAAACATGGAATTGTCCTTCAGACAAAGCCTCTTCACTGCTACATTGTCATACAGGGTCCTCCACTTCAACCACACCTCTATGTCTGGAAAAAGACAAGGTATTTTACTTTCCACTCGTTGCACTTTTCAAAAAATACAACCCATCTCTTTCCTAACATTTTTTTCCTTTGTAATCCACATTATTCGCTTATTCTCTCCCCTCTCTATATGTGCTGTGGTGATATATTGCCTTCTGGCACCTCAACTCAATTTCTTGATCATTTTGCTGCTCATGTACCTTTTTTCCTCTCCTCAGACACCTCTGCCCTCATTCTTGAGTATTTTCTTTCTACTACCACTTCTCTCTCAGCTCAATATTTTGCCAGCCATGTTCAACAGCAAAATTTACTACATCAGAAACAAAATCATCTCTTAACTCACTAGCACTCTCCAACCCCCTCAACTGCTTAATATCATCCAAAACTCACACAGCCACAAATTTAACTCTTTTGCATGCTACTGAGGAAGATGTATCTGACCCTATTTCTCGCCATTTCTTCCTCTCATCTCACTACCTTACTCACCTGATCCCATTCCCTCACAACTACTTCTATCTCTTTCACCTACTCTTACTCCTGTCCTTACACATATTTTCAAACTCTCTCTAAAGCAGGGGTCGACAAATCTGTTTACAATATAGGAGCCAGTAATAATATTTAGGAGCCAGGTACACTTTTAGGAGCCAGACAGTGGTATTTGTAAATAGATCTATGGAGAATAACCCAAAAAGTTAGGATCCAGGGGTAAAATTCTAGGAGCCAGTGGCTCCCAGGCTACTGGGTTTGTCGAGCCCTGCCCTAAAGCACTTGTATATTTTCCTCATCTCTTAAACATGAACTAGTCACACCTGTTCTCACAAAACCTTCTCTCGATCCAACCTACCCACCCAACTACTTCCCTACTACCCCTTGCCTCAAAACTCCTGGAAAGGCTAGTATATACACGTTTATCCCATTTCCTCCCATTAAACCCTCTCCTTGATCCATTGCCATCTAGATTTCGCCCAACACTCTACAGAGACAGCATTAGTTAAGGTTACTACTTACAGCAAAATAAGACTTAATCCTTCTTCATCTGTCTGCAGCCTTTGATACTGTTGACCATCCTCTCTTGCTCCAAACCCTTCAATCCTATGACATTTGCAATACTGCCCACTTGTGGGGTTCTCCTCGTACCTGTCTAACCATACCTTTAGTGTAGCCTTCTCTGGCAAATCGTCTGCCCCTTTACTACTTTCTGTTGGGGTACCACATGACTGTCCTTTTTCTAATTCTCTTCTCAATTTATACATCATCCTTAGGTTCCTTAATAAATTCCCACGGGTTTCAATATCATTTGTATACTGATGACACCCAAATCCACCTCTCTGCATCAGACCTATCCCCTTCCTTGCTAACTCATGTCATTAACTGTCTTTACAACATTTAATCCTGGGTGTTCTCTCACTACCTTTAACTAAATCTCTCCAAAACAGAGCTCCTTATTTTCCCCCCTTCTTTCAAAATCCTCCCACCACAATTTAAAAAAAACTGTTGATAATAACCACATTCCCCCAACCCTGTATGCCCGATGTCTTGGGGGGACACTTAACTCAGATCTTTCTTTCACTCCTCAAATCCAGTTTTTGGCCAATTCATGCCATTTCCACATTTAAAAATCTCCAAAATTCGACACTTCCCCACACAAGACACAACTTACATTTTAATCGACTATTTCATTATTTCCCACCGTGACTATTGCTAATCCATCCTCTCTGGTCTCCCTAGCCACGGACTATCTGCTTTAGAATCCATAATCAATGCCTTTGCCAGGCTGATCTTCCCTACACTTCGTTCTACTTCTGCTGCACGTCTCTGCAGTGCCTTCACCTGGTTCCTCTAGCCACTAGAATTAAACACTGCTTCCCTATATCTAAGACCTCATCTCAAGATACTCTCCCTACAGTCCCTTTCGCTCTGCTCATGGCCTCCTGCTCTCCTTCTATCTTGTTACCATCTCACATTCTGTCTGCAGGACTTTTCAAGAATGGCCCCTATCTTGTGGAACTCTCTGCTTCGCTCCACAAGATTCTCCCCTAGTTTTCAAAGTTTCAAGCGCTCTTTCAAGACTTTTTGAAAGAGTAAGAAGAAACTTACTCTTACTAAGAATACACAACTTATTAAAGTGATCTCACACACATTCAAATATCTAGGTATCAACCTGACTAGAAACCCCACCCACTGGTACGCAGCCAATTTTAAACCACTGCTGCAAAACCTAAAACAAAAGCTGTTGACCTGGGCTTCACTACCCCTGACCCTATCGGGGAGAGTGGGGCTTATTAAAATGATCCTGTTCCCTAAGCTCCTCTATACCCTGCAGATGCTCCCTGAGCTACTGCATAAAAAAGACCTTGGGACACTAAACAGGGACATTCTATACTTTATCTGGAGGGGGAAAAAACACAGAATCAGTTATCAGAAAATGACTTGTCAGCCAGAGCAGGGAGGCTTTGGACTTCCGAACATCGAATATTATAACTGGGCAGCTTTAACAAAGTATGTGATGGACTGGCTAGTGGATGGGGGGCATTTTACCAACTATGCACTAGAATCAGAAATTATCAAACCATGGTCATTAAAAATGCTCCCACACATGAATAGAGCACAGGCAGACCCCATACTGGGAGGGGCGGGTCTTTTCCGCCACCCCATAAGAGCATGGTGGAAGTTGTGCAGGACACTAGGAGTCTCGCACAATCACACAACCTTTCTGCCCCTTAGGGGTAATCCAGACTTTCCCGCAGGATTCACCACAAAACCATTTAAGCAATGGGAGGAATGGGGGGTTAAGACCCTGAAACAAATACTATCGGACGATAGGTCCACAGTCCGACCTTTTATTGAATTACAGAGAAACTATGGTATACCTAACTCACACCATTTTGCTTACCTACAAGTCAAACATTACGTGCAAAATCTCTTGAGAACTGGGAATATGTTAGAAACTGACTGTGATATTTACAAACTCTTGAAATTGACGAAGGGAGGGATGACTTCTATCTCACACACCTACAACACTCTCCAGTCTAAACCTAATAAAGCAAATATTGAACAGCTGAGAACCGCCTGGGAAACCAGGATAGGCCATAATATTGCGGAAGAATATGTAGAGCAAAGCTTTGTAAAGGTGAGGAGGGCTTCTCTCTCAAACGAAATTAGGGAATCCCATACTAAACTAATTCACAACGCATACATAACACCCAAAATGTTCCACAAGTGGAAGACAGATGCAACGGGAATATGCCCGAAATGCTCAAACCCAAACCCAGACATACTTCACATGATATGGAACTGCCCGCAGTTAACAAAATTTTGGTCCATGGCACAGAGGTGGATGGAAAAGTGTACAGGGGACAAAATCCAGTTATCAGACGAAATGGTGATATTCCTACACGCTCAGACAAAGGCTAGTCAGCACACAGAGTTCATACACAATGTACTACTACACGCAAGAAAACTCATCCTGAAGCAATGGATGATGCAGGCACCCCCAACCTTTACACAACTCAAGGAAATAGTAAGAAAGCAAATGATATATGAACAACTTGATACGCAGGGGGACATTTCACGCAGAACGAAAAAATTCGTGACCAAATGGGAAGCCTTTATTCACACTCTAGACCTAGCACATCAGAAACAAATCATTTACCCATTCAAAGACGCTGAGTTTATACTGAATGCCCAACTACACGGGAAATGGAACTTATTTACATAGTACCTCAGACATGATAACAATTGCTTGAGATGTTACAGGGCTCGGGGCACCGGGAACCCTGGGGTGGCGCCCGGGGTTGGGACAGAGAATAGGTAAGCTCTGGGAGAGGAGAAGATAATTGATTCCTTTGACACACGCATGTTGTATTATACTGTTATGTTTACGTTGCAGAATTCAATAGATTTGTGTCTACTACTATCTCTTTCAGTAATGAAGATGAACTGGAGGTTAGGAGAAGGAGTTATGTTATGAAGGAGGGTGGATAGGTGGAAAAAAAAAAATAATGGTGCCATTGCAGTGATTTTGTTTGACAAGTATTGTAATCAGAATGATATGTTATGTAATTCACAACGTTTGTCACTGTATGTGGTACTGGAAAAATAAAGTATTTAAAAAAAAAAAAGAATACACAACTTAGCATGCAAGGTTTATTACTAATAATTAGGAAGTGGTTAGAACAGCGTGTTATAATGAACTTGTGAAACTAAATTAAAACATAACTTTTATTAGGTCTGCACAAATGGTTGTAAATGCTTCTCTGGAATCCCCTTTGTTCAGAAACAGCAGACATTTATGGCTTTGGCATTACTTTTTGGTAATTAGAAGGCTGCTAAATGCTGCTGCGCACCACACTTGTATTATGCCCAGAAGGAAGGGGTTAATTAGGAAGCTTGTAGGGTTAATTTTAACTTTAGTGTAGAGATCAGCCTCGCACCTGACACATCCCACCCACTGACCACTTATTTTTATATATATAATGCTTAGTTGGATCTCCCCTTAGCCCCCAACCTCCCTGATCCCCCCAAACAGCTCTCTAACCCTCCCCCCTCTACCTATTTGCCGCCATCTTGAGTACTGGCAGCTGTCTGCCAGTACCCAGTTTGGTCAAAATATGGCTTTTTTTTTTAATAATTATACCCCATTTTTCTGTAGTGTAGCTGCCCCCCCCTCAATACCCTCCCCCATCCCACTTTTTGTACACCAAAATTGTTATTGTTTAAAAAGATAGATAATGCCTTTACTACCCATTCCCCAGCTTTGCACAACCAACATTGTTTATAACATTTAAACCTCTAAATGTCTGCCTGTTTCTAAGCCACTACAGACAGACGCTTATCACAACGGTTGCTTTTCACAACAAGAGACTGCTAATCCATGTGAACAATATAGATAACATTGTGCTCTCTCCTGTGGAGTTGTGGCTGACACTGCACTAATTGGCTAAAATGCAAGTCAATAGATAATAGCCATGTGATAAGGGGGCTGTCAGAAGAGGCTTAGATACAAGGTAATCACAGGGGTAAAAAGTATATTAATATAACCGTGTTGGCTGTGCAAAACTGGGGAATGGGTAATAAAGGGATTATCTATCTTTTTAAACAATAAACAAATTGGAGTAGACTGTCTATTTAAAATGGACATAAAATCCAAACTGTTTCTTTCATGATTCAAATAGATCATGCCATTTTAAACAACTTTCCAATTTAATATCTAAAATCAAAATGTCTTTGTTTTCTTGTTATCCTTTGTTGAAAAGCAGGCATGTAAGCTCAGGAGTGTGCACTTGTCTGCAGCACTATATTGGAACAGTTTTGCAGCAATGTTATACATTAGCAAGACCACTAGATGGCAGCACTATTTCCGTCATGTAATGCTACAGAACGCTACGTATCTGGGTATCTCTTCAACAAAGAATAACACGAGAATGAAGCAAATTTAATAATAGAAGTAAATTGGAAACTTTTTAAAAATGGTATTCTCTATCTGTATAATGCAATAAAAATGTTGGGTTTCATGTCCCTTTAACTAACCTTATGCTTATTTCAAGCACTCTTGAAATCCTCCATAATTTCTGTCTTTAGCACTTCTAATGGGTGTTTACTACATGACTTAACCATGCTTTGTGAAGAAGCGGTTCCGCATATTACTCCTGAACCTACTAGACTTTATAAAGCCCCTAAAAGGGACAATGTACACCTATTTTCATATAACTGCATGCAATAGTCACTAATATAAAGAAGAATATGCACAGATACTGATCTAAATATCCAGTAGAGAACCTGTTAAAAACTTACTTAGACGCTCCCAATTTAGGCTGGGACACCCAGTGAAAAGGGGCTGGGAAAGCAGAAAGAGCAGAAACCCTACCCTACATATTAAAATATAGATTACACAAACAGGAGCCAGCAGAAGTCTGTTAACACGCCTGTATATCTGATACTTTGGGGCTTGGTTAGGAGTCTGAAAATCAGCACAATGTTATTAAAAAAAATAAGCAAAACTATACAATGTTACAAAAACACTCCCAGATGAGCTATATAAATGGATCATCTACAAAACATTTATGTACAGAAAAATCTAGTGTACAATTTCTAACATACCAGCTCTCTCCGAGTCCCTTCTATATTTCCTTTGGAATCTGTTCAAATAAGGGCTACTGTACAATAAAGAGCTGATCAAACTAGCGATCTGTAAAGTGTAATAAGAACATTACTATTCCTGCTGCACACATCTTCCTATATACAACCAATAATTCTTCTGGCCTTACTTGCTGCAATAGTCCCTGTTGCTGCTTTGTAATAATCAGAAAATTAACCTTTTTTAGATTTTCCTTTCCTTAATACATCCTTTTACACTTTCTGATGTTGAACTTTAGACCCGAGTAATTTTCTCCAATCCTGTCATTTTCTTTATAAATTGCTTCATTTGTTTCCCCGCAAAAAAAACTAAAACAAACCAAACATCAGCTCTATTACACATTGTTTTTAATAAAGGGGTTAAACGTATAATTAAAGCGAGCTCTGCACTGGCAATGCACTTCTGGTCCAGAAATGAACACAGGCACTCTGTGTACACACACACACACATATATATATATATATATACACCCCCCAAAACAAATAAAAAGTAATTAGTATAAATAATGTGCATATTCATATTTTTTTTATTTTTTTTGAAAACTATTTTTATTGATTTTTGAACAATAATTGTACAGAGCTTTGATAAGTGGCAGGAATCAGCAATTAATAAAACTAAAACAAACAGAAATATGACAAACGAAAAAATAAAAAGACAAAAGTTGACAATAATTATTTGACATTAGACACATCAGTCAATTATGGTTACAGAAACAGAGGCACAACAACGTTACAATGTTACAAAGGGAGAGATATCCAATTGTGAACCTAGTGCTATCGGGAAGCCCGGGGTGATGCAGATGGTGGGGTATTTGTGGCATTGGGCGGACCTTCGAATTTATCTCTGATGTAAAATTCCCATAAAATTTTGATTTCGAGGTACACATCTAGGCGTCTAGTTTTCATATAATGATACTCTTCTAGATTCACCACAGTTTAGCATTGAGCAATCCATTGTGCTAGGGAGGGGGTTGAGGATGTTTTCCAATTTTTGACTATTAAAGTATTAGCACTAATGATTAGTATGTGGAGCAGTTTGGTTTGGGGTGAGGTGTATTTTTGGGGGGTAAGGTGAAAGAGCCATATTAGGGGATCTCTAGTAATTTCGGGGCCTAAGATGGTAGATGTTTCCTTTATCACCTCTGCCCAGAAAGGGACGATGTGCAAGCACTGCCACCATATATGCGACATCGTTCCCGTCTGGGAGAGACATCTCCAGCATACGCTACTAGTTTTACTGAATAATTTATGACACCTAGTTTGATATTCATTTCAAGCATTCTACAGGAGATGGAAGTCTTAGTAATGGTGGAGAATATTCGGGTAGCCTCCGAAGGGGCGATAGTCAGTCCTAATTCATGTTCCTATCTGTCTATATAATAAGGGGGTTGACCCAGAAGTTGGTTTTGTAAGAGGGCGTACATGCGAGATAAAGCGTGAGTTACTGGGTTATTCTTATAGCATAAAGATTCAAACTGGGTAGGGGTTCTCATTATATTTTTCCTATCTGGATGGCTGGTTATGTATGAGCGGCATTGGTATAGTTTAAACCAGTCTTGGAGGAAGGAAAACCCATTATTTTTTAGCTCATCAGCTGTATACCATCTCTGTTCATTGCCTAAGTGGCATGCCATTAAGGCTCTATGATTTTTTTGGTAGCGTGGCCGATATGACCCAGTCCTGGGAGAAGCATATTCATATTTTTATCTATAAATCGTATATATCCCCATGATTATTTTTTTTTTAAACAAATTTTGTAAATATGTCTTTATAAATAGGATTTTACCATCTACAATCATATTGTTGATGCCTGATGCACACAAGCTCATAACTGTAATTTAACTGATGCATAATGTGGAATGAGTAGGTCTGACTTCAGTTTAAAATAGCAAACATTTTTTTGGTTATGTGCATGGCATGGTTTATGTGCGTGGGACATGGTGTATGTGCATGGGGCATGGTGTATGTGCATAGGACATGGTGTATGTGCATGGGACATGGTGTATGTGCATGGGACATGGTGTATGTGCATGGGACATGGTGTATACGTGTGGGACGGTGTATATGTGCATGGCATGGTTTATGTGTGTGTGGCATGGTGTATGTGCATGGCATGGTGTATACGTGTGGGACGGTGTATATGTGCATGGCATGGTTTATGTGTGTGTGGCATGGTGTATGTGCATGGCATGGTGTATATGTGTGTGTGCATGGCATGGTGTATATGTGTGTGTGCATGGCATGGTGTATGTGCATGGGACATGGTGTATACGTGTGGGACGGTGTATATGTGCATGGCATGGTTTATGTGTGTGTGGCATGGTGTATGTGCATGGCATGGTGTATATGTGTGTGTGCATGGCATGGTGTATATATGTGTGTGTGTGTGTGCATGGCATGGTGTATATGTGTGTGTGTATGGCATGGTGTATGTGAATGGCATAGTGTATATGTGTGTGTGTGCATGGTATGGTGTATATGTGTGTGTGACATGATGTATGTGCCTGGCATGGTGTATATGTGTGTGTTTGCATGGCATGCTGTATGTACATGGCATGGTTTATGTGTGTGTGGTATGGTGTATGTGGCAGATGTGTGTGTATCATGGTGCATATGTATGCTATTATGTATGTGTGCATGGCATTGCATGGTGTATATGTGCATGTGTGCAAGACATGGTTTATGTGTGTGTGCATGGCATGGTGCATGTGTGTGTGGTATGGTGTGTGTGGCAGATATGTGTGTATCATGGTGCATGTGTATGCTATTATATATGTGTGCCTGGCATTGCATGGTGTTTATGTGCGTGTGTGCATGACATGGTTTATGTGTGTGTGTGCATGGCATATGTGTGTATGTGTATGGCATGGTTTATGTGTGTGTGTGGTATGGTGTATGTGGTATGGTGTATGTGGCAGATATGTGTGTATCATGGTGCATGTGTATGCTATTATGTACTGTATGTGTGCATGGCATAATGTGTGCAAGGCATGGTGAGTGTGTTTGTGTGTGAGTGGCATAGTGTATATGGGTGGCATGGTGTGTATGTGAGTGGTATGATGTGTGTGTATAGCATTGTGTAGGTGTATGGGATGGTATAGAATATAGGGGCCCCAACCACTGGTTCAGTACGGGGCTCCAAATTTTCTAGTGGCAGCCCTGTTTACCTCTTTCAACCTCCAGTGAGAAATAGAACAAGTAACTTTTTAAAATGATGAATGAGCAATATTTACATATTGATTTTTTTTTAAAGTATTGTTCTGTCTACAGTTGACTTGTTTAATGTTCAGTCTTGCATGTGATAGTGTAATGTTGGTTTTGGCAATAACTAATATTTGTAATATTTCTTTGAATATAATTGTGCTATGACAATTCTAGTTTATACTTGGGATACTGCAATGTCAAACTGACTATGCTGCTTGACTCAATATAGTAATTATGTTTTCATTAGTTTGTCTCGTTTGCAAAATTTCCCACAATAGTAAACAATTTGTGACTATTTCCCTCTAGACTAGTAACATATATATCAGTGTCCTCCATGGAAAATGTTGCCACCAGGGTGGTACTATGAAGTAGCCAGGTGGGGGCAGTGTAATACTTTGCAATATTATAACATTTCTGTTATTTATAAATTATCCTAAAAGTGATAGTAAATCCTAGCGTTTGTGAAACGCTAGGATTTACTAATGCAGCAAATAAAGGGGACTTTCAGTCATGAAGCATACAATGCTTCATGCTTAAAGTTCCTTTATTTGTCTGCAGCGTTCGCTGCGCTGAGCTCCTCAGGCCGCCTGCAGCAAAATGCTATTTTTTCAATGAAGTGATGTTAACACCTCTTAACTAATAGCTGTGCATCCCAGCTGGCATTCCAAAATCAGAATTCACCACCCTTTGTGGCTATAACAGCCGCCAATCTTCTGGGAACAATTTCTACAAGATGCTGGAGTCTGTCTGTGGGAATTTGTGCCAATTTGTGCCCAGCCAAACGAGCCTTTGTGAGGTCAGGCACTGATATAATATGAGAAGCTTTGTCTCGCAATCAACGTTCCAATTAATCCAAAAATATGTTCAATGTGGTTAAGGTCAAGAGTTTGTGCAGGTTACTGGAGTTCACCAAACTCATCAAACTATGTCTTTATAGTCCTAGCCCAAACCCTGAAAAAATCGCCACAGACTATTATCACTTCATCACCACATTTTATAGTAGGCACTATTCATTCCAGTAGGTAGCATTCTCCAGGCATCCACCACACCCAGATTCTTCCATCATCATTCCAGAGAACATATTTCCACTTCTCTAGAGTCCAGTGGCGGCGTGCTTTACACCACTCCAGCAGACACCTGGTATTGCACATGTAGATCTGAGGATTGTTTTCAGCTGTTCGCTCATGCAAACCCATTTCATGAAGCGTCCAACACCGTCCTAGTGCTGATGTTGCTTCCTGAGGCTGTTTGAGACTTTACTGAGTGATGCAACAGATGATAGGCGATTTTATGTTCTCCAGCACTCAGTGGTTCCGCTCTAGGAGTTTACATGGTCTACCACTTTGTGACTGGGCTGTTTCCACTTTAAAACAGCCCTTACAGTTAACTGGGGCAGATCTAGTAGGGCAGAAATTTCAAAAAATGACTTGTGGTAAAGATGGCCTCCTATGACAGTGCCACATTTAAAGTCACTGAGCTCTTCTTTATGACGCATTGTACTGCCAATGTTAGTCTATAGAGATTTCATAACTATGTGCTGGATTTTATGCACCTGTTATATATGCACTCTGGCAAAAGTGTTTTCATCTGAACCTGTACTCAGCACCAACCATTTATGTCCTTTTAAGCTATGCCTCACACTAGAAGACATTGTGTTATATGATTGTGCAGCTATAATGCTTATTATCATATTTTAATAAAACTTTATTTTATTTATTTTTTTGTAGGGAAAAAACCATTATGTATTCTTAAAGGGACATGAAACCCCAAATATTTCTTTCATGATTCAGATAGAGGATACAACTTTTAAAAATGTTCCAATTTGCTTCTATTATCAAATTTGCTTCATAATCTTTGTATTCTTTGTTGAAGAGAGAATACCTAAGTAGGTAGCACGCACATATCTGGATCACTAAATCACAGTAGTTTTGCAAGAATGCTTTTATGGCAGCAGTGTTTGCACAATCTATAACATTGTAAAAATCATTCTTGTAAAACTGATGCACACTCGGCTAACTACCTGCTTTTCAACAAAGAATAACAAGTGAACAAAGTCAATTTGATAATAGAAGTGGGCTGGATTTTTTTAAAATAAAGAATGGATCAATTTCTTACAAAAATGACTGTAGCACTTCAAACTATAGACAGGTATTCTGCTTTTTTAGCCTATGACAAATAAAGTAGCAATGTAACCTTTTCTTCAGTAAAGACATAAATTTACCTTCAAGCTGTCTAACTTGACCTGCTATTAACCCTAGTTACTTTTTTTCATAACAATACAAGATTCCAGGTGACAAGAGTCATTGTTTAGACAATGACCTCTGTCTACAAAATACTTTAGTGAACTGTTTCTATTGTAAGCTGTAGTTATATAGGTTGAATTTCTGTACTAAAAGGGACGTAGAGCCACATTTTATTACAGTTCTTCAATATATTAAAAAGCTTTTCCTAATACATAGGCAGAAATACAAGACATCCTATGAAGCTGCATCCCTGGGATCTGTCCCTGACCTGCTGGTAAATGTATGTAAGCTCCACTTACAATCTTGCCCTATGTGTTTATGTGAATCATGTGTTCCCTGCAAAGAAACTAGACATTAAAGTGAGCTCCAGAGCAGCAATGCACTACTACTGAGAGCTCACTGAACACATCTGGTGAGCTAACAAGAGACAAATATGTGTAGCCACCCATCACCAGCTAGCTCCCAGTAGAGTGTCTTAAAATTACATACCTGTCTCTGAATCATGAAAGTTTAATTTTGACTTCCATGTCAACTTTGCAATCTAATTTCATTATTTATTTTGCCACTTTCCCTGTCATTTACAAAGTCATGAAATACAAAATGTTTATTTTCTGAAAGTTTTAAGCAATGTTTTTAATGACTTATATTATCACATTTGCTTCATGATCATGGTATCCTTTGTTGAAGGGAGCAGCAATGCACTACTGGGAGTATGTGCAGCTACCAATCAGCAGCTAGCTGCCAGAAATCTGTCGCTGCTCCTGAGCCTACCTACTGTAGATATGATTTTCAGGATACCAAGAGAATGAAGCAAATTAAATTGTAAAGTTGTTTAAAATTGCATGTATAAAAGTGATATCTTCATATTATGTCAATGAAAATATCGTAAATATAATTATGAAAATATAAATACTTGTATTCTGATAGGAAGGGGGCAAATCTAGGAACAATGAAAATGTGATAATGGACCCAAATTCAGTTTAGTCAAACAATAAATGCTTATTAAACAATTATTTATTGAACTATAGGACACATTTGAACAAAGAATCAAAAGGTTAATTTTTTTTTTCCAAAAGTGAAAAAAGTTAATTGTTAAGCAAGATATATCTTTTGAAAAGCAGATAGTGAAATACTGTGAGAATACACATTATGCTACAAATCGTATGGAAAGTGGTGAATAGAATTTTTTTTGGTCAAATTTTTATTTTGTGCCCATCTCTAACTATGATACAAATAGCAATATTTATTAATTAGTAATAATTGATATATAATCTATATAAGATTGGTCCACATTATATTATGCTTAAAGTGCATCTATTATTTGGATATACGGTATGAATTGGACCTATGATTATTATTTTGTTTTGATTGTTGAATAACTATAATTACGGATTTAAAATAGGAGGTTTATTATTAATTATATAAATCGTTTTATGATATATAGAAATACAGTGAGAGGTTAGTGTTTGATATTAAAGGGACACTGAACCCAAATTTTTTTCTTTCGTGATTCAGATAGAGCATGCGATTTTAAACAACTTTCTAATTTATTCCTATCTTTATTTGAAAAAGAAGGCATCTAAGCTTTTTTTGTTTCAGAACTGTGGACAGCACTTTTATATTGGTGGATGAATTTATCCACCAATCAGCAAGAACAACTCAGGATGTTCACCAAAAATTGGCCGACATCTAAACTTACATTCTTGCATTTCAAATAAAGATACCAAGAGAATAAAGAAAATTTGATAATAGGAGTAAATTAGAAAGTTGCTTAAAATGTCATTTTCTATCTGAATCACGAAAGAAAAAATGTGGGTTCAGTGTCCCTTTAATTTTCTATATTGATATTAGCCATGTGCATTCTACAGTTTCATTAGCTGCCTAATACGAAGAAGACTCAAATTGTGGTATTCAGCTCTGTTCTGAGCTGAATCTCTTATTGTGAACATCCTGATCTGTTCCACTTTCACAAGAAGAAATATGGCTCTAAAAAAGAGCTGAATACCTTGAGCGGCTGCTGTCTTCCGTATTCAGCAGCTAACGAAACTGTTCAATGCACATGTCTAATTAATACACAGATAATATTTAATTGTTGTTTGAGAAACAATCATTAATTCTCTAGGTACCTATTTAAAGTTTGTTAACTTGCTTGCAATTTTTTTTTAAATGTATTTTTCTGCTTTACTTTGAAAAAAATAAATAAAAAAAATTGTATGCGCTATCTAAATTATTTTGGAAACATTTTGGGTTTCATGTCCCTTTAAATCTTAAAATTCTGGATTGCTGAAGCTAAACAATGGAGATATTAATAATATAGATTTTATATAGTGGCAAACTCTGCCCTCTAAAGACTCAAGTCAAGATTGGCTCCTTCAAAAGGAAAGGGGTGGGTGGGGTTTGACATTGAAGAAAATGGCAACCAACGAGGTGTTAATCTGTTCTAATATAGTTCAAACTCAGATAATAGGTTAATCTATTAGAAAACTGCATTGAAATACTGCAAAATACAAGGTATTTAGTGTCCCTTTAGCTGCTGTAACCAGGATAACTTCTCAAGCTACACAGAGTTATGAAATTCTTGAAAGCCACAACTTCCACAAGAATAACAAAATTAAAGCCTCTAGATTATATGGCAAATTGTAAAACATAAATTACCACCTCAGTGGTAAATGATAATTTATATAATATGGATATTACCAAATAAACTACAACATTACATTAAAAAGACACCAAAAACATTAATATTGTAGCGACATTTAAGAATACTTTTACAGACCACTGAACCAATTCTATATTTTTAAAGGAGAAAGCTATATTTTAACCTGAAATTCTCTATGTATGTTGAATAATCTCCTCCATCCAGCTCCCTTGCAACTACTGTAACTACCTCTTTGTGGCAATATTGAAGGCTTGAGAGTGCTGCCCTATATGCCACCAATGATCCCTGACCTGTAGTGTGGGGGATTGTTAAAAACAGCTTCTGATCGGCAATCTGTTAATATCATCATTATCGACTACTCCACTATATATCTCAGACCTTGTCTCTAGTCTAGATACTCTCCCTCCCGTCCCCTTTGCTCTGCTCATGACCTCCTACTCTCCTCCTCTCTTGTTACCTCCTACCATTCCCATTTACAGGACTTCTCCAGACTGGCTCCCATCTTGTGGAACTCTCTACCTCGCTCCACAAGACTCTCCCCTAGTTTTGAAAGCTTCAAGCACTTCCTAAATACTCTTCTGTTTAGGGATGCATACAACCTACACTAACCTTTCCTAATACCAGTTCCTCTCCTCCATTGCTATCCACCATGAACCCCTTAGGAGTGCAAGCCTAAGAGCCCAACTGCTTGCAGATCACCTTCACAAGAGCTGACTACAACAGTGTGACTCTAGACAGGGCCCTCTACCAAGTGATCGCTATAATTGCTACCATGTATACCGCCCATGTTAATAGTGCTGTGAAATCTGTTGGCTCTCTACAAATAACCAATAAAAATAATATATTTAGATAATAAGGATCTGTTCGTCTGCGTGACATGCATTTAGTGATCTCCAAGGTATATTATATGTTATTATCTCCTATTATATATGCACTATAGCGCAGTATATACAGCAGACGGAGCATGCTCTGCTTACTGTTTATAGTATGGCAGTGCAGCATTTGATAGGGAAAAGGGAAGATTCCTGAAGATTTCAGTAAATTATCAAATAATTCCAAAATATATCAAGTCAAACTGTACCAAATATGTTCTCATAATAACATGAGAGAAAAAGGTCAAAATGTATATCAGGGACTGACAAAAGTATGTGAGCCAACCTAAATTTAAAATACTTAAACGGACATTGGAACCTGAAAAAAGTTATTTGAAATTGTTTTACTGTATTATTTTAAAGTGTTTGGTCAGTATAAAAACTCTTATAACAGCTTGTATAACTTGATTTTTAAAAATAATGTTTCCATTTGAGAGGGCACTTGCCAAACCCTTCGTTTCTGTATGTATACGTTTGTCGCATTTCATTTCCAGAACCGTTCTCGCTCCTTTTGTGGGATTCCCCAGTGATGTATGCACTGTTGGAGTATCCGTGGCAAGACCACATAAATGCTTGTTCATAAAAAGCACTTGAAGAAAAAGGTTTTTATTTTTTTTTTCTTCTTCTTTAATGCTGAGAGCAAAACAGTAATGTTTGATTTACATGGGTTACAATCATGGCTGCTAGTTCTCCGTACACACCGCTCATTGTAGCGCAGGAAGCATTACACATATATTGTAACATGACAATTCTAAGGTCGCACATAATGGTTTATATTATATAACATGTAAAACATTTGTATGCACACTGGCCCTTTATATATATATTTTTTATAAAGGAACAAGTGACATTTTTAACTATAGCTGTACATGCTACAATACAAAAAGCAGCCAGAAGTAACATAAATTTCCGGCTCCCTGGATTTATGATGAATACAACATATGCATAACATTTCTTCTTCATTTTTACATATATATACACACACACACACACACACACACACACATATATATATATATATATATATATATATATATATATATACACACACACATAACTGCTAACTTATCTATATACCTGAGCATAATTTCAATTTGCGAATGATTGGCATAAGTAG
Source organism: Bombina bombina (assembly GCF_027579735.1). Taxonomy (NCBI): domain Eukaryota; kingdom Metazoa; phylum Chordata; class Amphibia; order Anura; family Bombinatoridae; genus Bombina; species Bombina bombina. The sequence continues at coordinate 392,718,541 of NC_069499.1, read as the reverse complement.
CTCTACAGAGTGACTGCATAAGCTGTTATCGTACAGCAATGCATGCTCTACAGATTTATTTTATATAAATAATAATAATGATAACACTGTATCATAATTTTTCTTTAAATTGAGATATTGTACCAGTGACAAGACTAATCCACTGGCAAGGCTACAGGCTTGGTAACATATATTAAAATGGGTTTTGTTCTTGTAGTTGTAAAAGCCAAGCAGGAAGCAAGATTCGTATAAAGGTGCTAAGATTAATTATAGTGTTGCTATGCTGATTTTCAAATAGAAGAACAAACATAAAAGAAAGTATTTTCCCACAATAAACTAATTTCTAAGCAAGCAGGACAAATGGCTATTTCATGTTTCAAGCTCACTTCCAAGAAGGCAGACATCAAGATATCATTTGACATGTGCAGTCTGTTCAGGCAACTCCACTTAGAGTTTCTGTTATTAAAGGTACATGAAACCGTGTGATTTTAACATATAGGGCCAGATTACAAGTGGAGTGCTAAATTATCGTGCGCCCGCAAACAGGCAAATTTGCCTGTTTGGAGCCGCGCAATAATTAATCAGTCATTACATGTGGCTGGTTATTGCTACTGCAAGCTTGTGGTAATAATTAGCGCTTATAAAATTAACCACAGATCAGATCTCTGGTTAATTTTATAAATGTGCCCCAAATGGTCTAAAAATACTGTCTAGTGTATTTTATTATAAAATAAAGATAGCAACATTTTTATTTTTTTAAATAAGGCAGTATTTTGGGGCTAAGGTTGGTGAGAGTGGGACTGCACATTGCAGTATATATGAACTTTGTGTTCCCTGTAAATGTAAATGTATATGCTTGTATAAATATATATGTATGTGATAATATGTGTATGTATGTACTCATATAAATATATATGTATATAATACTAACTTACCACCTTCGCAGCGCTGAAGTTCTGATGCCGTCTCCGACAGCATCAAAACGAGGCTCCCATAGGAGCCTATGGAAGTGCACTCTCATGAGTGCAATGCTTCCCAGCAATGCGAACGTGAACTCACTTGTAATACCAGTGCACATTAGGGTGCGCTGGTATTACACAGTGGAGCGCAAATATTGCTTTAATGAAAGCAATATATGGCGCTCCACTTGTGATCTGGCCCATAATGTTTATTACACATTGAAATTGTGTGTTTTACAATTCTGAGGATTGTAAATACACACTGCAGACTTCATATGGCCAACCCTGCTACATATCTGTCCCTAAATGGCCTTAGCAGAATGGATAAAATGCTGTAATACAGTATCAAGCCCAAATCACGTTTTCCAAGTAAGGTAAATGGTTTATTGAGTTTGTTTATTGAAAAACAACTGAAGTAAACAAAGTGTCAACATAATCAATTGGCTAGTATGCTATTTTATTGCAAGACAACAGAAAAGTATAGTAATTAAAAGGTGCCTTAATCGCTTTTACGTTAAAACAATATGAAATGTTGACACATTCCAGTGTACTTGCTATTAAATACCCAATGGAAAAAAAATACTTTGGGAATTTATATGATTTTTAATATCTGATTGGGAACAAAATGTGGAATTAACAACTTTTTTAATACTGGATACACACGCACACTTGACAGCGGCAATGCACTTAAGTTCTGTGTTGGAAACAATTTGCATACAAAATACATTTAACATGCATAGATATATGAATATACATAACTGCATTGCAATCTTTTTACTATACATAATTAAGCATTTTATATAAAACATACTACTACATATATCAACTTCAGTGGGAAATGTAGTAATTACCTAAATACACACAGATTGCAAACCATACACTGACGTTGTACAGTAGGGCAGCAATATGCCTGCTTACTTATTTAATACATTATGCTACAAACCGAGCAAGATGGAGGAGTAGTGGGGCACATACAAATACACTGGAAATCCCTTGGCCTGATTTTATACATCTATTTGTTACATCATTATTGTTATTATTATTATCATCAATCTTTTTTATAAAGTGCAGACAAGCTCAGTAAATACAGATACATAAAACAGGCTAAATATAACAAATTAAATACAGAAGGAGCAGGTTCCAGGTCTAGAGAGCTTACAATAGACAGGTTTTCTACAACTCTATACTACATTTTATGAAAAAAATGGTGCTCTTTAAATCTTGGAAACTATTTACTTAAAGTGACTGTAAACTTTAATGAATTAAAGCCCAGTATCCAATAATAATCTTAAAAACAGGAACACTTTTATTCTTTAAAGTTTACAAAGATGCTTATTTTTTAAAATGCTTACCTTTGCTTTATGGTAAACATAACGCCCATCCTCCGCCTGCATCTCCTGCTTTCATTAGCATATCGATGACGAATCTGGCTTCCTCCAATAGTTGCGTGCCCGACGAGTTGGACGCCAAAGGGGGCACACGATTGGAGGAAGCCAGATCCATCATCCATATGCTAAATACAGTAGGAGCTGCAGATGGAGGATGGGCGTTATGTTTACCATTATGCAAAGGTAAGCATTTAAAAAATAAGCGTCTTTGTAAACTTTAATAAAAAAGTGCCTCTGTTTTAAAGATTATTATTTGATACTGGGCTTTAATATGTTTAAGTTTACAGTCACTTTAAAGTTTGCATCCTTCATTGATTTGTATACATTGTGCTCAAATGTAACCACAGCAGATGCCACAGATACTGTGTATCAATCTCTACAAAACAAGAGGAAGCCATAAAGTTTATAACAGGAACAAAACTACATAATAAACTTTCAGGATAAAAAGTCAGCATTTGCTTACACACAGCTTCTATTGTGGCTCCTGCTTGTTGTATGTAAATCACCCAGTAAAACAGATCACACTGTATAACAGTGGTGAGGTTTTTATTGTTTGTACCAAGCTTAAACATAAACAGACACATTTATGTTAGCACTGCTCTAGGCTGAATACTACTGCTACTAATAAGTGTGTGTTTATATAACAATATTACTATGGCTAAAATGCTTCAGTATACTGTAATACACATTTATGTTTACACTAGGCTGAGCACTAATACTAATAATTTTATAAGTGTGTGCTTATATATTATTATAATGCTTCAGTATACTGTGATACACATTTATGTTTACAATGCACTAGGCTGAGCACTAATACTAATAATTTTATAAGTGTGTGCTTATATATTATTATAATGCCTAAATGGCTTCAGTATACCGTACACTAATACTAATAATAATTGTATAAGTGTGTGCTTATATATTATTATAATGCTTCAGTATACTGTAATACACATTTATGTTTACACTAGGCTGAGCACTAATACTAATAATTTTATAAGTGTGTGCTTATATATTATAATGCTTTAGTATACTGTAATACACATTTATGTTTACAATGCACTAGGCTGAACACTAATACTAATAATAATTGTATAAGTATGTACTTATATATTATTATAATGCTTTAGTATACTGTAATACACATTTATGTTTACAATGCACTAGGCTGAGCACTAATAATAATAATAATTGTATAAGTATGTGCTTATATATTATTATAATGCTTCAGTATACTGTAATACACATTTATGTTTACACTAGGCTGAGCACTAATACTAATAATTTTATAAGTGTGTGCTTATATATTATTATAATGCTTCAGTATACTGTAATACACATTTATGTTTACACTAGGCTGAGCACTAATACTAATAATTTTATAAGTGTGTGCTTATATATTATTATAATGCCTAAAAGGCTTCAGTATACCGTACACTAATACTAATAATAATTGTATAAGTGTGTGCTTATATATTATTATAATGCTTCAGTATACTGTAATACACATTTATGTTTACACTAGGCTGAGCACTAATACTAATAATTTTATAAGTGTGTGCTTATACATTATTATAATGCTTCAGTATACTGTAATACACATTAATGTTTACAATGCACTAGGCTGAATACTAATAATAATTTTATAAGTGTGTGATTATATATTATTTTCAGTATACTGTAATACACATTTATATATTATTATCATGCCTAAAAAGGCTTTTCGGGTAACAAAATGATACTCTTCAGTAGCTTTTGAAGAATCATAATTTAAAATAAAACTAAAAAAAACTAAATGTAAAATCTTATATGACAATGTTCTATTTTTGGTAAATCACAATCCCCCCCCCCATGCTATATTAGCAGCCACAAACGACTCTTTAATAATACACCTTCATGCAGTCTATTCCTTGCTCTTACACACTGTTGCTGATGCAAACAAAATCATTCCTATATATTCATATAAAATTACTGAGTAAAGTAAGATTATGCCCTCCATATGCCCTATTGCTTTTCCTGCGTTTGTGTAATATTGTTTCCTAGACAATTCTAGATTTTTGTTGTGTTTTTCTTTTGTTCAGTTTTCTGATAAAAACTTAATTCATTATTTTTTTTAATATCATCTGAATGCTTTAATTTGAGAACAAACATTTGCAGATGCAGTGTAATTAATACACTATGTGGTGTAGCTAGAAAATAAACTTCTCACTATAGCCTTAGGGCAGAGGATATTTATTTTTACCATGCAAAGAATTAAAAACACACACAGAAATTTTGAAGACTTTCTGATAACATATCTGAAAAGAAAGACAGGATATTGTATTAATAGAACTAGGAAATTAATGGGCCATAAATCTGACTGTCCCACTGGGTCTGACAACTGGTAGTTTGATAAATTACATAAGGCTGACATAATGATAAATAGGAAAACGTGTGCCCCACATCCTAGTGAGCAGTAAATGCAACAGAAAGCAATAGAAAGCCAGTGATCAATAAAAGATACCGCCTGATACAAAAAATAAATTTGCCATAGGCTACGGCTTGGAGACTGTAAAGCAAATGAAAAATAGAAAGGTCAAGAGTTAAGTGCTGGTCGGTCCACCTGCTTTATAATTTCAATTCCTTGTCTGACTCATTATTGTAGGAGATAGTTCACCAGTGCTTTGTGAAATTCAACCCATTATATCTAGATGGATTATTCATAAATTAATAATACACAGCTTGTTTTTAAAGTGATTGTAAAGTTTAATGAATTACTGCCCAGTATCTAAAAATAATCTTAAAAACAGGGGCACTATTTTTTAAAATAGTTACCATTGCATTACGGTAAACATACAGTCGATCCTCCTCCAGTATCTCCTACAGTATTGATATAGTATGATGAATCCAGCTTCCTCCAAATGTTGCATGTCCCACGAGCTGGACGCCAAAGGGGGCACGCAACAATTGGAGGAAGCCGGATTTGTCATCAATTTACTCAATACAGTAGGAGATGCGGGCGGAGGAACGGTGGTATGTTTACCATAACGCAATGGTTAAAAAAAAAAAAAAAGTGTCTTTGTAAAGTTTCATGAATTAAAATGCCAGTTTTTAAGATTATTTTTAGATACTTGGAAGTAATTAATTAAACTTTACAATCATTTTAAGCAGTCAAAATATTGTAAAAGATTCAATTACGGCTCTAGCATAATTTGTTGCACATAATAATGCAAGTAAAATATAAATTCCTGTAAAACAACTAATATCTTGGTTTGCATACCAGACGGAAAATATTTCAGCTTAAAATAATAAACTCATCCAGTGGTGTATTTAGGTTTTGTGCTGCCCTAGGCACTCAAAATTCTGCTGCCCACTAATCCACCCCCCCCCCTCAGATTTTTGGCTTTTTTTGTCATAATATTTTTTTCTTATTGAGTAACATGAATTTAAAAAACAAATATCATGGCATTTCCAAAGTAAATGTTCACCAGGGCTTGCAAGACAGTTACATACATACATACATACATACACAGGCACACACATAAGATTTAACAACAGTCGAGCAGACATGATTTGCTGTAGCCTCGCTAAATTCCGACAGCATACGCATAACATTAGTGAAATGCTTGTGCAATGCCACTGCTAGCAGGGGCTGTCAATCATCCCGATTGTATCAGATCAGGATGAATTCAGTCCGCCACCTAAAAGGTACAGACAAGTTAAGAAGCAACCGTCTTACGACCTCTGCTTCTTAACTTCCGCTTCAGGCGGACCTGAAACAATTGGGCTCCATAGCAGCATTCACTGCTTAATAAATGGAGCCCATAAAGTTATACACATATACACGGTCATGCACGTGCATGTGCACGCACACACATATCTATCTATCGCTGGCCATTTGGCCAGATGAGGTAACTAACTCTTCCATTTTTGCTTTTAACCTTAGCTGAGAGCTTGTAAGTGAGTGCTGGACTTTCTCTGTGTGCTGTATTAATTTGTTTTGTAATTTTTCCTATGGGCCTTGCACCCAGACCTGTCTGGGGTTAACTGCCTGTGACTCTGGGGACAGTGCAGCTTCCTGAGAGTGCTATTGTGCACCCAGGGCTGTGCATGTTGCAGGGTCATGGGATGTGCACCCAGTCCGGTCTGAGAGTGTAGTCCCCTTCTGTGTTTTGTATTTTTATATATATATATATATATATATATATATATATATATATATATATATATATATATATATATATATATATATCCATTGTCACTCTCTTTTTATACCACCCTTGAATGTAAGCTACACATGCAAAATCCTCCATTATATACCTGTATAATGTTTCTAAAATAACTGCAAGCTTCTTACAAATATAGCCACAAAAAATGTGCTGCCCCCCTCCAATCTGTAGCCCTAGGCAAGTGCCTTGTTTGTCTAGGCCAACATATGCCCCTGAGCTCATCTGAAAGATCCATCACAGGCACACTGCCTTCTAGGCTAAAAAGAAAAATCTCAAGTCTAGGTTTCAAAATGCTGCTAGTAACAGATATTTGAGTTGCAGCCTTTGCAGGTTACACAATTTGCTTTTTGGCTTCCTATGCACCATGGGACAGGTTTTTTTTTTCTTTTCTTATAAAAGCAAGAAATGTTTAATGTCCTTATTAAATGTATATGGACACCTGGCATACATAGTGTATGGAAAGGCTACTCAGAAGAAGTAAAAACAACGACACACCAGTGTTCTCCACAGGACCTATTTAAAAGGGACAGTGTACACTCATTTTCACAGTTTGTTACTCATAAATGTTGATTATAATTACAGATTGCATTAGCACAAATCTTATATATATTCTTGTTTCAGCGTCACCCTTACAGAAGCGCAGAGCCAATAATCCAGAAGTATAAATAGATGGCCGCTTCAATACAAAACGCCTGCACAAAACGTATATATGACCCGCTCTAGTTCATAATAAATATGGTACAATGTTTACATAATAAAGCAAGAGCTTCTAAAAATGATAGGAATAATAAAAAAATAAAAAAAAGGTGTACACTGTCCCTTTAATGGACACACCTGACTGATTTCACTGAACACTCAGCTAAATATTAAGCCAATTTTAAGCTGAAATTAGCTTATATTAGTTTTTTAATGTCTCTTAAAACAAATAAATCAATTTATATTAAATTATGTAATTAATGTGTGTTTTGGATAAATCATAAAATATTGCAAAGTATTACACAACCTGCTGATACTGCCAGGAAAAAGCTCTGCCGTAGAGTCATTTGAAAAAAAATACCCCCAAAAAGGGTAAGGCAGCACTCCAAAAAAACCCTGGGAAGTAACCTTGGAAACCTGTTTTGTTTTGCAGACAGGAAGGATAGAGTTATATGAATTAGAAACATAAGAGGCCAAAGCCATCTCTGAGAATGGCAGCAGGCAATATATCCATCATTACAGAGTAGGGCACCACAATTGTATGAGCAAAAAGAAGAGTATTGTAGTAAATAGCAATCACTTTATTGGGCAAAGGGCCATTGTTTTGATGGGTTCTTTTTCCTTAGGCGTTGTCCTTCACCCCAAAAGCAAGGAAACTCTTGAAGGTATGCCATTTAAAGGGACATTTAACATAGCATATATCAGAAACAACATTGTAAAATATAGGCTTTAAAATAATTTAACCACATAAGTTTTTAACACATTTTACAAAGTTTTACACATCAAGAGAAGTTCATGTAAACTCTTCTTGAAAAGCCTGATGAAATCTATGTTATTAGTTGCCTAGTTGGTTGCTAATTATGTACAGATGTAAATGAGCTTGTGATGTAAGCTAAACATCGCTTTATAAAATGTTGCCTGTGTAATTTTCCCAATACTTAGGTATAATGAAGGCAACGGAGGGGCAGAATGATCTATTAGGCAATTGGTCACAGATCAAGGGCCTGCGGATAGGGGGAGGGACATCTGCAAGATTCTATTTCACAATGATCTGTGACCATTCAAACATAGTCGTTGTCAGATATGAAAGCGTGATGCGCTGCTATTGCACACTTGCACATTGGCAATGTTTAATGCCAGAGAGCATCTTTGAATTGTCCTGCCAATACTTAAAGGAGACGCTCCTTTCTTTATTGAATACCCTTCGAACCTTTTCTGCCCAGACTGATCTAACCTGTGCTGTAAATTACATTATATGGCTGAGCAAATCTAGACCCAAGGAATGTTTGCCGATTTAGGGCCAGATTACGATTGGCAAGCTAACAATTATGTGGGAGCGATAAGAGGTTTATCTCTGCTGTTTGCATGTGTCAGGTTTTTCACTCGTATTAAAAGTTGAAAGTAAACGTGATCGCTTAGGCGTAATTGAAGTTAACACGCAACGGGTTAACTCATCCTCAGAGCTCTGGTTAACTTTTTCGCAAAACAAAAACGTGTCATAAAACTCATCAAAAATACATTACAAAGTACAGTTACAATCATAATAACACCATCTAATACAAATTATTGCACAAAAAAGTTATAAGGGTTCAAAGATATGAGATCTCAGATTTTAGAGAAAAAAAACCAGACAAATAGACATACATACATATACATTTCTACATCAAAAAGTTAAAATAGGGAAAAATAATAATTTGAATTTGCTGCAAACTGAGAATTTATAGCAGTGCTGGGTGCTCCCCTGTAACTCTTACTCCGTTGTGAGATTCTGTATTCCAGAGAGCTTTATCACTTTGTATGGAGAGCAAGTCTCATGTCCCTTTAAGAATAATTTCCTATATTATAGAAGACGTTAAGACAAATATGTTTCAGAGACATATAAAAAATATTTATTGCTTTCTTTTCACCTAAACCTGGTATTTCTATAAATGTATTCATCCATTTTAGTACCCTAAATTCATGCAGTGAACTTCATATTTAAATAATTCCTTTTTTCTTTTAAATTAAACTTAGATTCTCAAGCACATTTTGTAAATTGAGTAGTAGTATTTTTACTTTCACAGGCACTGTCCCTACTGATCTTCCTCTCATCACTAGAATTAAATCAACAAAGCTATGTGATTTATTCAGATACTAAGAACATTGAGGTGGATTAGATGTCAACAAAGAATCACAAAAATAATTTAGCAACATGGGGACATAGTTTATTAAGAAGTACTAAGGGCAATCTTAGCCATTACAATTACTGTATGTCTAAATAGGTTTAGTGAATAGATTAGTATTCCATAAACTCAGCAAATAGATTAGCTATATCTAAACTAGTTTATCAGGCTCAAAAAACTGTTGACATTTCTAAAACTGACCATGACAAAATAAGTCCTTTGTCCACACATGTATTTTTAGTGTGATAAAGAGCTGATAAAAGCTTTGACAACCCAAATCTGGATCTATGGTCTTTCAACAAATTTTTGTACAACAGGTAGTAAAATGCGGGAACCACGATAAATACCTATTGATTTTTGCAGTCCTTAAAAATCATTAGTCACTACACATCAGAACCATAGCTGCATTAAGAAACAGGGAAAATTCAGAAGAAAATTTAAAAAAGCTAATTTAACATTTGTTAAAAGTTGAACATTTCTCTTTCGGAATACAAAGGTGGAAATCTTACAACACCCAAGCAAAGGAAAACTTTATTATAGATGCTAAATCGTGCACCCAATACATTTTGATTTATGTAACAAATGACATATTAATGAATCTATACTAAAGACGAGATTGGTCTGATTCTTCTGCTCCTGCACATATTACCCTATGCCATATATACCTGTTTAGTTTATGCTACAATTTACTACCAAGAACATCTAATTTCTGTACACGTATTCGCTGTGTTTTATAATCTTCTTTTAACTTTATTCTATGGGTTAAAAAGAACAATTAGAAGGCCATACACAACCCTTCAGATCCCAGGGGACTTTACATGCTTATTTGCAGGAAATATTGATAGTAATACATAGCCATACACACCATCTTAGGAAAGAGTGCAAGAAGGAGCAATACCAATATTATATGATCAAAACAAACATTCCAGAGAACTTATTAAATAGAATGCAACTGATATATAAAATAAACCCTTGTATTCTTGAAGCAGTTAAAGGGACAGTCAATCAAAATTAAACTTTCATTATTCAGATAGAGCATGCAATTTTAAACAACTTTCAAATTTACTTCAATTAACAAAATGTGCACAGTCTTTTTATATTTTAACTTTTTGAGTCACCAGCTCCTACTGAGCATGTGCAATAATAAGTGTGTATGCATTTGTGAATGGCTGATTGCTGTCACATGGTACGTGTATGCATTTGTGATTTGCTGATGGCTGTCACATGGTACAGGGGGAGTGGAAAAAGACATAACTTTTAAAATTGTCAGAAAAAAATCTAGTAGTTATTTGAAGTTCAGACTAAGTGCTATTGCATTGTCTTGTTATCTTGCATTTACTGCTTATGCAAATCTACAGTGTTGACTGGTCCTTTAAGTAAAATAATTTAAAGGACAGTCTACACAAAAATTGTTATTGTTTAAAAAGATAGATAGTGCCTTTACTACCCATTCCCCATCTTTGCACAACCAACATTGTTAGATTATTATACTTTATAACATTTAAACCCCTAAATTTCTGCCAGTTTCAAAGGCTCTATAGACAGCCTCTTAATCACATGCTTTTGTATACACAACAAGAGACTGCTAGTTCATATGGGCCATATAGATAAGATTGTGTTCACGCCTGAGGAGTTATTTAAGAGTCAGCACAACACAGTACTAAATGCAAGTCAATAGGTAATACAAAGTCATGTGATCAGGGGGCTGTCAGAAGATGCTTAGATACAAGCTAATCACAGAGGTAAAAAGTATATTAATATAACTGTGTTGGTTGTGCAAAACTGGGGAATTGGTAATAAAGGGACTAGCTATCTTTTAAAACAATAACAATTCTATTGTAGACTTTCCCTTTAATTGCAGAACTGGCATGCCAAGAGACCTTCACACACTTCTCACACATTACCCTATATTTCCTCTTTAAGCGACAGTCAACACCTTTAGGCCTAGATTACGAATTGTGCGTTAGCCTTAAAAAGAAGCGTTGGCCGGTCCTAACGTTGCTTTTTAACGCCCGCTGGTATTACGAGTCTTGCAGGTACAGGTGTACCGCTCACTTTTATAGCAAGACTCGGAAATACCGCAAATCCACTTACGTCAATTGCGTATCCTATATTTTCAATGGGACTTGCATAGCGCCGGTATTACGAGTCTGACCAAAAGTGAGCGGTACACCCTCTCCTGTCAAGACTGGTACCGCATTTAAAAGTCAGTAGTTAAGAGTTTTACACTACAACGCCGTAGCATAAAACTCTTAACAAAAGTGCTAAAAAGTACACGAACACCCATAAACTACATATTAACCCCTAAACCGAGGCCCCCCCACATCGTAAACACTAAAATAAATATTTTAACCCCTAATCTGCCGAACCGGACATCACCGCCACTATAATAAACATATTAACCCCTAAACCGCCGCCCTCCCACATGGCAAACACTATTTAAATATTATTAACCCCTAATCTGCCGGCCCTAACATCGCCGCCACCTACCTACATTTATTAACCCCTAATCTGTCGCCCCCAACATCGCCGCCACTATAATAAAGTTATTAACCCTTAAACCTATGTCTAACCCTAACCCTAACACCCCCTAACTTAAATATAATTTAAATAAATCTAAATAAAATTACTACAATTAACTAAATTATTCCTATTTAAAACTAAACACTTACCTGTAAAATAAACCATAAGCTAGCTACAATATAACTAATAGTTACATTGTAGCTAGCTTAGGGTTTATTTTTATTTTGCAGGCAACTTTGTATTTATTTTAACTAGGTAGAATAGTTATTAGTTATTAACTATTTAATAACTACCTAGTTAAAATAAAGACAAATTTACCTGTAAAAACAAAATTTATGCTTACCTGATAAATTTCTTTCTCTTGCGATGTATCGAGTCCACGGATTCATCCAATACTTGTGGGATATTCTCCTTCCCAACAGGAAGTGGCAAAGAGAGCACCCACAGCAGAGCTGTCTATATAGCTCCTCCCCTAACGCCACCCACAGTCATTCGACCGAAGGCTAGGAAGAAAAAGGAGAAACTATAGGGTGCGGAGGTGACTGAAGTTTTATAATAAAATATACTACCTGTCTTAAATAGACAGGGTGGGCCGTGGACTCGATACATCGCAAGAGAAAGAAATTTATCAGGTAAGCATAAATTTTGTTTTCTCTTGCAAGATGTATCGAGTCCACGGATTCATCCAATACTTGTGGGATACCAATAGCAAAGCTTTAGGACACGGATGAAGGGAGGGACAAGACAGGTACCTAAACGGAAGGCACCACTGCTTGTAGAACCTTTCTCCCAAAAACAGCCTCCGAAGAAGCAAAAGTATCAAATTTGGAAAATTTGGAAAAAGTATGAAGCGAAGACCAAGTCGCCGCCTTACAAATCTGTTCAACAGAAGCCGCATTTTTAAAAGCCCATGTGGAAGCCACCGCTCTAGTAGAGTGAGCAGAGGCCAGCAGTCTCATAAGCCAAACGGATGATGCTTTTCAGCCAAAAAGAAAGAGAGGTTTCCGTAGCCTTTTGACCTCTCCACTTTCCAGAATAGACAACAAACAATGAAGATGTTTGACGGAAATCTTTAGTTGCTTGTAAGTATAACTTTAAAGCACGAATCACATCTAGGTTGTGCAACAGACATTCCTTCTTGGAAGAAGGATTAGGACACAGAGAAGGAACAACAATTTCCTGATTGATATTCCTATTAGAAACAACTTTAGGAAGGAATCCAGGTTTTGTACGCAAAACCACCTTATCAGCATGGAAAACAAGACAAGGTGAGTCACACTGTAAAGCAGATAATTCAGAAACTCTTCGAGCCGATGAGATAGCTACTAAAAACAGAACTTTCCAAGATAGAAGCTTAATATCTATGGAATGCATAGGTTCAAACGGAACCCCTTGAAGAACTTTAAGAACTAAATTTAAACTCCATGGCGGAGCAACAGGTTTAAACACAGGCTTGATTTTAACTAAAGCCTGACAAAACGCCTGAACGTCTGGAACATCCGCCAGGCGCTTGTGTAAAAGGATAGACAAAGCAGATATTTGTCCCTTTAAGGAACTAGCTGATAATCCCTTCTCCAATCCTTCTTGGAGAAAATATAATAGCCTAGGAATCCTGAACTTACTCCATGAGTAACCCTTGGAATCACACCAGTAAAGATATTTACGCCATATCTTATGATAGATTTTCCTGGTGACAGGCTTCCGAGCCTGAATCATGGTATCAATGACCGATTCAGAGAAACCACGCTTTGCTAAAATCAAGCGTTCAATCTCCAAGCAGTCAGACGCAGAGAAATTAGATTTGGATGCTTGAATGGACCTTGAATCAGAAGGTCCTGCCTCAGCGGCAGAGTCCATGGTGGGACGGATGACATGTCCACCAGATCTGCATGCTATCAAAATCACTGAAGCTTTCTCCTGCTTGATTCTGGCAATCAGACGAGGAAGGAGAGGGAATGGTGGAAACACATAGGCCAGGTTGAAGGACCAGGGCACTGCTAGAGCATCTATCAGTACTGCCTGGGGATCCCTTGACCTGGACCCGTAACAAGGAAGCTTGCCATTCTGACGAGATTCCATCAGATCCAATTCTGGTGTGCCCCATAGCTGAATCAGTTGCACAAATACCTCCGGATTGAGCTCCCACTCCCCCGGATGAAAAGTCTGACGACTTAGGAAATCCGCCTCCCAGTTCTCTACCCCTGGGATATGGATTGCTGAAAGATGGCAAGAGTGAGTCTCTGCCCATCTGATTATTTTGGAAACCTCTATCATCGCTAGAGAACTCTGTGTTCCCCCTTGATGATTTATATAAGCTACAGGTGAGACAGGTGAACCTGTGACAACCACCAGAGAAGAGAATCTCTGGTCTCCTGATCCAGATCTATCGGTGGAGATAAATCTGCATAATCCCCATTCCACTGTTCGAGCATGCATAGTTGAAGTGGTCTGAGGTGTAGGCGAGCAAACGAAACTATGTCCATTGCTGCTACCATTAGTCCGATTACCTCCATACACTGAGCCACTGATGGCCGAGGAATAGAATGAAGAGCTCGGCAGGTGGTGGTTACAAGTTTTGATTTCCTGACCTCCGTCAGAAATATTTTCATTTCTACCGAGTCTATCAGAGTTCCTAGGAAGGAAACTCTTGTGAGGGGGGAGAGAGAACTCTTTTTTATGTTCACCTTCCACGCATGAGATCTCAGAAAAGCCAACACGATGTCCGTGTGAGATTTGGCTAGTTGGAAAGTTGACGCTTGAATTAAGATGTCGTCTAGATAAGGCGCCACTGCTATGCCCTGCGGTCTTAGAACCGCCAGAAGGGACCCTAGCACTTTTGTGAAAAATCTGGGAGCCGTGGCCAACCCGAAGGGAAAGGCCACGAACTGGTAATGTCAGTCCAGAAAGGTGAACCTGAGAAATTGGTGATGATCTCTGTGAATAGGGATGTGCAGATACGCATCCTTTAAGTCCATGGTGGTCATATATTGACCCTCCTGGATCAGTGGCAGAATAGTCCGAATAGTCTCCATCTTGATTAGGATCTTGAGATCCAAGATTGGTCTGAAAGTTCCTTCTTTTTTGGGAACCACAAACAGGTTGGAGTAAAACCCTTGCCCCTGTTCCGCTCTTGGAACTGGGTGAATCACTCCCATGGTATGTAGGTCTTCTACACAGCGTAAGAACGCCTCTCTTTTTGTCTGGTTTGCAGACAATTGAGAAAGGTGAAATCTCCCCCTTGGGGGGGAATCTTTGAAGTCCAGAAGATATCCCTGGGAAACAATTTCTAAAGCCCAGGAATCCTGAACATCTTTTGCCCAAGCCTGAGTGAAGAGAGAGAGTCTGCCCCCAACTAGATCCGGTCCAGGATCGGGGGCTACCCCTTCATGCTGTCTTGGAGGCAGTTGCAGGCTTCTTGGCCTGTTTACCCTTGTTCCAAGCCTGGTTAGGTCTCCAGACTGACCTGGATTGAGCAAAATTCCCCTCTTGCTTTGCAGCAGGGGAAGCTGAAGCAGGACCACCTTTGAAGTTTCGAAAAGAACGAATATGATTTTGTTTGGTCCTCATCTTATTTGTTTTATCCTGAGGGAGGGCATGGCCTTTTCCTCCAGTGATGTCTGAAATAATCGCCTTCAGTTCAGGCCCGAAGAGGGTCTTTCCTTTGAAAGGGATGGTCAAAAGCTTTGATTTTGATGACACATCAGCTGACCAGGACTTAAGCCATAACGCTCTACACGCTAAAATGGCAAAACCTGAATTTTTTGCCGCTAATTTAGCCAGTTGAAAAGCGGCATCTGTAATGAAAGAATTAGCCAGCTTAAGAGCCTTAATTCTATCCAGAATATCATCTAATGGGGTCTCCACTTTAAGAGCCTCTTCCAGAGCCTCGAACCAAAAAGCAGCTGCAGTAGTTACAGGAACAATGCACGCAATAGGTTGGAGAAGAAAACTTTGATGAACAAAAATTTTCTTTAGGAGATCCATAGGATCTTTGAAAGCACAACTGTCTTCAATAGGTATAGTTGTACGCTTAGCCAGTGTAGAAATAGCTCCCTCCACCTTAGGGACCGTCTGCCACGAGTCCCGCATGGTGTCAGATATGAGAAACATTTTCTTAAAAGTAGGAGGGGGAGCGAACGGAATACCTGGTCTATCCCACTCCTTAGAAACAATGTCAGCAATCCTCTTAGGGACCGGAAAAACATCAGTGTAAACAGGAACCTCTAAGTATTTGTCCATTTTAAACAATTTCTCTGGAACCACAATAGGGTCACAATCATCCAGAGTCGCTAATACCTCCCTGAGTAACAAGCAGAGGTGTTCTAGCTTAAATTTAAAGGCCATCATATTAGAGTCTGTCTGAGGGAGCGTCTTTCCTGAATCAGAAATCTCTCCCTCAGACAGCAAATCCCGTACCCCTACTTCAGAACATTGTGAGGGTATATCGGATACGGCTATTAAAGCATCAGAAAGCTCAGCATTTGTTCTTAACCCAGAGCTATCATGCTTCCCTTGTAACCCAGGCAGTTTAGATAAAACCTCTGTGAGGGTAGAATTGATAACTGCTGCCATGTCTTGTAAGGTAAATGAAGTAGACGCACTAGAGGTACTTGGCGTCACTTGTGCGGGCGTTACTGGTTGTAACACTTGGGGAGAACTAGATGGCATAACCTCATTTCTTTCTGTCTGAGAATACTCTAGCGCTACATTTTTAAGTGCTACAATATGCTCTTTAAAATTTATAGACATATCAGTACAAGTGGGACACATTCTAAGAGGGGGTTCCACAATGGCTTCTAAACATATTGAACAAGGAGTTTCCTTGATGTCAGACATGTTTAACAGGCTAGTAATGAGACAAGCAAGCTTGGAAAACACTTTATTCAATGTAAAAACAACAATTTCAAAAAACGGTACTGTGCCTTTAAGAGAAAAAAAGGTGCACATGTTCTGCAAAACTGCTTTAAAAAGCAACAAACTTTTCAAATTTTTTACAGTATATGCAGTAAGCCTTAGTAAGGTTGCCCCACCAGTAAAAGAAGAAATTAACCCCTTAAAAACGAAACCGGATTGACAAGTGTCAAAAAACGGAAAATACACAGTCAGAACCTTGCCACAGCTCTGCTGTGGCGCCTACCTGCCCTTAGGGGTTGAATCTGAGGGAACAAGGCCAAAATCGAGTCAGGACCCTCCTGTGTTGCAGCTTGCTGTTCAGTAATGAAAAACAACTGCGCATCTAAGGTGCAAAATTAGGCCCCACCCACCTCTTACTCGATGTCTGTGGGGCCTTAAAGTAACACACTAATGTGTTTCAAACAGCCATTTGGTTTATAAAACCTTAAAATAAGCAAAATGAACGTTCTAAATAAAAGTCCCAAAAACGTTTTACCATATTTCTCAATAAAAATGTTTGCTCTATTATATAAGTGTCAACCAGAAAGTAACTTAGCCCTTATGCAAGCTTGTAATGCTACTATAAGTCTCTGATTACAGCTTCCCCTTCCCCTTATGGGGATACTGTCAGCCTTTTCTTGAAATATCACAGTTTTTCTAGAAAAAAATGACTGAACATACCTCAGTGCAGCATAGCATGCAAACCGTTCCTCAACTGAAGTTTCCTGTACTCCTCAGCCTCTGTGGGGACAGCAGTGGATCTTAGTTACAAATGCTAAGATCATCATCCTCCAGGCAGAAATCTTCATCTCTTTTCTGCTTGAGAGTAAATAGTACACACCGGTACCATTTAAAATAAACTCTTGCTTGAAGAAAATAAAAACTAACATTTTGTCACCACAATCACTTTACCCTTCCTATTGCTTAGAGCTGGCAAAGAGAATGACTGGAGGGTGGAGTTAGGGGAGGAGCTATATAGACAGCTCTGCTGTGGGTGCTCTCTTTGCCACTTCCTGTTGGGAAGGAGAATATCCCACAAGTATTGGATGAATCCGTGGACTCGATACATCTTGCAAGAGAAATAAAACCTAACCTAAGTTACAATTACACCTAACACTACACTACAATTAAATTGATTACTTAAATTAAATACAATTAAATAAAATAATCTAAAGTACAAAAAACTCCCACTAAATTACAGAAAATAATAAAGAAATTACAAGATTTTTAAACTAATTACACCTAATCTAATCCCCCTAACAAAATAAAAAAGCCCCCCAAAATAAAAAAAAGCCCTACCCTACACTAAATTACAAATAGCCCTTAAAAGGGCCTTTTGCGGGGCATTGCCCCAAAGTAATCAGCTCTTTTACCTGAAAAAAAAACTACAATTCCCCCCCCAACATTAAAACCCACCACCCACACAACCAACCCTACTCTAAAACCCACCCAATACCCCCTTAAAAAAACCTAACACTAACCCCTTGAAGATCACCTTACCGGGAGATGTCTTCACCCAACCAGGTAGAAGTGGTCCTCCAGACGGGCAGAAGTCTTCATCCAGACGTCGCGGAGCGGGTCCATCTTCAAGACATCTGACGAGGAGCATCCTCTTCTTTCCACGGCTAAACACAGAATGAAGGTTCCTTTAAATGACATCATCCAAGATGGTGTCCCTTCAATTCTGATTGGCTGATAGAATTCTATCAGCCAATTGGAATTAAGGTAGAAAAAATCCTATTGGCTGATGCAATCAGCCAATAAGATTGAACTTTGATCCTATTGGCTGATCCAATCAGCCAATAGGATTGAGCTGGCATTCTATTAGCTGTTCCAATCAGGATTTTTTCTACCTTAATTCCGATTGGCTGATAGAATTCTATCAGCCAATTGGAATTGAAGGGACGCCATTTTGGATGACATCATTTAAA
Source organism: Bombina bombina (assembly GCF_027579735.1). Taxonomy (NCBI): domain Eukaryota; kingdom Metazoa; phylum Chordata; class Amphibia; order Anura; family Bombinatoridae; genus Bombina; species Bombina bombina. Next base: position 392,699,802 of record NC_069499.1, on the reverse strand, counting down.
GGAACCTTCATTCAGTCGTCGGCCGTGGAAAGAAGAGGATGCTCCGCGTCGGATGTCTTGAAGATGGACCCGCTCCGCGCCAGATGGATGAAGACAGAAGATGCTGTCTGGATGAAGACTTCTGCCCGTCTGGAGGACCACTTCTGCCCGGCTGGATGAAGACTTCTGCCCGTCTGGAGGACCACTTCTGCCCGGTTGGGTGAAGACATCTCCCGGTAAGGTGATCGTCAGGGGGTTAATGTTAGTTTTTTTTTATAGGGTATTGGGTGGGTTTTAGAGTAGGGTTGGTTGTGTGGGTGGTGGGTTTTAATGTTGGGGGGGGAATTGTACTTTTTTTTTTCAGGTAAAAGAGCTGATTACTTTGAGGCATTGCCCCGCAAAGGCCTTTTAAGGGCTATTTGTAATTTAGTGTAGGGTAGGGCTTTTTTTATTTTGGGGGGCTTTTTTTATTTTGTTAGGGGGATTAGATTAGGTGTAATTAGTTTAAAAATCTTGTAATTTCTTTATCATTTTCTGTAATTTAGTGGTTTTTTTGTACTTTAGATAATTTTATTTAATTGTAATTAATTGTATTTAATTTAGGGAATTAATTTAATTATAGTGTAGTGTTAGGTGTAATTGTAACTTAGGTTAGGTTTTATTTTACAGGTAAATTTGTCTTTATTTTAAGTAGGTAGTTATTAAATAGTTAATAAATATTTAATAACTATTCTACCTAGTTAAAATAAATACAAAGTTGCCTGTAAAATAAAAATAAACCCTAAGCTAGCTACAATGTAACTATTAGTTATATTGTAGCTAGCTTAGGGTTTATTTTATAGGTAAGTATTTAGTTTTAAATAGGAATTATTTCGTTAATTGTAGTAATTTTATTTAGATTTATTTAAATTATATTTAAGTTAGGGGGTGTTAGGGTTACACTTAGGTTTAGGGGTTAATAACTTTATTATAGTGGCGGCAACGTTGGGGGCGGCAGATTAGAGGTTAATAAATGTAGGTAGGTTGCGGCTACATTGGGGCAGCAGAGTAGGGGTTAATAAATATAATGTAGGTGTTGGCGATGTTGGGGGTGGCAGATTAGGGGTTCATAAGTATAATGTAGGTGGTGGCGGTGTCCGGAGCAGCAGATTAGGGGTTAATAAGTATAATGTAGGTGTCAGCGATGTCGGGGGCAGCAGATTAGGGGTTAATAAGTGTAAGATTAGGGGTGTTTAGACTCGGGGTTCATGTTAGGGTGCTAGGTGTAGACATAAATGTATTTTCCCCACAGGAATCAATGGGGCTGCATTAGGAGCTTTACGCTGCTTTTTTGCAGGTGTTACTTTTTTTCAGCCGGCTCTCCCCGTTGATTCCTATGGGGAAATCGTGCACGAGCACACACAACCAGCTCACCGCTAACGTAAGCAGCGCTGGTATTGGAGTGCGGTAATGAGCAAAATTTTGCTCAACGCTCACTTCTTGTCTGGTTTGTAAAAACCCGTAATACCAGCGCTGTCTGTAAGTGAGCGGTGAGCATAAACTGCTCATTAGCACCGCACAGCCTCTAACGCAAAACTCGTAATCTAGGCGTTAGATTGTAATGTAAAATTATTAAAAATACATAGTAAAACTTTCATTATTTATCCCCTCTGCCTGCAATTTAAGTCCAAAACCTGTGGGTTTTATGTTCCAAGAGCACATTGCGAACCTGAACAGAAAGGATATACATGCATTCCCTGCCCCTAGCATAAATATAAAAAATTAATAAAACGTAGCCTTTGTGAATCCATTAACTGCTGAACCACAACACTGTGCTGAGCTGTTATAGATGCTACTCACATTTTAGCACTTACTTTTTTTTTAGAGACAAATCCAAACAAACAATGTATTTTTTGTTATTTGTGTTCCCCAGCAGAGCCAGCAGCTTCAACCTACACTATTTATTATGTATATAACATAGTGTTACAAATCAAAAGCAAAAAAGTGTGAAAAATGCATATTTTTATTAAAACTGTAATTAACAAGGTTTAAAACAAGAGAGTGTGAGTGTTTTACAGGTACAAAACCCTATATCAGAACTGCTCGGGACCAGAAAATATTTTGATTTTGGAATAGTTGGATTTCAGTATATTTGTATAATTACATCTGTAAAATGTGGCAGCTTGGAGAGGATATGGGACCAAGAGTAAACAACAAGATCGTATGTCATAATACAGCTTATACATGCAACCTAAAGGTAGTTCTATATCATTTATAATACCTTTGCATACAAAGTACTATTAGAAAGATTGTACAGTGCTGTAATAAGAAAGGTAAAAGTTGTTGTCTTAAATAAATATAGACTAGCATTTGTATTTTAGAACACACACAATAAATACTATATGCGATGTACCATTTAGTGCTGGTTAAAATGTAGAATTTTAGTTATGTGCTTTATGCCAGTTGGGCAGGTATTATATACATCATTTGCAAGATCCTCACAATTTCAAATGAATGACAGCTTGGTACTTGTGTCAGTTATCTCTCTGTGTGGGAATTGATGACTTGGTGATTTTTATAGGTAAGGGTGTTAGTGCAAGTGAAATTTATTTAAAAAATAAATAAATAATGAAAAAGTCTGGATTTATGAATAATTCTGTATATTGGAATTCCGGATTTGGGGATCTGTATCTATATAACTTTTATCTGCACTTAAAGACTCCCATGAGCCTCTACGTAATGAACTGCACATATTACCACAGTGATTACATGGCTATTCCAACCTATAGTGGCTTTATTTTAAAGAGTGGCTTGTGGGCTTTAAAACATATAACTTCTTGGAGGTGAAAAAAAGAGTAGGCAACTGGTGGGTCTTGGGAATTTCTATGCCTTAAGGGAATTGAGATCAAGGGGCTTTGTATACTTACCCGCTCCATCCAGCTCCCTTCTACAGTCTGCAGCATCACAGCACTGCCGTGTTTCCAGAGCTTAGTGATGTCACCAGCATCCCGGGATACCCCTGGAGATGCTGAACTGCAGGAACACCTCATAAAGGACTCAAGTAGAGGGAGTACAACCAGCTCCAAAGGCACTGTCCCCCCCTCTCACCACAAGAATAAACAAGACGTAGTCATCAACCTCACTAAAGGCACTGTGCAGATAACAACCACATGAACTCACCTATACTTAAAGGGTTAACAAAACAGTTAAACTCATTAAGTAAAGAGAGGGCTTGGCTTCATGGCTTTAATACTGTGAACAGTCTGGGCATTCTCGTTATGATGTGGTATCTACACATAGGAGACCATTTACATGTGATTATAGGCACATCAAAGATAATCCTTCCAATTTGAACTGTTTAATCAGAATTAATTACGTATAGTAAGCTCCACTCATGATCATTATAAGTTTATTCACTTAGTCAAGTATATAAACAGGGCAGTAGTCTTGATATGCAGCAATAGGTAAGTGGTTCTTAGGTGCATTGTTAACACATGACAGTATTGGAATTGTTCGTGCATGTTATTGGGCTCTAATATTTGCAGAGAATGTAACGGAGTGTATCTATGTGATGGAATGCAATTACATTACATAATTAGATTAAATAAAGATGTTATGGGAACTTATTGCTCTTACTACTCATAGCAATGCATGATTGATTTTTTATTTACAGTCTGTAAATAATACAACTGTTTAACTAAATATTAACAACTGGCAGAAAAACATAAATTAATGCTTACCTGATAATTTAATTTCCATCGAGGGGATGAGAGTCCACTGCTTCATTTATTACTGTTGGGAATTTAGAGCCTGGCCACCAGGAGGAGGCAAAGACACCCCAGCCAAAGGCTTAAATACCTCCCCAGTCCCCTCATCCACCAGTCATTCTGCCAAGGGAACAAGGAACAGTTGGAGAAATTTTAGTTTATAAATGGTGCCAGAAGATAAATAAAATGTAGGTCCACCCATCGGAGATATGGGCGGGAGCCATGGACGGGAGCCATGGACTCTCCTCCCCTCGATGGAAATGAAATTATCAGGTAAGCATAATTTATGTTTTCCATCTAAAGGGGAGGAGAGTCCACGGCTTCATTCATTACTGTTGGGAACATATACTCAAGCTCTAGAGGACACTGAATGAAACCGGGAGGGTAAAATGCGGAACCTAATCTGAGGGCACCACAACCTGCAAAACCTCTCCCCCGAAAACAGCTTCCGCAGAAGCAAACACATAAAATTTGTAAAACTTAGTAAAAGTATGTAAGGAGGACCAGGTAGCCCCTTTCAAATTTGCTCCATAGAGGCCTCATTCTTGAAGGCCCAAGAAGAATCCACAGCTCTAGTTGAATGAGCCGTGATCCTCTGAGGAGGCTTATGTGCCGCTGTCTCATAGGCCAAGTGAATCAAGCTCCTCAACCAAAAGGACAAAGAAGTAGAAGAGGCTTTCTGCCCCTTACGCTTCCCTGAATATACCACAAAAAGAGATGTAGACTGTCTGAAATCCTTCGTAGCCTGAAGATAGAACTTCAGAGCATGAACCACATCCATATTATGAAGTAACCTCTCCTTAGAAGAAGGGTTAGAACACAAAGAAGGAACCACTATTTCCTGACTGATGTTACGGTTAGACACCACCTTGGGAAGAAACCCCAAACCAGTAAGAAGCACAGCCTTATCCGCAGATAAGGCGGCTCACATTACAAGGCAGCCAGTTCAGATACTCTGTGTGCCGATGCAATGGCCAAAAGAAACAGAACCTTCCAGGACAGAATCTTAACATCAATGGAATGCATAGGCTCAAACGGAACCCTCTGAAAAACCTAAAGAACCAAGTTTAATCTCCCTGTGTGAGCAGACTGTCTAAAGACAGACCTGATTCTAGACGGAGCCTGAACAAAAGATTGGATGTCAGGAAGCTCAGCGAGTCTCCTATGCAATAAGACTGACAATGCCAAAATCTGCCCTTTTAAGAACAAGCGGCAAGACCCTTCTCCAAACCGTCTTGGAGAAAAGACAGAATCCTGGATACCTTTATCCTATGCCAAGGATATCCATGCTTTTAACAACAGGACTTGTCCTCCACACCTTATGGTAGATGTGACGAGTGACTGGCTTCCTTGTCTGAATGAGAGTATCAATCACACTTTCCAAAAAGCCTCTCTTGGCCAAGACAGTCAGCCTCAGAGAATTAAGATTTTGATGTTGAAAGGGGCCCTGTTCCAGCAGATCCCTACGACAGGGTAACCTCCACGGCGGAGAGGATGACATCCCCACCACGTCCTCCGTGGCCATGACAGAGCAATTAGAATGGCCAAAGCCCGCTCCTGTTTGATGCGTGCCACTACACGAGGTAGAAGAGGTAACGTTGAAAAAATGTAAACTAGGCTGAACCCCCAAGGCACCGCTAAGGCATCTATCAGTTCTGCCTGGGGATCCCTGGACCACGCCCCATATCGGGGTAGCTTGCAATTGAGTCTGGACACCATGAGGTCTATCTCTGGCTATCCCCACCTGAGACAAATCTCTGCAAACACTTCGGGCTGAAGAGGCCATTCCCCCGGATGGAAAGACTGCCTGCTGAGAAAGTCTGCTTCCCAGTTGTCCACACCTGGAATGTGAATTGCTGAGAGCGAGCAGCTGTGGGACTCTGCCCACTCTAAGATCTGAGTCACCTCCCTCATGACTAAGGAGCTCCTCGTAACCCCTGCTGGTTTATGTAAGTGTAACAATCAAACCTGCTTAGTATGATTACAAGATTAGGTATGTAGCACAATATCAATTGAGAGTACTATTACTTGGTAAACCCATATGGATATATGTGCAGTTAATATAAGATTAATGTTTCCCTACAAAAAATACACACTAAAGTATTATCTGCAATATAGGAATCAATATCGAAAGCAATCTTGGAAATAAGCAGGCTTGAATAATACAAGAGGATTTAGGAATAGGTGAAACTTTCTAATGAATAAGTAAGGAGTAGTTATAATAGAATGCGTAACATGAGATATTAAACACACAGCAAGTAAGTCTTATCCAAAGTAGTATTGATAGAATCATATAATGCAGAACTTCTGCAGAAAAGTTATAAATGCAAACGTGGTAATGTACCTTGAAAACTGTGAGTGCGGTAAGTAAGGACAAACACTTCCGGGTTCTGTAGGCTGCGGGTGCAGCAGGAGTTGAGACACGCTGAAGCCGGCTAACTGTCAGCGTGTGACGTCACGATTCTCCGGTGCAGCAGAAAACAACATAAAGTTAATGTAACAGAACAAATAAGTTTAACAGTTTAGAGCTTCAATAACCGGTTATTCTTTATGGCTGTCACAGACTTGTTTGGGAAATAATATGAGCTGATAAGATGAAACAGGTAACGTAACTCCACAAATAAAAGACAGTCTTGAATAAATGAAAGTACTTGCCAAAGTAAGATTTCCAATAATAAAGATGTTGCAACAGGCTGGAAATAAATATGAGATCCGTAGTAGGAAGATCTTGAATGAGATAACTTCAGTTGTTGATAAGTTAAGATTCAATTATAACCTTCCAGAGTTCTGAGAGGCTCAGTGTTACTCTGAGGAAAATAACAAAATACTAAGCAAGGTGTGTTTAGTGAACAGGTGTTTTATGGGAGTAAGTAAGATATGATTGGTTGAACTCTAATTAAGGAAACAGTACACCCAAAAGCCTGACATGACTCCCCCCTCAAACAAGCTGATCCTCAGCTTGAAGTCTGGGGCGATCTGGATATCTCCTGTGGAATTGGGAAACAAGTCGAGGAGCATTAAGATTAGATGCGGGTTCCCAGGAGTCATCTTCCTCTGAGTATCCCTTCCACCTAATTAAATATTCCAGAATTCCCTTGGAAAACCTTGAATCAAGTACTTCTTTCACCTCATAGACTTCTGAGTCTTGGATGGAACTGGTCGGCAGTAATTGGGGTGTGTTATTTCTAGTAGGAACGTATGGTTTGAGGAGGGAAACATGGAAAGTCGGATGTATTCTCATAGATGATGGTAAATCCAGAGTGACTGCATTCTGATTTATTACCCTAGTAATGGGGAAAGGTCCACAGAATTTTTGTGTCATTTTCCTACTAGGAAGATGTAGCTTTAGGTTTTTCGTTGACAACCATACCTGGTCTCCAATTTGATATGAAGGTGGTTGTCTGTGTCTCAAATCATAATAGTGCTTTTGGGAAGTCTGAGCTTTTGAAATGTTTTCCTTGATAACCCGAAAATTGTCTAGAAGTGCATTATTCCATTCATCTACCAGAGGAGAATTGGAAGGGGTAGTACTAACTGAAGTGATGGTTGGATGGTACCCATAATTTGCGAAGAACGGAGATAATTTTGTGGATGAATTGGTTAGATTATTGTAGGAAAATTCAGCGAAGGGTAAGTATGTTATCCAATTGTCTTGCTGGTAGGAACAAAAACATCGTAGGTACTCATCTAACCATTGATTTATTCTTTCAACCTGTCCGTTTGCTTGTGGATGAAATGCAGTTGTGTATTGATGGGTTATGTTAAGAGATTGACAGAGACTTTTCCAGAATTTAGATGTGAACTGGGATCCCCTGTCAGATATCAAAACTGTTGGTACCCCATGAAGCCGAATCACATGTTGTATAAATAAGTTAGCTGTTTCTGCTGAAGTGGGAAGCTTATGAAATGGAATAAAATGCGACATTTTGGTGAAACTATCAACAACTACCATGATAGTGGTATAATTCTTTGATGGAGGTAGATCCACAATGAAGTCAACTCCTACTTGTTTCCAGGGTCTGTCAGATGTTGGAATTGATATTAAAAGTCCATAAGGTAATTTCCGCTCAGTTTTGCATACTTGACAAGTAACACAACTCTTTATATAACTTGAAACAGTTTCCTTCAAATGAGGCCACCAATATGTCCTTGTTATAAGTTCGATGGTGCGTGATTCCCCTGGATGTCCAGCTAAGGGTGAATCATGGTGATGTTGTAGGATTTGTTGTCTCAAATCTTTAGGAATATAAATCATATTCTTGTAGTAGTATAATCCGTCTTTCAATTCCAAAGGAACCTTAGTGTCAGTAGGTGAATTTTTTGAAGAGTTCTTTATATCAGTTAGAAAGTCTGAAGTTAATCCGATGAAGCGTTCAGGAGGAATTATAGCAGTAGGATTTTCGTTAGGAATAGGTTCGGATAGTTGTCGAGAGAGTGCATCCGCTTTTCCATTTTTGTTTGCTGGGCGGTATAGGATTTGAAAGTCGAATCTTGCAAAGTAAAGACTCCACCGTACCTGTCTAGCTGATAGAGTCTTGTTATTTTGAAGGTATTGGAGGTTTTTGTGGTCCGTGTAAATTATGAAGGGCATTTTTGCACCTTCTAGTAGGTGTCTCCAAAATTCTAAGGATTTGCGGATGGCGAGTAATTCTTTGTCTCCTATTGCGTAATTCCTCTCTGCTGATGTCATACTTTTTGAAAAGTAGGAGATTGGATGTAGAGGATCTTTGGGTGTTTTCTGTTGTGAAAGTACTGCCCCAATCGCAAAGTCTGAGGAATCAACTTCCAATACATATTGTAAATCAACATTCGGAAATTTGAGTATGGGTGCTTCTGTGAAAGTTTGTTTCAAGAAGTCAAATACTTTGGAATGACTTTGATTCCAATGGAATTGTTGGGTTGAACCAGTAAGTTGTGTGAGTGGTCTCACTATTGATGAGAAATTCTTTATAAATTTTCTGTAATAATTGGCAAACCCCAAAAACCTTTGGAGAGACTTCTTATCTTTAGGAGTTGGCCAATTTTTCACTGAATCAACCTTCTCGGTTTGCATTTGGATACCAGCAGGAGATATAGTATAGCCTAAGAATGAGATAGTGGTATTGTGGAATGAACACTTTTCTAATTTGGCATATAGTTTATGTGTTTGTAACCGAGCTAATACCCAACGGACATGTTTTATATGTTCTGACAAATTGTTGGAGTAAATTAAGATGTCGTCTAAGTATACTACTAGACATATGTCTAATAAATCCCGGAAAATATCATTAATAAAGTGTTGGAACGTTGCGGGGGCATTACAGAGACCGAATGGCATCACTAGGTACTCATAGAGTCCATACCGAGTTCTGAATGCTGTGAGCCATTCGTCTCCTTCTCTTATACGTATGAGATTGTATGCCCCACGCAAGTCCAACTTAGTAAAGATGGTAGCATTACTTAATCTTTCAATTAATTCCGGTATGAGAGGTAACGGATATCGTTTTTTTACCGTCCGTTTATTAAGCTCTCGGTAATCTATTATCGGCCTGAGGGAAGTGTCTTTGTTGGTTACAAAGAACATTCCAGCTGCTGTGGGTGAAGATGAGGGTCTGATAAAACCCTTTCGAAGGTTATCTTGTAGGTATTGTTTTAGATGTAACAACTCAGGGTGACTCAATGGATACAAATGACCAACCGGTAATGTTGCACCTGGAATTAATTCAATTGGGCAATCATAAACCCGATGGGGTGGAAGAGTTTCTGCCTCAACTTTACTAAAGACCTCTATGAAGTCCTGGTATGGTTCCGGTATTTGAATCTGTTCTAATTCTGTGTGTAGTATTTTATGATGTGGGAAGCATGTGTTTTCACAGAATTTTGATTGGAAGGCAACAGTTAAAGTAGACCAATCTATATAGGGATTGTGTGTCTGAAGCCAGTATAACCCTAATACTATAGGAAAGTGAGGTGATGGAATTACATCGAATGTTATATATTCGGTGTGACCATCTTCAGTAATAACTAATATAGGTATTGTGTTGTGAGTTATAGGACTATTTGCAATCACAGAGCCATCAATAACTTTGATTGAGACTGGTGTTTTCTTTAATACAATAGGTATTTTATTTTTCAATACAGTAGATTTGTCTATAAAGTTTCCAAAGGCTCCAGAGTCAACGATGGCAGAAGTAGACAATCTGTTAAGGTCCCACTGCAAAAGGAGAGATAGTTTGCAATAAGAAATTTGTTTATCTAGACTTTGAGTATTGTTAATATGAACAAACTTACTCTTTTTATTTTTTTGTAATGTTGGACAGTTCATAACTGTATGACTGGGATTTGCACAATACATACAGAGGTGATTGGTTCTTCTTCTTATCCTTTCTTCAGGGGTTAATGGTCCACGTATAACTCCTATTTCCATGGGGGTGACATGCTCCGTTGGAGGTGATTTTATATGTGCAGAGGTGGACATAGTGGCTTTAAATGTTGGATCTGAATAACCACGTTCAGCTTTGCGTTCCCTGAGCCTCCGGTCGATTTGGGTTGAGACTTTTATTAATGCATCCAGGGTACTTGGAAGCTCTATACGTGCTAGCTCATCCTTGACAGGATCAGACAGTCCCAATCTAAATTGGTTTCTGAGCGAAACCAAACTCCATGCTGAGTCTGATGCGTACAGCTTAAATTCAGTGGTATATTCCTCCACTGTCTTTTTTCCTTGTTTTAAGCTCCTCATCTTTTGTTCAGCCGTTAGTTGAATGTCAGTATCTCTATATAGCTCATCCATAGCTTGGAAAAAATTTGTTAGTGAATCTAGTAGGGGGTCATTTGTTTCACACAAATGATCTGCCCAAATTCTGGGTTCAGATCTTAGAAAAGATATTGTGGAGAAAACCCTTACCCTGTCAGTGGGGTAAGTTTTTGGTTTTAAATTGAAGAGCAGGTAGCAAGCATTTTTAAACTGCCTATAGGTTTTCCTATTACCATGATATAATTCTGGCAAGCTTATCTGTGGTTCAGAACTGGGGGTTTGTTGTTCTTTTACCTCCTTTATAAGCTCTCTGAGAACCTGATTTTCTAGCTGTAAGTCCAGGATAGCCTGTCCCATTTTGTCTACCTTTTGACTCAGGTTATAGACTACTTGGGGAATTTCAGCAGGTTCCATTTTCTTTTAAGGCTTAGTATTATGTAACAATCAAACCTGCTTAGTATGATTACAAGATTAGGTATGTAGCACAATATCAATTGAGAGTACTATTACTTGGTAAACCCATATGGATATATGTGCAGTTAATATAAGATTAATGTTTCCCTACAAAAAATACACACTAAAGTATTATCTGCAATATAGGAATCAATATCGAAAGCAATCTTGGAAATAAGCAGGCTTGAATAATACAAGAGGATTTAGGAATAGGTGAAACTTTCTAATGAATAAGTAAGGAGTAGTTATAATAGAATGCGTAACATGAGATATTAAACACACAGCAAGTAAGTCTTATCCAAAGTAGTATTGATAGAATCATATTATGCAGAACTTCTGCAGAAAAGTTATAAATGCAAACGTGGTAATGTACCTTGAAAACTGTGAGTGCGGTAAGTAAGGACAAACACTTCCGGGTTCTGTAGGCTGCGGGTGCAGCAGGAGTTGAGACACGCTGAAGCCGGCTAACTGTCAGCGTGTGACGTCACGATTCTCCGGTGCAGCAGAAAACAACATAAAGTTAATGTAACAGAACAAATAAGTTTAACAGTTTAGAGCTTCAATAACCGGTTATTCTTTATGGCTGTCACAGACTTGTTTGGGAAATAATATGAGCTGATAAGATGAAACAGGTAACGTAACTCCACAAATAAAAGACAGTCTTGAATAAATGAAAGTACTTGCCAAAGTAAGATTTCCAATAATAAAGATGTTGCAACAGGCTGGAAATAAATATGAGATCCGTAGTAGGAAGATCTTGAATGAGATAACTTCAGTTGTTGATAAGTTAAGATTCAATTATAACCTTCCAGAGTTCTGAGAGGCTCAGTGTTACTCTGAGGAAAATAACAAAATACTAAGCAAGGTGTGTTTAGTGAACAGGTGTTTTATGGGAGTAAGTAAGATATGATTGGTTGAACTCTAATTAAGGAAACAGTACACCCAAAAGCCTGACAGTAAGCCACCGAGGTAATGTTGTAGGTCTGGAATCTGATAAAGCTGAATGACCCCAGAAGAGGCCATGACTTCAAAGCATTGTAGATTGCTCAGAGTTCCAGAATATTTATCAGAAGGAGAGACTCCTCCTGGGACCATTTTCCTTGTGCCATCCTGGCACCCCAAACAGCTCCCCATCCTGCCAGACTTGCGTCCGTGGTCACAATCTCCCAGGACAGTCTCAAGAAGGATGTCCCCATGGACAGTTGATCCTGATGTATCCACCACGAGAGGGAGATCCGAGTCTGAGGATCTAAGGATATCTGCTGTGATAGATCTGAATGATCGCCGTTCCATTGTCTCAACATTATTATTATTATTATTATTATCGGTTATTTGTAGAGCGCCAACAGATTCCGCAGCGCTACAGATGCACAATTGAAGAGGTCTGAGATGGAACCTGGCGAATGGAATGACGTCTATGCTGGAAACCATGAGTCCGACCATCTCCATACACTGAGCCACCCGAGGGACCTGAGGAGGACTGAAGGGCAAGACCAGAGGACGCAATCTTCCTGCGTTGATAGTGTGTCAGAAAAATTTTCATGGACATAGAGTCTATTATCGTACCCAGGAACTCCACGCTGTTGCTGGGAATCAGTAAACTCTTTCCTGAGTTGATCTTCCAACCGTGAGATTGGTGCAAAAACAGAAGAATGATCCTCTGCGAGACTGAGTGATGGCGCCTGGACTAGGATGTCATCCAGATAGGGAGCCAAAGCAATGCCTCTGGCTCTGGCAACCACAAGTAGCACCCCCAGAACCTTTGTGAAGACTCTCGGGGTTGTCGCCAGACCAAAGGGAAGGGCCACAAACTGGAAGTGTTGACCCAGAAACGCAAATCTCAGGAACTTGAAGTTGTCCTTCTGGATTGGCACATGAAGGTAAGCGTCCTTCAAGTCTAGGGTTGTCATGAACTGTCCCTCTTGAACTAGGGGCAGAATAGATTTGATTGTTTCCATTTTGAATGATGGAACACTCAGAAACTTGTTTAAACACTTTAGATCCAGAATCCGACGGAACGTGCTCTACTTCTTTGGAACCACAAAAAAATTTGAATAGTACCCTAGAATCCTTTCTGCTTGGGGTACTGGTACGATGACACCTAGAGAGGAGAGATCTCTCCCACATTCTAGAAAGGCTTCTCTCTTTTCCAGTCTTGAAGACAGGTTTGATAGGAGGAATCTGCCCCTGGGCGGATGGGATCTGAACCCTATCCTGTAGCCCTGGACCGCCCCTTCATGCCGACTTTGTCTCGGTGGGCTTCTTGCTCTGCTTAGACTTGTTCCAACAATGAGCCGGTTTCCAAGTTCCCTTGGACTGGTCCGCTTTCGCTGCAGGTTGCTGGCGCTGGGCCTTGTCCACATGAAAGGGACAAAAAACAGAATTTATGTTTACCTGATAAATTACTTTCTCCAACGGTGTGTCCGGTCCACGGCGTCATCCTTACTTGTGGGATATTCTCTTCCCCAACAGGAAATGGCAAAGAGCCCAGCAAAGCTGGTCACATGATCCCTCCTAGGCTCCGCCTACCCCAGTCATTCGACCGACGTTAAGGAGGAATATTTGCATAGGAGAAACCATATGGTACCGTGGTGACTGTAGTTAAAGAAAATAAATTATCAGACCTGATTAAAAAAACCAGGGCGGGCCGTGGACCGGACACACCGTTGGAGAAAGTAATTTATCAGGTAAACATAAATTCTGTTTTCTCCAACATAGGTGTGTCCGGTCCACGGCGTCATCCTTACTTGTGGGAACCAATACCAAAGCTTTAGGACACGGATGAAGGGAGGGAGCAAATCAGGTCACCTAAATGGAAGGCACCACGGCTTGCAAAACCTTTCTCCCAAAAATAGCCTCAGAAGAAGCAAAAGTATCAAACTTGTAAAATTTGGTAAAAGTGTGCAGTGAAGACCAAGTCGCTGCCCTACATATCTGATCAACAGAAGCCTCGTTCTTGAAGGCCCATGTGGAAGCCACAGCCCTAGTGGAATGAGCTGTGATTCTTTCGGGAGGCTGCCGTCCGGCAGTCTCGTAAGCCAATCTGATGATGCTTTTAATCCAAAAAGAGAGAGAGGTAGAAGTTGCTTTTTGACCTCTCCTTTTACCGGAATAAACAACAAACAAGGAAGATGTTTGTCTAAAATCCTTTGTAGCATCTAAATAGAATTTTAGAGCGCGAACAACATCCAAATTGTGCAACAAACGTTCCTTCTTCGAAACTGGTTTCGGACACAGAGAAGGTACGATAATCTCCTGGTTAATGTTTTTGTTAGAAACAACTTTTGGAAGAAAACCAGGTTTAGTACGTAAAACCACCTTATCTGCATGGAACACCAGATAAGGAGGAGAACACTGCAGAGCAGATAATTCTGAAACTCTTCTAGCAGAAGAAATTGCAACTAAAAACAAAACTTTCCAAGATAATAACTTAATATCAACGGAATGCAAGGGTTCAAACGGAACCCCCTGAAGAACTGAAAGAACTAAATTGAGACTCCAAGGAGGAGTCAAAGGTTTGTAAACAGGCTTAATTCTAACCAGAGCCTGAACAAAAGCTTGAACATCTGGCACAGCGGCCAGCTTTTTGTGAAGTAACACAGACAAGGCAGAAATCTGTCCCTTCAGGGAACTCGCAGATAAACCTTTTTCCAATCCTTCTTGAAGGAAGGATAGAATCCTAGGAATCTTAACCTTGTCCCAAGGGAATCCTTTAGATTCACACCAACAGATATATTTTTTCCAAATTTTGTGGTAAATCTTTCTAGTTACAGGCTTTCTGGCCTGAACAAGAGTATCGATAACAGGATCTGAGAACCCTCGCTTCGATAAGATCAAGCGTTCAATCTCCAAGCAGTCAGCTGGAGTGAAACCAGATTCGGATGTTCGAACGGACCCTGAACAAGAAGGTCTCGTCTCAAAGGTAGCTTCCAAGGTGGAGCCGATGACATATTCACCAGATCTGCATACCAAGTCCTGCGTGGCCACGCAGGAGCTATCAAGATCACCGACGCCCTCTCCTGATTGATCCTGGCTACCAGCCTGGGGATGAGAGGAAACGGCGGGAACACATAAGCTAGTTTGAAGGTCCAAGGTGCTACTAGTGCATCCACTAGAGCCGCCTTGGGATCCCTGGATCTGGACCCGTAGCAAGGAACTTTGAAGTTCTGACGAGAGGCCATCAGATCCATGTCTGGAATGCCCCACAGCTGAGTGACTTGGGCAAAGATTTCCGGATGGAGTTCCCACTCCCCCGGATGCAATGTCTGACGACTCAGAAAATCCGCTTCCCAATTTTCCACTCCTGGGATGTGGATAGCAGACAGGTGGCAGGAGTGAAACTCCGCTCATAGAATGATTTTGGTCACTTCTTCCATCGCCAGGGAACTCCTTGTTCCCCCCTGATGGTTGATGTACGCAACAGTTGTCATGTTGTCTGATTGAAACCGTATGAACATGGCCCTCGCTAGCTGAGGCCAAGCCTTGAGAGCATTGAATATCGCTCTCAGTTCCAGAATATTTATCGGTAGAAGAGATTCTTCCCGAGACCAAAGACCCTGAGCTTTCAGGGATCCCCAGACCGCGCCCCAGCCCATCAGACTGGCGTCGGTCGTGACAATGACCCACTCTGGTCTGCGGAATGTCATCCCTCATGACAGGTTGTCCAGGGACAGCCACCAACGGAGTGAGTCTCTGGTCCTCTGATTTACTTGTATCTTCGGAGACACGTCTGTATAGTCCCCATTCCACTGACTGAGCATGCACAGTTGTAATGGTCTTAGATGAATGCGTGCAAAAGGGACTATGTCCATTGCCGCTACCATCAACCCGATCACTTCCATGCACTGAGCTATGGAAGGAAGAGGAACGGAATGAAGTATCCGACAAGAGTCTAGAAGTTTTGTTTTTCTGGCCTCTGTCAGAAAAATCCTCATTTCTAAGGAGTCTATTATGGTTCCCAAGAAGGGAACCCTTGTTGACGGAGATAGAGAACTCTTTTCCACGTTCACTTTCCATCCGTGAGATCTGAGAAAGGCCAGGACAATGTCCGTGTGAGCCTTTGCTTGAGGAAGGGACGACGCTTGAATCAGAATGTCGTCCAAGTAAGGTACTACAGCAATGCCCCTTGGTCTTAGCACAGCTAGAAGGGACCCTAGTACCTTTGTGAAAATCCTTGGAGCAGTGGCTAATCCGAAAGGAAGCGCCACGAACTGGTAATGTTTGTCCAGGAATGCGAACCTCAGGAACCGATGATGTTCCTTGTGGATAGGAATATGTAGATACGCATCCTTTAAATGCACCGTGGTCATGAATTGACCTTCCTGGATGGAAGGAAGAATTGTTCGAATGGTTTCCATCTTGAACGATGGAACCTTGAGAAACTTGTTTAAGATCTTGAGATCTAAGATTGGTCTGAACGTTCCCTCTTTCTTGGGAACTATAAACAGATTGGAGTAGAACCCCATCCCTTGTTCTCTTAATGGAACAGGATGAATCACTCCCATTTTTAACAGGTCTTCTACACAATGTAAGAATGCCTGTCTTTTTATGTGGTCTGAAGACAACTGAGACCTGTGGAACCTCCCCCTTGGGGGAAGTCCCTTGAATTCCAGAAGATAACCTTGGGAGACTATTTCTAGCGCCCAAGGATCCAGAACATCTCTTGCCCAAGCCTGAGCGAAGAGAGAGAGTCTGCCCCCCACCAGATCCGGTCCCGGATCGGGGGCCAACATTTCATGCTGTCTTGGTAGCAGTGGCAGGTTTCTTGGCCTGCTTTCCCTTGTTCCAGCCTTGCATTGGTCTCCAAGCTGGCTTGGCTTGAGAAGAATTACCCTCTTGCTTAGAGGACGTAGCACCTTGGGCTGGTCCGTTTCTACGAAAGGGACGAAAATTAGGTTTATTTTTTGCCTTGAAAGGCCGATCCTGAGGAAGGGCGTGGCCCTTACCCCCAGTGATATCAGAGATAATCTCTTTCAAGTCAGGGCCAAACAGCGTTTTCCCCTTGAAAGGAATGTTAAGTAGCTTGTTCTTGGAAGACGCATCAGCCGACCAAGATTTCAACCAAAGCGCTCTGCGCGCCACAATAGCAAACCCAGAATTCTTAGCCGCTAACCTAGCCAATTGCAGAGTGGCGTCTAGGGTGAAAGAATTAGCCAATTTGAGAGCATTGATTCTGTCCATAATCTCCTCAAAAGGAGGAGAATCACTATCGACCGCCTTTATCAGCTCATCGAACCAGAAACATGCGGCTGTAGCGACAGGGACAATGCATGAAATTGGTTGTAGAAGGTAACCCTGCTGAACAAACATCTTTTTAAGCAAACCTTCTAATTTTTTATCCATAGGATCTTTGAAAGCACAACTATCCTCTATGGGTATAGTGGTGCGTTTGTTTAAAGTGGAAACCGCTCCCTCGACCTTGGGGACTGTCTGCCATAAGTCCTTTCTGGGGTCGACCATAGGAAACAATTTTTTAAATATGGGGGGAGGGACGAAAGGAATACTGGGCCTTTCCCATTCTTTATTAACAATGTCCGCCACCCGCTTGGGTATAGGAAAAGCTTCTGGGAGCCCCGGCACCTCTAGGAACTTGTCCATTTTACATAGTTTCTCTGGGATGACCAACTTGTCGCAATCATCCAGAGTGGATAATACCTCCTTAAGCAGAAT
Source organism: Bombina bombina (assembly GCF_027579735.1). Lineage (NCBI taxonomy): Eukaryota > Metazoa > Chordata > Amphibia > Anura > Bombinatoridae > Bombina > Bombina bombina. Next base: position 392,682,219 of record NC_069499.1, on the reverse strand, counting down.
GCGGAGATGTTCCAACTTAAATTTAAATGCAATCACATCAGGTTCAGCTTGTTGAGAAATGTTCCCTGAATCAGTAATTTCTCCCTCAGACAAAACCTCCCTGGCCCCATCAGACTGGGTTAGGGGCCCTTCAGAAATATTATTATCAGCGTCGTCATGCTCTTCAGTATCTAAAACAGAGCAGTCGCGCTTACGCTGATAAGTGTTCATTTTGGCTAAAATGTTTTTGACAGAATTATCCATTACAGCCGTTAATTGTAGCATAGTAAGGAGTATTGGCGCGCTAGATGTACTAGGGGCCTCCTGAGTGGGCAAGACTCGTGTAGACGAAGGAGGGAATGATGCAGTACCATGCTTACTCCCCTCACTTGAGGAATCATCTTGGGCATCATTGTCATTGTCACATAAATCACATTTATTTAAATGAATAGGAATTCTGGCTTCCCCACATTCAGAACACAGTCTATCTGGTAGTTCAGACATGTTAAACAGGCATAAACTTGATAACAAAGTACAAAAAACGTTTTAAAATAAAACCGTTACTGTCACTTTAAATTTTAAACTGAACACACTTTATTACTGCAATTGCGAAAAAACATGAAGGAATTGTTCAAAATTCACCAAATTTTCACCACAGTGTCTTAAAGCCTTAAAAGTATTGCACACCAAATTTGGAAGCTTTAACCCTTAAAATAACGGAACCGGAGCCGTTTTGAACTTTAACCCCTTTACAGTCCCTGGTATCTGCTTTGCTGAGACCCAACCAAGCCCCAAGGGGAATACGATACCAAATGACGCCTTCAGAAAGTCTTTTCTAAGTATCAGAGCTCCTCTCACATGCGACTGCATGCCATGCCTCTCAAAAACAAGTGCGCAACACCGGCGCGAAAATGAGGCTCTGCCTATGCTTTGGGAAAGCCCCTAAAGAATAAGGTGTCTAAAACAGTGCCTGCCGATATTATTATATCAAAATACCCAGATAAAATGATTCCTCAAGGCTAAATATGTGTTAATAATCAATCGATTTAGCCCAGAAAAAGTCTACAGTCTTAATAAGCCCTTTTTGAAGCCCTTATTTACGATCGTAATAAACATGGCTTACCGGATCCCATAGGGAAAATGACAGCTTCCAGCATTACATCGTCTTGTTAGAATGTGTCATACCTCAAGCAGCAAGAGACTGCTCACTGTTCCCCCAACTGAAGTTAATTGCTCTCAACAGTCCTGTGTGGAACAGCCATGGATTTTAGTGACGGTTGCTAAAATCATTTTCCTCATACAAACAGAAATCTTCATCTCTTTTCTGTTTCTGAGTAAATAGTACATACCAGCACTATTTCAAAATAACAAACTCTTGATTGAATAATAAAAACTACAGTTAAACACTAAAAAACTCTAAGCCATCTCCGTGGAGATGTTGCCTGTACAACGGCAAAGAGAATGACTGGGGTAGGCGGAGCCTAGGAGGGATCATGTGACCAGCTTTGCTGGGCTCTTTGCCATTTCCTGTTGGGGAAGAGAATATCCCACAAGTAAGGATGACGCCGTGGACCGGACACACCTATGTTGGAGAAAGTAGATTCTTTAGGCTTAGCCTTCTTATCCTGCGGTAGGAAAGCTCCCTTGCCTCCCGTAACCATGGATATGATCAAATCCAATCCTGGACCGAACAGAATCTTTCCTTGAAAATACAGGGACAAAAGCCTCAACTTAGAGGTCATGTTCGCAGACCAAGACTTTAGCCACAGAGCCCTGCGAGCTAAAATGGAAAAACCTGACACTTTAGCGTTTAGGCGAATAATTTGCATATTGGCATTACATATGAAAGAATTGGCGATCTTCAGCACCTTAATCTTGTCCTGTATCTCATCGATGGAAGTCTCCTCCTTGACCATTTCACACAGGGATTCACACCAATATGTTGCAGCTCCGGCGACTGCGGCTACAGTCGCTGCCAGCTGAAAAACAAACCCTGTGTGTTGAAACATCTTTCTTGACATGTTTTCCAACTTTTTATCCATGGGCTCTTTAAACGATGAACTATCCTCGAGGCAAGGAGATAGCACCATCTACCTTAGGGACAGTACCCCACAGCTCCAGCTGAGAATCCGGGACGGGGAACAGTTTCTTAAAAGGAAGAAAGGGAAAAGGAAGAACCTAATCACTTCCATTAATTCTTAATAATATTTGCCATCTTAACAGTAACCGGGAAGGCCTGAGGCACCACCCTGTCCTCATATATCTTATCAAGCTTAGGAATCGCAGGTTCTTCTGGAAGTTTCGGTTCCGGAACTTCCAGAGTAGCAAGCACTTGTCTCAGCAAAAAGCGCAAATTTTCCATCCTAAACCTAAAGTCCGGCTCCTCCGCAGCCGGAGGTTTGGATGACATGGACTCCGACCCAGAAGGGGCCTCTTTCGAAGAGTCAGAGTGGGCATTGTCATCGTATAACACCTCAAAAATTTCCACGGGCGTAGACAACCCCTGGGCCAGGCCGCCATGATACATCTTACGCTTGCGCTTAGCAGTACGTGGTAAGGCATGGTTCACTTTTAATACCGCCGTTTGCAGTTGATCTGCAAAATCTGATGGCCAACGAATCTCTCCTGCAGGAGTAATGGTCGGACCCTGGGGTGCTGCATGTGCAATTGGAGATGGATGCAGGGAACGCACCTCACGGGATGGGGAACCCTCAAAGGTGGACGGCTCAGTAGTACTACACATCCGTTTGCTTTTAGATGTCGTACCTTTATTAAGGCATGTGGAACATAGTTGAGCAGGCTAATCTACCAGAACCTCCTCACAATAAACACAGAAATGAGACCTTGTTAAAGAGGGAGAACCCTCTAATGCGTCAGAGTCCTCCATAGCTTGTGATTTTATTACGGACTAGATTAACTTAATAAATAGGCACCTTTATAACCTCCAATGGCCGGGGCACTCACCACCTCCTATGACCCGGACTTCAGAAACCGTTTCGTCTCCTGCACCGCTGATCAACAGAGGAAGAGAGATAGCCACACCCAGTCACATGGAATGCCCGGCAGGACCACCCCTGCCTAAGGAGAAAATGCGCCAAAAAGAGGCTGCGCCATACTCCTGAAAGTCACCTGAAAGTTCCACACATTGCCAGAGCCTCATCTCGCACATAACGCAGCAATGACACAATAAACAATATCATGTATAAACCCCCCTGTTCAATAATCCCCTTTCCAGGAATATTAACCCTTGATTCTTAAAAGATAAAAGGCGACACACTGTTACCCTGTCTTCCGTGTTATCATTATGTAATAAAATGAAACGATCTTACCAGAATCTACGCCGTGGAACAGGAACACGGCCCTTCAAGTGTGACAGGTTAGTAGCCTCGCTCCTGACATGGACTTGAGTGTAGAAAGCAGGCAGCAAAACTCGGCAACGCTGATTGCTTGTGGAGCTGTTAATAAGAGTCGGGATGGTTTCACAGAAAGACTCTCCCTGCATCTCCGGACTCTAACTTTCGCCCAGGCTCTCACTGAGAGGCTGACAAGACTACTTAAAACTCCAGTCCAAATGCGAAGAGTACTACCCTCCATAAGAGACTACTCCGATCTTCAGCACTTCTCTGCCATCCTCCTGTGACAAAAGGCAAAGAATGACTGGGGGATGAGGGGAGTGGGGGAGGTATTTAAGCCTTTGGCTGGGGTGTCTTTGCCTCCTCCTGGTGGCCAGGTTCTAAATTCCCAACAGTAGTGAATGAAGCCGTGGACTCTCCTCCCCTTTAGATGGAAATTTATTTTTAAACAAAGATATTACTGCAATTTGCATATAATGCATTTTTCAGCATTTTGTCACATATATTCTCTCCAATTAGTGCAATACTATGCAATTTTACATCAGTGACGTGCAGTGAGGTCAGAGGCAGGTGAGGCACTGGCTAGGATATGCCTTCATTCTTTCAATATCCTTTGTTGAAGAAATAGCAATGTACATGGGTGAGCCAATCACATGAGGTATCTATTGTGCAGCCACCAATCAGCAGCTACTGAGCATATTTAGATATGATTTTCAACAAAGGATATCAAGAGAATGAAGGAAATTAGATATTAGATGTAAATTGGACAAAGGGGGTGGGAGAGACAGGTAGAGAGATAGATAGATAGATAGATAGAGAGACAGAGGGGGAGAGAGAGACAAAGAGAGACAGAGGGGAGAGAGACAGAGAAAGACCATGGGGGAGAATGAGACACATAAGGAGAGAGACAGAGGGGGTGGGAGAGACAGGGAGAGAGAGATGGATAGAGAGACAGAGGGGGAGAGAGAGAGAGACAGAGTGGAGAGAGAGAGACACAGAGGGGAGAGAGAGAGACATCCAGAGGGGAGAGAGACACACAGAGGGGAGAGAGAGAGAGAGAGAGACAGAGGGGAGAGAGATAGACAGAGGGGAGAGAGAGGGACAGAGTGGAGAGAGAGAGAGACACAGAGGGGAGAGAGCGAGAGACAGAGGGGGGAGGGAGAGAGAGAGACAGAGGGGAGAAAGAGAGGGGTGAAAGAGAGAGAGACAGAGGGGGAGAGAATGAGAGACAGAGGGGAGAGAGAGAGACAGAGTGGAGAGAGAGAGAGACATAGAGGGGAGAGAGAGAGAGACAGAGGGGAGAGAGAGACAGAGGGAGGGAGAGAGAGACAGAGGGGAGAGAGAGACAGAGGGGAGAGAGAGAGAGACAGAGGGGAGAGAGAGAGACAGGCGGGAGAGAGACAGAGGGGAGAGAGAGAGACAACAAAGGATATTAAGAGAATGAAGGAAATTAGATAGAGACAGAGGGGAGAGAGAGACAGAGGGAGGGAGAGAGAGACAGAGGGGAGAGAGAGACAGAGGGGAGAGAGAGAGAGACAGAGGGGAGAGAGAGAGACAGAGGGGAGAGAGACACACAGAGGGGAGAGAGAGCGAGAGACAGAGGGGAGAGAGAGACAGAGGGGAGAGAGAGACAGAGGGGAGAGAGAGAGAGACAGAGTGGAGAGAGAGAGAGACATAGAGGGGAGAGAGAGAGAGACAGAGGGGAGAGAGAGACAGAGGGAGGGAGAGAGAGACAGAGGGGAGAGAGAGACAGAGGGGAGAGAGAGAGAGACAGAGGGGAGAGAGAGAGACAGGCGGGAGAGAGACAGAGGGGAGAGAGAGAGACAACAAAGGATATTAAGAGAATGAAGGAAATTAGATATTAGATGTAAATTGGACAAAGGGGGTGGGAGAGACAGGTAGAGAGAGAGATAGATAGAGAGACAGAGGGGGAGAGAGAGAGACAAAGAGAGACAGAGGGGAGAGAGACAGAGAAAGACCATGGGGGAGAATGAGACACATAAGGAGAGAGACAGAGGGGGTGGGAGAGACAGGGAGAGAGAGATGGATAGAGAGACAGAGGGGGGAGAGAGAGAGAGAGAGAGAGAGAGAGAAGAGAGAGACAGAGTGGAGAGACAGAGAGGAGAGAGAGAGACACAGAGGGGAGAGAGAGAGACACCCAGAAGGGAGAGAGACACACAGAGGGGAGAGAGAGAGACAGAGGGGAGAGAGACACACAGAGGGGAGAGAGAGCGAGAGACAGAGGGGAGAGAGAGACAGAGGGGAGAGAGAGACAGAGGGGAGAGAGAGAGAGACAGAGTGGAGAGAGAGAGAGAGACAGAGGGGAGAGAGCGAGAGATAGAGGGGGGAGAGAGAGAGACAGAGGGGGGAGAGAGAGAGAGAGACAGAGGGGAGAGAGAGGGGGGTGAGAGAGAGAGACAGAGGGGGAGGGGGAGAGAATGAGAGACAGAGGGGAGAGAGAGAGACAGATTGGAGAGAGAGACAGAGTGGAGAGAGAGAGAGAAAGAGAGACACAGAGGGGAGAGAGAGAGAGACAGAGGGGAGAGAGAGACAGAGGGGGGGAGAGAGAGAGAGAGGGGAGAGAGAGAGAGACACAGAGGGGAGAGAGACAGGCGGGAGAGAGACAGAGGGGAGAGAGAGAGACAACAAAGGATATCAAGAGAATGAAGGAAATTAGATATTTGATGTAAATTGGACAAAGGGGGTGGGAGAGACAGGTAGAGAGAGAGATAGATAGAGAGACAGAAGGGGAGAGAGAGACAAAGAGAGACAGAGGGGAGAGAGACCGAGAAAGACCATGGGGGAGAATGAAACACATAAGGAGAGAGACAGAGGGGGTGGGAGAGACAGGGAGAGAGAGATGGATAGAGAGACAGAGGGGGAGAGAGAGACAGAGTGGAGAGAGAGAGACACACAGAGGGGGGAGAGAGAGAGAGAGAGAGAGAGAGAGAGACAGAGGGGAGAGAGAGAGACAGAGGGGAGAGAGAGAGACAGAGGGGAGAGAGAGAGACAGAGTGGAGAGAGAGACAGAGGGGAGAGAGAGACAGAGGGGGGAGAGAGAGAGAGAGAGACAGAGGGGGGAGAGAGAGAGGGGAGAGAGAGACAGAGGGGGGAGAGAGAGAGAGAGAGACAGAGGGGAAAGAGAGAGGGGTGAGAGAGAGACAGAGGGGGAGGGGGAGAGAAAGAGAGACAGAGGGGAGAGAGAGACAGAGTGGAGAGAGAGACAGGGAGACACAGAGGGGAGAGAGAGAGACAGAGGGGGAGAGAGAGAGAGGAGAGAGACAGAGAGGAGAGAGAGACAGAGCGGAGAGAGAGAGAGAGAGAGAGAGACAGGGGGGAGAGACAGAGGGGGAGGGAGAGAGAGAGACAGAGGGGGAGGGAGAGAGAGAGACAGAGGGGAGAGAGAGAGACAGAGCAGAGAGAGACAGAGCGGAGAGAGAGAGGGGGAGAGAGAGAGGGGGAGTGAGAGAGGGGGGGAGGGAGAGAGAGGGGGAGGGAGAGAGAGGGGAGGGAGAAAGGGAGAGAGAGAGAAAGACAGAGGGGGAGGGAGGGAGAGAGAGACAGAGGGGGAGGGAGGGAGAGACAGAGGGGGGGAGGGAGAGAGACAGAGGAGGAGGGAGGGAGGGAGAGAGGGGAGGGAGGGAGACAGAGGGGGAGGGAGGGAGACAGAGGGGGAGAGGGGAAGGGGAAGGGAGAGGGGGAGGAAGGGAGAGAGGGAGGGAGAGGGGGAGGGAGGAAGAGACAGAGGGGGAGGGAGGGAGAGAGAGACAGAGGGGGAGGGAGGGAGAGACAGAGGGGGAGGGAGGGAGAGAGGGACAGAGAGACAGAGGGGGAGGGAGGGAGAGAGAGAGAGGGAGGGAGAGGGGGGGCCAAGAAATTCTGAAGGGGAAAAAAAAAGTTGAAAAAAATTAAAAAAAAAGTAGTTGAAAAAAATAAAAAAGTAGTTGAAAAAAAAAAAAAAAAATTACACCGGCACCAGTAACAATCATAGAGTCAGTAGTGATAGTCAGTGGGATGTCTATTGTCTAATAATATTAAAGCAGTAGAACTGACTCTGTACCATCACCTACCTCTGCCTCTGGCTAGTAGTACGCTGAATCCTGTCCTGACTGAGGCTGTCTCACTCACACACGGGTCACGCCGCTGCTGTTGACTAGACAGTGCACTGAGCACTCACTGCAGCACTTTCTTCTCTCTGCTGACTCTGCTCTCTCTGATGATGACAACGGACACGGCTGCACTGTGAAAACACCTGACCACCAACAGATGCAACAATTTCCCGCCCGGCAACTCAGCCCAGAGACTCAGACATACTCATGTCTGATTGGCTGAGGGGCGGGCAGGCGGGGCTGAGGGCTCTGGAGGCTTGAAGAGTCAAGCCTCCGGTGGGAGCAGTTATGGGCCACAAGAGAGACTGCTGCATTATCTCTTATTCCCCACTGGGTGGCAGTCTCTAAAGCGGCCCATAACACAGCACAGTATTACATTCATATTGCGCAATGGAAGGATAGCTGGCCTCTACCTTCTTGTGCAATATGAATGTATTACTTAATATTACGTTTTTTTAAAAAAAAACAGAAGGGAGAGAGACACACAGAGGGGAGAGAGAGAGACAGAGGGGAGAGAGACACACAGAGGGGAGAGAGAGCGAGAGACAGAGGGGAGAGAGAGACAGAGGGGAGAGAGAGACAGAGGGGAGAGAGAGAGAGACAGAGGGGAGAGAGAGAGACAGAGTGGAGAGAGAGAGAGAGAGAGACAGAGGGGAGAGAGCGAGAGATAGAGGGGGGAGAGAGAGAGACAGAGGGGGGAGAGAGAGAGAGAGACAGAGGGGAGAGAGAGGGGGGTGAGAGAGAGAGACAGAGGGGGAGGGGGAGAGAATGAGAGACAGAGGGGAGAGAGAGAGACAGATTGGAGAGAGAGACAGAGTGGAGAGAGAGAGAGAAAGAGAGACACAGAGGGGAGAGAGAGAGAGACAGAGGGGAGAGAGAGACAGAGGGGGGGAGAGAGAGAGAGAGGGGAGAGAGAGAGAGACACAGAGGGGAGAGAGACAGGCGGGAGAGAGACAGAGGGGAGAGAGAGAGACAACAAAGGATATCAAGAGAATGAAGGAAATTAGATATTTGATGTAAATTGGACAAAGGGGGTGGGAGAGACAGGTAGAGAGAGAGATAGATAGAGAGACAGAAGGGGAGAGAGAGACAAAGAGAGACAGAGGGGAGAGAGACCGAGAAAGACCATGGGGGAGAATGAAACACATAAGGAGAGAGACAGAGGGGGTGGGAGAGACAGGGAGAGAGAGATGGATAGAGAGACAGAGGGGGAGAGAGAGAGAGAGAAGAGAGTGGAGAGAGAGACAGAGTGGAGAGAGAGAGACACACAGAGGGGGGAGAGAGAGAGAGAGAGAGAGAGAGAGAGACAGAGGGGAGAGAGAGAGACAGAGGGGAGAGAGAGAGACAGAGGGGAGAGAGAGAGACAGAGTGGAGAGAGAGACAGAGGGGAGAGAGAGACAGAGGGGGGAGAGAGAGAGAGAGAGACAGAGGGGGGAGAGAGAGAGGGGAGAGAGAGACAGAGGGGGGAGAGAGAGAGAGAGAGAGAGACAGAGGGGAAAGAGAGAGGGGTGAGAGAGAGACAGAGGGGGAGGGGGAGAGAAAGAGAGACAGAGGGGAGAGAGAGACAGAGTGGAGAGAGAGACAGGGAGACACAGAGGGGAGAGAGAGAGACAGAGGGGGAGAGAGAGAGAGGAGAGAGACAGAGAGGAGAGAGAGAGACAGAGGGGAGAGAGAGAGAGAGAGAGAGAGACAGGGGGGAGAGACAGAGGGGGAGGGAGAGAGAGAGAGAGACAGAGGGGGAGGGAGAGAGAGAGACAGAGGGGAGAGAGAGAGACAGAGCAGAGAGAGACAGAGCGGAGAGAGAGAGGGGGAGAGAGAGAGGGGGAGTGAGAGAGGGGGGGAGGGAGAGAGAGGGGGAGGGAGAGAGAGGGGAGGGAGAAAGGGAGAGAGAGAGAAAGACAGAGGGGGAGGGAGGGAGAGAGAGACAGAGGGGGAGGGAGGGAGAGACAGAGGGGGGGGAGGGAGAGAGACAGAGGAGGAGGGAGGGAGGGAGAGAGGGGAGGGAGGGAGACAGAGGGGGAGGGAGGGAGACAGAGGGGGAGGGAGGGAGGGAGGGAGAGAGACAGAGGGGGAGAGGGGAAGGGGAAGGGAGAGGGGGAGGAAGGGAGAGAGGGAGGGAGAGGGGGAGGGAGGGAGAGACAGAGGGGGAGGGAGGGAGAGAGAGACAGAGGGGGAGGGAGGGAGAGACAGAGGGGGAGGGAGGGAGAGAGGGACAGAGAGACAGAGGGGGAGGGAGGGAGAGAGAGAGAGGGAGGGAGAGGGGGGGCCAAGAAATTCTGAAGGGGAAAAAAAAAGTTGAAAAAAATTAAAAAAAAAGTAGTTGAAAAAAATAAAAAAGTAGTTGAAAAAAATAAAAAAAAATTACACCGGCACCAGTAACAATCATAGAGTCAGTAGTGATAGTCAGTGGGATGTCTATTGTCTAATAATATTAAAGCAGTAGAACTGACTCTGTACCATCACCTACCTCTGCCTCTGGCTAGTAGTACGCTGAATCCTGTCCTGACTGAGGCTGTCTCACTCACACACGGGTCACGCCGCTGCTGTTGACTAGACAGTGCACTGAGCACTCACTGCAGCACTTTCTTCTCTCTGCTGACTCTGCTCTCTCTGATGATGACAACGGACACGGCTGCACTGTGAAAACACCTGACCACCAACAGATGCAACAATTTCCCGCCCGGCAACTCAGCCCAGAGACTCAGACATACTCATGTCTGATTGGCTGAGGGGCGGGCAGGCAGGGCTGAGGGCTCTGGAGGCTTGAAGAGTCAAGCCTCCGGTGGGAGCAGTTATGGGCCACAAGAGAGACTGCTGCATTATCTCTTATTCCCCACTGGGTGGCAGTCTCTAAAGCGGCCCATAACACAGCACAGTATTACATTCATATTGCGCAATGGAAGGATAGCTGGCCTCTACCTTCTTGTGCAATATGAATGTATTACTTAATATTACGTTTTTTTTAAAAAAAACAATACATTTCAATAAAATACTGAATTTGGTGGAGGGGTGGGGGGTAGGGGGGTCACCTTTTCAGATGAAAAAAAAAAAATTGAAAAAAGAAACGATTTTTTTTTTAAAATTTTTTTTTTATAAAAAAAAGCTGTAATTCCCACATTGGCCAGGGGAGGCACTGCCTCACCTGCCTCCAATGAATGCACGTCACTGTTTTACATATTATCTATAGTGAGCTTGTTATACAGGAATCATGCTTTAATGGCTACATATTCATTTATTTAATTTAAAATCACATACTACCAGTTGATCTTGTTTGAGACACATCTGTTAATATGTTTGTACTCACTTGATGCCACCAGTATGTAGACCTAGAATTAGCTGCTGTTGATTTTAATGATACCACAATTTTAACTATTTTCATAATAAAGGTTAAGTTGTTACTTTTTTAGTCCAATCTAAGTTCTTAGATGCAAGGGGTGATTTCACATGTGTACCCCTTCTGTTACAGCAACCACTCTAAAGATTTGTTTAGATACAAGATGATTTGTTTTTACTAACTTTATTTATATTACTGAGAGGATAAGACTACAAACTACATTATTGAGATTTTGCTAACAATATGACTGTGGATATGACACTGGGGAAGTCTCCCTATGGGTGATGGGGGAAACCAGACGTGGACTCCTTGCCCAGTGTGCTTAGAGGAATGTGGCTGCACCTCACTGATGAGGCCCATAGGAGGCCGAAACGATCGTCTGGGGTTGTCATGTTCCTTGTTCAGAGGAGAACTGCCTGGTATTTCGGGGCTAGACTGACCTTACTTGGCGGGATCAGATTGATATACTTCAGGAAAGTTTTCTTCTGTGAAAAGCACACTGGTCTAAAAGAGGCTGCATCCGGGTAGTAAATCACCATAGAACAAGCCACTGAGCTGTTGTTCGTTCCTGGTAGAGCGCTTCTCTCTTCGTATGCAAATTATTATGACCCTGGGGAAGTCTCCCTATGGGTGATGGGGGAAACCAGACGTGGACTCCTTGCCCAGTGTGCTTAGAGGAATGTGGCTGCACCTCACTGACAAGGCCCATAGGAGGCCGAAACGATCATCTGGGGTTGTCATGTTCCTTGTTCAGAGGAGAATTGCCTGGTATTTCGGGGCTGGACTGACCTTACTTGGCGGGATCAGACTGATATACTTCAGGAAAGTTTTCTTCTGTTAAAAGCACACTGGTCTAAAAGAGGCTGCTTCCGGGTTGTAAATCGCCATAGAACAAGCCACTGAGCTGTTGTTCGTTCCTGGTAGAGCGCTTCTCTCTTTGTATGCAAATTATTATGACCCGGTGGATAGCTATGTCAACTCCAGTAAAAGGTCTGGATTCGCTCCACCACATAAAGCAAGTAGTAAGTGGAGTTAGGCTATTGAAAAACAGTTGCAGCAAACAAGGTAATAATGCATTCTAAAATTTTCACACTACACTAAGCATGTATGTGTGTATGCTTATGTGTGTATACAGTATGTATGTAAAAATAAAATGTTCTGATTAATCTCAGAATTTTGTTATGAAATAAATGAACACTGTATACCTTCACTGTGACGCATATTTCTCCATTTATTTTTGTAATGAAAAAATATTTAATGAGCTTTATAAAATAGGGCAACACATATTTTTTATTATTTTTAAAACTATAAGGGGCATTTTCGTTATGAATTTCTGTGTATTTGTGGTCACTACAGCCATTACATCTGATTGGCAGCATGCCTAGTGTCCCAATACTAAATAATAATCAAGGTAATGTAAAACAGTGAACACAACAGTACTCTAAGGGACCTGTCCCCACTTAACCCAGGTTTCCTTTGACATACCATTTACAGCATCTGCTTCCATTTTCCAAGGGCTCTTGTAACATCATTACAACAAGAGGTAGAAATGGGGTCACCTTAATGAGAAGGCCGATTACATCTGCTGGTCTTCACTGGAAAATTAGCTAAGCCACTAACCATAAAGTGACCATTTCTTACTTTTCCCTCCAACAAAAACACTCATTGTGTGCACCTGACAGAAAAAGAGATGCTTCCATTCTGTTGCTAATATGCCTAAAAGAAAATGTCTCGGGTATCAGTGCTTGGTGCATTCCAATGGAAAGCCTGGGGTTTGCTGACTGCAGTGGCTTTCTTCCAGCTGCACTGAAGCTTGTCTCTATTGACGTTCTTTTTTAACTTAGCATAACTGACACTGCTACATTTACAGAGGAGAGTCAGTCACTTTCATTGAACTGTAGTCCCACTAATTCAGCTGTGAAAAAAAATCGGAGAACTCTCTTCCTGTAAAATGTTACTTTGCAAAAGCAGGTTTTAGACAAATAAAATGTTTCAACATGATAGAGGGGCAGAAAAAAGTTAAGTTTTGGGGACAGCAGAAATATGGAGAAGTCTGTGAAACATTATTACGAGTTGTGTCTCCTGGTTCTGGAGATTTGTCAAGCTCTGGTCTATAGAACAGAATGCATATGCTTGACCATTTATAACTATCATATAAAGAAAGCTTTTTTGTATAGCTGAGGTGTTTGTTAAAACATTTGTATTGTACAAAGAACAAACAAAAAACATATATTGTAATTATGTTTTAAAAATTAGTAAATAAAACAAAATAAATAAATAGCTGCATTCTTGATAGCAGAGAAAGAGAACACACAGATATTCATCTATGACACAGGTTAGCTGCATGCAATTGCAAATAAAGGGCCCTATGTATAGTGTATAGTATGTATAGTGTCAAAGTATTAAGGGCTCATTGCTAATAAATGACAAAGGGAAACAATAGGTACTGGAAGACTGAAATCAGTAATTTAACACGAGCTAAACACGCTAAGTTCAGCATGAAACCATAAAATATATGATGGTGGAGTTAAGATTGATAAAATTCCCCTTTGAAGGAGAGAAAAACAAAGTAGTAGATTTCAGGGTGGATAAAAATCAATGATGTTAAAAAAAAAAAAAAAAAAATTTTTTTATCTAAATCTGGTTTTATTTTATTTAAAATCAGACTTTTTTTATTTAAATAGGATTTTTTTAAATAAAATGCTTTTTGGGGAAAAATCTATCTAAAGTTTATTTATATAAGATACATTATAATCTAAAGGTTATTAATCCTGAAATATAAATTAGTTTTTAAAAGGACACTGTACTCAAATTTTTTCTTTTGTATTTCAGAAAGAGCATGCAATTTTAAGCAACTTTCTAATTTACTCCTATTATCAATTTTTCTTCGTTCTCTTGCTATCATCATTTGAAAAAGAAGGCATCTAAGCTTTTTTTTGGTTTCAGTACTCTGGACAGCACTTTTTTATTGGTGGATGAATTTATCCACCAATCGCAAGGACAACCCAGGTTGTTCACCAAAAATGGGCCGGCATCTAAACTTACATTCTTGCATTTCAAATAAAGATACCAAGAGAATGAAGAAAATTTGATAATAGGAGTAAATTAGAAAGTTGCTTAAAATTACATGATCTATCTGAATCACGAAAGAAAATTTTTGGGTACAGTGTCCCTTTAATTTGTGTCTGCAGAAATAACGTGCCCCTTCTTCACAGCAAAATGTTATAAAATTAACAAACAGAGTTGATAAATAGACCTTGAAGGGGCATAATCATGAAACATAACTTTTGGGTTTCAGATAGAGCATACGATTTTCAGATTTAATTCTATTTTAAGATTTGCTTCATTCCCTTCAAATCCTTTGTTTAAGGAGAGCATTGCTCTACTGGGACCTAGCCTAATACATTGGTTGAGACAGTGACAAGAAGCTTGCTCACAGTGGTGCATTGCTTCTGAGCCTACCTAAGCAGGTTTTTCAACAATGTATAGCAAGAGAACAAAGCAAATTAGATAAGAGAAGTCAATTCAAAAATTGTGTACTCTATCTGAATCATGAAATTTTAATTTTGACTTTACTGTCCCTTTAATGCCATTGTTTGCCTGCAAATGTATGTACACAGAATCAACCCATACTAAGGGATCAATTAATCAAATGCTTTCACCAGCCTTTGAGCCCCTACGACTGCAGGTTCTCACAAGAGACCGCTGCTTTCCTAACCTTTCGCCACCTTTACGGTGCAGTCTAGTCCGACCAGGGAGATTGACAGCTCCTGCCAGAGTGTGATTGGCTGTGCGCGGGCGGAATTGCACGCAAGCGCAAAATAGCGCTTGTGTGCAATGGCAAATTCCTCCAGGGAATGTGCCCCTGTCCGCCTCAGCTTGATAAATCTAACCCTAGGTTTCAAGAAGCTCACTGAATAGAAGAATGTTTGGAGTGGAGTAGATCTGCACAAGGACCTAAGTGTGAGGAGAGAGGGGCAAGCATTAAAAATGAAAAATAATGTTATTGTTTTAGTTATTGTTTAGTTATTGCAATTGTTATTATTAAGGTAAGAATTATTTTTCTCCTTCCAATAAAGTGCAGTTGAAAAGTTGATCAAATATAAAGGATTAACCAATTAAAGTGGAGATAGTTCACTTTCAAACTATTGCATTTCAATAATCTATCTATCCATATCTAATGTTATATAACCAAATCAGTAATGGTCTGATATAACTGGAAAAAATAATCTGAAAAAATATTATTAATCTAAAAATGAAAACCATGCTTTAAATGGGTCTTATTGACTAGTGATTTAAATCATGAGTTTAATCAAATCCACCCTAGTTTATTTGTCTGGAGAGATGACACATTCAAGGGTTTCATGTGATGAAAAGCAGCATAAACACACGTTTAGGGCTAGATTCAAAGTGAGGCGCAAACGATTTTGCAAGGGATTTTGCATGTGGTTAACTGCTTTCCAAAACTATAAAATGCCACAAAACACATTAAAATACATTACAAAGTACACTTACACTCATAACAACACTGTCTCATAATAATTATTTGAAAAAAAATATTGAGGTAAAAAAAAGTTATAAGGGCTCAAACATATGAGATCTCGGGTGTTAGAAAGAAAAAAAAGCAGGCAAAGGGCTTTAACATTGAGATACATACAGATACATTGCTAATGATGTTTATATATTAAGATGTGTGCCTACCTGCAGCTCTTATTGATTTTTATGCTTTTATCAGGGCTGGATTGGCCTACCAGGATACCAGGAGATTTCCCGGTGGGCTGCAGCAGCTGGGGCTGGAAAGCTTTAATTTAAAGGGGTGAATAATATATGCAATTGGCTTGTAGGGTTGCTATTTAACGTCAATCTGACATTTTTATTTAATACTAAGTAATATAATTTAATTGTGAAAAAAATATTGGGGCAGGAGTGTCCCAGTAATCCCTTTTCAGAAAAATGGGGCATGTGCATTCTACCGACTCAACGGAAAATAGGGCTGATCTTCATATTTTTTCCAGGGCTGCTTTTTATTCTTAGTCCGGCTCTGGCTTTTATTGCTTATCACGCTGTCACTTTTTTGCTTATTAAAATTGAGTTGCTTTGAGTACTTCCCCTCATTTCTAGTTTTTTGTTCTATAAAAATAGCTATACATGATGAATATATGGCTATATATAACAAAAGTATATTGCAGATTTTATATATATATATATATATATATATATATATATATATATATATATACACGGTTTATCATTTTATATTACCATATTAAAGTGTTTAATGTCTTAAGTATAGCATCTAGCTACATAAGGTATCCTCAGTTGCACAAGAACGAGTTTGCTAATGAGGAACATCCCTTCTACAGACTGAAAATAAATAAGAGAATTTAGATAAGCAGTAAATGTACACAAACTATCTAGGACAGATACATATGTACATATAAATAACATAAAAATTAAAGTATAGCGATTTATATTATTGCCACTACAAATCACTTCAGGATAGTATACGAGGAATAAAAGAGGTAACCTGATGTGGTTAGTGAGCAGTGCTTGCCTGAATAATCACCTGTTTTCTTCTATAAATGTAAGAGAGTAAAGGAGCTGGATGCTTTGGGTATGCTCAGCAGAGTGAAACCTTGAGCCCTGTTAAGTTGGTGCATAAAAGCCTGGCGCTGTACACACAGGACCAGAATAATGATGAAAGGGGAAAAAGATGTTGCTGAATGAGAAGCATAGATTCAGAACACCATGAGTGATAGTAAGGGGAGCATAAAACAAAATGTCCTGATTTACTGTCAGGTCCTTAGCCTGTTCTTAAAGGGTGTGGGAAGTAGTGCTTCCAAAACCATGTGGCGCACTAAGGACAGTGCTGGTAATAGCGGAATTGTCGATCATAGTCCAGGGCGCTAATCAGGACCTGGGTTGCACTAAAATGAGAGTGGGTCTCACCCGCGACAGCGCTAAACATAGAAGGCAGTGAAGTTAATACTGAAAGTGGCACTTCTTTGTCAACAGTATAGGAATGGGAGTTAACTATATGGAATACGCTTCTTAAATGTTGAGTCTGATACCTCATGTAGTTAAAGGGAAATCTTGTACAGTATACTGAATGTTTATGTCAATTTTCCATTCCTTATCTAAGAGCCTAAATTTGAAACAAAAGAAACATATGAAAGATGTATGCAAGAAACTTTGGATTTACTATCTAATACTCGACATGGAGATTTCTAAATACCTTCTGTTTGAGTTTGGTAAACAATACCAAAATGCGCCTTAAACCCTTCTGATCGTGATGGATTCACGAGACACTCACCTCCGCCTAACAGATGAAAAATCGAGCGGATGTGCTTTAGGGCCCCAGCATGTGTTGCTCTGCAATGGCAATTATAAGTAGGGGGTAATGGCTGAGCACGTAGATCGCTGTAAAATAAGAGGGATTCCAGAGAAAATTACTGAGGGTAATGGTGTTATAAACGGCCCGTGTGACTCCCCCCACTAAAAAACGTAAGGTTCAAGGAACTGCACTTACGTCCCAGCAGCCCATAATATACCCACAGGACACTTGTTCTAAATAGCAGGCCAAGACGATTGCCAACATGTCGCTTCATTGGAGCTTTCTAAGAGAGCATTCTTTCCTGCTAGATTATGCAGCACATATTGGCAGATCTGTTCTCCTTGGGGAGTCTGCAAGGAAAAAAACCTTTAAAAGGACATTATACACTCATTTTTTCTTTGCATAAATGTTTTGTAGATGATCTATTTATATAGCCCATAAAGTTTTTTTTTAAAAATAAATGTATAGTTTTGCTTATTTTTAAATAACATTGCTCTGATTTTTAGACTCCTAACCAAGCCCCAAACTTGCGCTTGCATATTTAGGCTATTGTGGGTGTGTGATCTCTGAAAGTATACAATAATTAGGAGCACCAGCCGAAATAGGGTAAAAACAAGTCTTTATTAGAACATATGATTAAAAGCCAGGTTCTCAGGCAAATAAGAACACGGAGGTCCTCCTAATTCTTGTATACTTTTGGATCCTGGACCTCCCTAGTGAGCACAGCCAAATAGGTTAATCTGTATCCCGACAACAGCTCCAAGCGATACAGCCGGAGGAGCCGACTAGATTTGGACCAATCAGAAGGCAGCGGCTCTTCACACCCCCTGGACGTCAACGGAGACGGAGCCACTTGATTGGCGTATCACAGACAAAGAGGTTTTCCGAACGCCGCGCCCAAACCAATCACTTAATGACTGAAAGGACAGGCCCCCAGTGATGTCAGCGACAATCGCCAGCAGTGATAGCGTGTAAGAGATACACGCTTAACAACGCACGGCAGGGCATTCGATGTGAGGGGAATCCTCTGTGCAAGATTGAGTGAGCCCGGTAAGTCTGCATTGGCTGAAGCTGATATTGATTACAACAGTGACTTTCACATTGCTTTATTTGTACTTTAACACTGGGGAGCGTTTACTACAGCCTAAAGGTCTCGACACAGGCATACAACTTTGAGACTGCATTGATATCATTCCGGGACTGTATTGGCATTTGGTCTATTTCTATAACACACAACATTGTTACTATACAGTGTGTTTGTTCCCACTACTTTCATTACCACCTACAGGAGATATCCTCCTTTGTGTGATCTCTGAGCCAATCCGGCTCAATTCCTACTCGCTTTCTCCTCTACAAAAGAACCTCTCAAATTGAGTACTCAGTACTAACTAATTAGTAACTACTAATCAAATAGACCAGATATATTTAGTACTTGAAGGAATAGGTTAGGGTTAGGGGTTTAGGGTTAGGGGGTTAGTAGTTTAGGGTTTAGGATTAGAATATTTTTTTCTTGTTTTCCTCCTCTAAAAACTAGGTGCGTCTTATAGGCAGGTGCGTCTTATGGAGCGAAAAATACGGTATATAATACAATACTAAGCTCCTTTTTAAATGTCTATGAAATTCTCTTGAAGGGCGTAAAGATTTCCTGAGCAGTCCTTCTGTAAAAGAAAGGTGCAATAGTGTACATAGTTTTGAATGATAATAATAAATGAAAATAGGCTTACCAGTGGTCGAGGTATTTCAGCCTCTCAAAAGTATTTTTGAGTGCAGACCAGTACCAATGCACAAAATATAAATTATGCTTACCTTATAATTTAATTTACATCTGCATGGGAAGAGTCCACAGCTGCATTCCTTACTTGTGGGAAATACTGAACCTGGCCACCAGGAGGAGGCAAAGACACCCCAGCCAAAGGCTTAAATACCTCCTCCACTTTCTCATAACCCAGTCCGTCTGCCAAGGAAACAAGGAACAGTAGGATAAATATCAGGGTGAAAAAGGTGCCAGAATAAAACATTTAAGATTTAGGGCCGACCATCAGAGAACACAGGCGGGAGCTGTGGACTCTTCCCATACAGATGGAAATTAAATTATCAGGTAAGCATAATTTATGTTTTCCATCTTAATATGGGAAGAGTTCACAGCTGCATTCCTTACTTGTGGGAAACATATACCCAACCTCTAGAGTACACGGAATGCTAACAGGAGGGAAAAAAGAGAGGTGGACCCTAATCTGAGAGCACCACAGCCTGCAAAACCTCTCTCCCGAAGGCCGTCTTACGGCCCCATTTATGAAGGCCGAAGAGGAAACCACTGTTCTTGTAAAATGAGGCGTAATCCTCAGAGGAGACTTATGTCCCGCCATTTCTATGCTAAACGGATGACACTCCTCAGGCAAAAAGATAAGGAAGTCGAAGAGGCCCTCTGACCCCTACGCTTCCCGGAAAAACAAACAAACGGAGAAATAGGTTTGTCTAAATTCCTTTGTGGCCTGAAGATAGAACTTCAAGGCACAAACCACATCCAGAAATACATTGTAAACGTTCCTTCGACAAAGAAGGAACCACAATCTCTTGATTGATGTTGTGAATTGACACAACCTTAGGAAGAAACCTAACTTGGTTCGTAGAACAGCCTTATCGGCATAAAAAGCCAGATAAGGAGGGATGCATTGCAAGGCAGGAATCACAGATACTCTGCATGCAGAAGCAATAGCCAATAGAAAAGGAACCTTCCAAGACAAAAATGTAATGACTACTTCATGCATAGGTTCCAACGGAGCCCATTGCAAAACTGTAAGGACAAGATTTAAACTCCAAGCAGGAGCCTTAGATCTAAACACAGGTCTGATCCCAGAAGAGCCTTAACAAATGGCTGCACATCTGGAAGCTTCTGCAAACCTCTTGTGCAGTAACACAGACAGGGCAGAAAAGTTCCTTCAGGTGACTTGCATAAAGCCCTTCTCCAGTACATACTGGATAACAGAATAAGTAGGTCCTCCACACCTTATGATAGATGCGACGAGCAACCAGCTTACGAGCTTGAATGAGAGTAAAAATAACTCTCTCAGAAAACCCTCTCTTGGCTAGGACTAAGCGTTCAATCTCCACGCAGTCAGCCTCAGAGAATCTAGACATTGATGAACAAAGAGACATTGGTCAGCAGATCTCTGCGACAAGGTAACTTCCACGGAGGAGATGATGACATCCCCACTAGATCCGCGAACCATATCCTTCGCGGCCAAGACGGAGCAGTCAGCATTACTGATGCCCACTTGACTCAAGCCACTACACTACGAAGTACTGGTAACGGTCGGAAAGGATAAATTAGTTTGAACCTCCAAGGCACCGCTAATGCATCTGTTAGCTCCACCTGAGGATCCCTGTACCTCGACCCCTATCTGGGTAGCTTGGTATTGAGACGTTATAAGATCTTCCTCTTGCAAATCTCTGCAAACACTCAGGATGGAGAGACCATTCTCCCGGATGAAAGGATTGGCTGATGAGGAATCTGCTTCCCAGTTGTCCACACCCGGAATGTGAATCTCTGACAGCGAACAAATGCGGTTCTCCCCCACACCAGAATCCGAGATACTTCCTTCAAAACGAGGGAACTTCTTGTTTCCCCCTGATGGTTGATGTAAGCCACCGAGGATATATTGTTTGATTGGAATCTGATTAACTGGGATGAACCAAGTAGAGGCCAAGCCTTCAGAGCATTGTATATTGCTCAAAGATCCAAAATAAGATCAGGAGTGAGCTTTACTTCCTGAGACCAGATGCCCTGTGCCTTCCAGGCACCCCAAACAGCTCCCCATACTGACAGACTTGCAACCGTAGTCACAATCACCCAGGATGGTCTTGAGATGGACGTCCCACAGGACAAGTGGTCCGGACAAAACCACCAAGAGAGCAATTCTCTCAATTGGTTGTCCAGAGAAATCTGTTGAGACAGATCTGAATGATCACCGTTCCACTAGTTCAGCATGCGCAGTAGCAACAGTCTGAGGTGACTTCTTAGGGACCACGAAAAGGTTTGAAAGGTTTGAATAGTATCCCAAACCTCTCACTGCGATAGGCACTGGGACAATAACTGTTTAGACTTAAAACCTATCTTGTAACCCTAAGCTATTATCTCCAGGACCCATGGATCCTGCACGTCTCTGAACCAAGTGACTGAAAAGAGCGACATACTGCCCCCTACACGATCCAGAAGAGGACCGGGGACTGCCCAATTATGCCGACCTAGACTAGGCGGGCTTCTTGCTCTGCTTGGATTTATTCCAGGACTGAGCTGGCTTCCAAGAGCTCTTGGTTTGCTCTGGCTTAGCGGAGGACTGCTGACAAGGGCTTCATCAGAACGAAAAGAAACGCAAATCGCCCCTTAGATTAGTTCATATACTCTTGCGGTAGGAGGGCAGCCTCGCCCCCTGTGACCGTGGAGATAATTGAGTCCAGGCCTGGACCAGATAAAAACATTCCCTTAAAGGGAGGGAAGAATTCTAGACTTCAACCAGAGCCCGACGGGCCTGAACAGAAAAATCTGAAGCCATAGCATTCAAGCGATTAAACTGCCTAATAGCAGCACAGATAAAAGAATTAACAACCCTCAAAGCCGTAAATCTTTTCTGAGTAACGTCGAGGGGATCCTCCACCCTGATCAAATCCTATAAGGAGTCACATGAGAAGGTAGTTTCTCCAGTAACCGCGGCAACAGCCGACCGCCGGTTCAAACAAATATCCTGTATGTTGAAACATCTTTCTTAACAGAATTTCCATCTTTTATCCATGGGCTCTTCAAACAAAGATCTATCCTCAAGCAGACTCCGACACAGAATGTTCATATTCTGAAGTCTCAGAAAGAACTCAGAAAGAACTTCATCCTCGGATAACCCTCAGTTAAATCCAATAAATTATCTGATGTACTCTGGGAAGGAGTGCAATATGTAACCTTTCGCTTGTGCTTAGCAGAGCGAGCATTAAAGGCCGCAGACACCGCTGTCTGAACTGTACAGAAACGTCTGGTGAAAAAAGGCCCTCTCCAGATGGAGGATCAGCAATTCTACGGGAAAACTGCTTGTGTAGAGATATAATAATGTAGGCTACGCACCTCACTGGACGAAAACTTCTCAGAGGTGGACGGCTCCGTGGTATCAAACATGTTTGATATTATCCATTATCAAGGCATATGGAACATAATTGAGAGGCCAAAACTAAGGCCTCCTCACCAAATAAACAGGAATTACTCAAAATAACAGAATCCTCCATCGCTAGTGCAATAACCGGAGAACTAGAGAAATAAAACATCTTATTTTATTCAAAAAACGGCACCCTTATACCCCAATGGCTGGGGCACTCACCACCTCCTATGACCTAGACAGTACAGAGATTTATGACTCTGATAAACACCCGGTCAGGAAAAAGGGAATGAATCACATGGTGCACAAAGCAGGACCGTTCCTGCTATGAGAAAGTGTGCCAAGCTTGTAAGTTGCATGGCTCTCAAAGTGAAAGTGAAACCTGTATATTCCATAACAGCCTATGAGCCCATAACATATCACACATAAAAGCAGCATAAAATCAAATAAACATATAAGATTATTCCCCCCTGTTCAATATTCCCTCTAAGGAGATATTAACCCTTGATTTTATACAGATAAAAGGAGTCACACTGTGACCCTGTCTTCTTGCGTTATTATACATGTATAAAATATGAAACAATCGGACCTTCAAGTGTGACAGATAGTAACATCGCTTCTGACATGGACTTGAATGAAGAAAGCAGGCAGCAAAGCTCTGCAGTGCTGATTGCCTATAGAGCTGTTAATATGAGTCAAGATGGTCTCGCAGAAAGACTCTCCCTGCATCTCCGGACTCTAACTTTCATCCATGCTCTCACTGAGAGGCTGACAGGACTACTTAAAACTCCAGTCCCATCTCGAAGAGTACTACCCTCCATAAGAGACTACTCCGAAATCTTCTAACACTTCTCTCCCAACCTCCTGTGATGAAAGGCAAATAATGACTGGGGTTATGAGGAAGTGGGGGAGGTATTTAAGCCTTTGACTGGGGTGTCTTTGCCTCCTCCTGGTGGCCAGGTCCAGTATTTCCCACAAGTAAGGAATGCAGCTGTGGGCTCTTCCCATATTAAGATGGAAATGCTTTTATATTTTTTTCCAGCCTCTGCCAGGCTGATCTTCCTTACACATTGCTCCTCATCTACTGCAACTCTCTGCCAGTCCTTTCACTGGCTTCCTCTAACCTCCAGAACAAAACACAAAATCCTGACTCTAACTTTTAAAGCTCTCAATAACACTGCTCCACCCTATATCTCCAACCTGTCTCCAGATACTCTCCCTCCTGTAGCCTTCGCTCAGCTCATGACCTCCTTCTCTCATCCTCTCGTTACCTCCTTTACCTCCTCACATTCCCCTCTACAAGACTTCTCCAGACTGGCCCCTATTTTCTGGAACTCTTTGCCTCGCTCCACAAGACTCTCCCCTAGTTTTCAAACTTTCAAGCGCTCCTTAAAGACTCTACTGTTCAGGGATGTATATAATATACACTTATCTTAGTTCCTCTCCTCCTTTAGTTATTCCCTTGAACTTCCTTATCATGTAAGGTTAAAAGCTTAGCTGCTTTGTAGATCACCTTCATGAGACCTGATCTACAACAGTGAAACTCTTGGTAGGGTCCTTTATCCCTTTGTCTCCAATAATTGTTACCTGAATATTAGATCTATGTTTTTTGCGCTTCGGAATCTGTTGGCGCTCTACAAATAACTAATAATAATAATAATAATAATAATAATACCACCTAATTTTGTGATGAGTAAGCACTAAATACTATTATTCTACCATATGTTTCTCTTATGTATATATGGCGAGTGTATACCTAGGTGAGATATTGTTATCTAGAGGCAAAAAGTTAAAATTATTTACTAAGCTTTAGGTTCATACTAATATTTTCATGCCCAGTTTATCTCAAATGTTTTATTGAAGGGACATCCTTTTCCATAATTTTTATTGTTGAAAAAGATAGATAATCCATTTATTACCCATTCCCCAGTTTTGCATAACCAACACTGTTATATTAATATACTTTTTACCTCTGTTATTACCTTGTATCTAAGTCTCTGCAGACTGCCACCTTATTTCAGTTCTTTTAACAGACTTGCATTTTAGCCAATCAGTGCTGACTTCTAGGTAATTCCACAGCAGTGAGCACAATGTTATTTATATGGCACACTAGTGCTATTTAACTGTAAAAAAAATAAGACCTCTGCTCCATAACTTGTCCGCTGCCTCTGAGGCTGCGGTCTTCAATCCGCCCGATCCTTTACAATCGGGCTGATTAACACCACCTGCAGGGGGCGGCATTGCACAAGCAGTTCACCAGAACTGCTTGTGCAATGATAAATGCAGACAGCGTATGCTGTCTGCATTTATCGATGTGCGGCAGACATGATACGCTACATCGTATCATGTCCGTCCACACTTTAGTAAATCGGCCCCTTAGTTTAAAAAATGTATGTTTGTTTTTTTGTAGCATGACAAATACTATTTGCACTTATTTTCTAAAAACCTCAATAAAAAAAAGAAAGAAAATTTACTTTTCTTCAAGTTGTAACTTAATATTAAACCAATGGTAATGAATAACATGCTGCTTCATGTGCTGTCATGAGGAACGTAAGAGAAATGCTTGCGCATAATACTTAGCCTAAAGGTATAGCCACAAAGACTCTTTAGAACATTTTATGTGGAACACATTACTGATTTAGCAAATGGCTGTGCAAACTGGTGAATCAGGACCGTTCCTTATCATGTCAAACAACCAGCGTCTAATCATTAGCCAGGCAATAATCATGTTTACAAAGGAGTGTGCAACCAATAGCCTAACTTCAAATACAGGACAAAACAAATATAGATTTAATTTAGTGAAATATTTATAAATGCAGCCACATTTATAAAGTAAATTAGTAATACAATTTACATTTGCAATTTGCTACAGCTGGTCTGCATAGTGAGAAGTGTTTATTTGCTACTTGTAAGCAATTAGTTTCATGTTAGCAAGAATATCTTCTGTACCATAAATAGACCCTTACTGAGGAGCCAGAAATTGTTATGAGCTAGGAATGGTTGTTATAAAAGGTACAGATAAATTCCATACAATTCCATTACACGACAAGTGCACGTGTGTTGTTGTGCTGAAGCACCTTTAATAAATATTAAAATTAAATGGACGCAAACGCTTTGCTATTGGATGGGGCACATTACATCATTTTACATAAACTCTGTCTACTTTATGGTCTGTCGTTTAGATGCTTTGTTTCCAGGAAAAGGTATGTTTATTTTATTACATATATGTTATACATTTTTACTAATGTTTACCCTTTAAATGCGATTTGCAAAATTAATTTTGCTGCATTTTTTTAAAAATTATTACAATCCGCTATCAAATTATGTATAATAGTTCAATGTCTTTTTGTCTTGTTTTTTCACCTTTTTTTTTAAATCATACTCTGTTCTAGAATTACGTATTGTAGCTCTACATCCCATTAACTTAAAGGAACAATGTACTCAGACAAGCAAGCTGATAAAAGTGCATTGTATTCAAAGCAACTGCAGACACACCCTTTCAAATAGACTGGGCTCTCTCCCAGCCAACACCACTAGGAAGTTGATTTTTGACGCCGCCTGTTGTTTTGATCACTTTTTATAGCCTGTACTACAGTATTTACATGCATAGGGGCAGAATTATCAAATGGCGGGCGGACATGATTCGCTGTAACGTGTATAATACAGAGCAGGAGCTTTACATTTTTGCTGTGGCTGCAGTGCTGTATATTATTATTGAGTGTTTTTTAAATATATTTTAAGTAGCTGTAAAACTATTGTTTAAAATGCAAAAATGTAAAGCTCACATGATGTATCATGCACACTAACCTGAAGCACATCTGTGAGTGTACACTACAGCTGTCACAGGCTGTGAGAATACCTGAACTCCAAGATGGCAGCCCCAAGTACAAAGAGGCGGAGCTTCAGTATCTGGCACCTTTAAGCTATTAAAACAGGAGAACTGAATTGTATAGACCTGCAGGAACAGGATGAAATACAATAACATAGTAAGTAGTTACTATTCTTTTGTAGTTGTGCACAGTAGTTTAATGCCCCTTTAACATTTTTAAACAACAGATTCCATAAACACAGATCTGTCTGCTTGAGCTGGCAAGAATAAAATCCAAACATTTGACTTTCTGAACAAAACGGGTTTTTGCTTCAAGAACAGTCGAGCCATTCACAGTGCCACACACCTGAGAGGGATTAAATTGTACATTTAAATACAAGATGAATTATTCATTATATAAAGAATGTTCCCTGCAAGGTGAGAGATCTCTCACAGAACAGAAGCTGGATTAACGCTTTTAAAGCTTTTCAACACAGTTGCTTCTCAGGGCAAATCATCTACGTTTATAGATGCCGTCAATTTGAATTTTTGAACTCTGTATTATTTGTGACCTATGGATAGTTGCCAGATCTTACAGTTGAAAGAAGCAGCCACATTTAAATTGTTGAGTATTATATTTCTGTCTGATTCATATAGTAAGAAATACTCCTTTTGGGTACAGGACGAGATAAAAAAACACAACACAAACAATGGAAGAATAGCTTCAAACAAATGTTTAGATATTTTTTACCACAGTAAAATGCATTCACTTTCACTTTGAGCATTTGTATAAAATGAATAAAACAGGGCTCTACACGTTTGATAAAGGAACACAAGTCAAAATAAAAAAACTTTAATGTTTCAGATAGAACACACAATTAAAAAAATAAAAATGCTTCCTTTATAAATTATACTCGGTAGATTATGAGTTATGCGTGCTATAGGGAATTTAACGAACGCAACAAAAGTTGCGTTATTTCACCCTCTATAGCGCAGCCATTAACAAGTTTTGAAACAGCCGGCTTGTGCATGCGATATGGTTGTGTTGAGCTCCATACCGGACAAAATACAAGCGTGCACGCTTTCCCCATAGACATCAATGAGGAGAGCGGGTTAGAAAAAAACCTAACACCTGCGATCGCGGAATGAAAAGCTCCGTAACGCAGCCCCATTGATGTCTATGGGTGAAAAAAAAGTTATGTTTAAACCTAACACCCTAACATAAACCCTAAGTCTAAACACCTCTAATCTGCTGCCCCCGGCATTGCCGACACCTACATAATGTTATTAACCCTTAATCTGCTGCTCCCGATATCGCCGCCACTTAAATAAATCTATTAACCCTAATCTGCCACTCCGATATCGCCGTCACTATACTAAAGTGATTAACCCCTATTCCCTTGCGCTCCAACATCGCCCACACTATAATAAATCTATTAAACCCTATTCCACTGCTCCCTGACATCGCCGCCACTAAATAAAGCTGTTAACCCCTAAACCTCTGGCCTCCCACATCACTACCACTAAATAAATCTATTAACCCCTAAGCCGCCAGCACCCCACATCGCAACAACCTAAATTAAACTATTAACCCCTAAACCTAACCGTAACCCTAAACCTAACACCCCCTAACTTTAACATAATTAAAATAGAGCTAAATTAAAGTTACAATTATTAACTAAATAATGCTGAAAGATATAAAAAACACACAGCGCCCCCCGATTCAAGGTAGCATAAAAACAATTTTTTATTTACATGCTCAAAAAAGCAAATATTGCACTCACAAGATAGCAGTGATTAGGAGTATCATAAACGTGATTACAATCCTCCGTGGCTTGGATGTGTTCAGCCTGAGTAGAAGGCTCTTTTATAAGTACAGGTGTTTCCGCAGCGTCTATACTTCAGAATTTAAATACAGGTGGTGGTGAAGTAAGTTTGTGCTAAGATTTCTACGTTGATATGCGCTTCTCAGCATTGTTGAAGCCCGATTCCTCTCAGAGTACAGCGAATGTCAGAGGGACGTGAAGGGAGTATCACCTATTGAATACGATGATTTCTCTAACGGGGGTCTTTTTCATGGGTTCTCTGTTATCGGTCGTAGAGATTCATCTCCTACCTCCCTTTTCAGATCGACGATATACTCTCAAATTTACCATTACCTCTACTAAGAACTGTTTTAGTACTGGTTTGGCTATCTGCTATATGTGGATGGGTGTCTTTTGGTAAGTATGTTTTCATTTACTTAAGACACTCTCAGCTATGGTTTGGCACTTTATGCAAATTATGTAAAGTTCTAAATATATGTATTGTACTTATATTTGCCATGAGTCAGGTTCATGTATTTCCTTCTGCAGACTGTCAGTTTCATATTTGGGAATGTATACACTTTAAGAAATTTATTTCTTACCTGTGGTTTAGTCTTTTTCATTTTGACTACTTTTTGCATTTGCGGGTATTAGGCCTGCGGGTGCGTCAAATGTTAGACTTTATTGCATCATTTTTGGCGAGAACTTTTTTGGCGTGGGAAATTATGTTTTTGACGCAACTTCGTCATTTCCGGCGTCATACGTGACGTCGAGACCTTTCACACGGCGGCGTCATTAGTGACGGAAGTGTGTCATTTCCGGTCATTTTTGACGGCAAAAAAGTTTACTTTACGTTGTGCGTCATACTTGGCGCCAATTTTTCTTCATTATTTCAATACCCCATTGTTGTTTGCCTCCTGCTTTCTTTTCTATCAAGAGGCCTATGCTTTTGCATTTTTTCCCATTCCTGAAACTGTCATTTAAAGAAATAGATAATTTTGCTTTATATGTTGTTTTTTCTTTTACATTGAGCAAGATGTCCCAATCTGATCCTGCCTCTGAAGTTTCTGCTGGAACATTGCTGCCTGACATGGGTTCTACAAAAGTTAAGTGCATTTGTTGTAAAATTGTAGAAATTATTCCACCGAATGTCATTTGTAATAGTTGTCATGATAAACTTTTACATGCAGATAGTGTTTCTATCAGTAATAGTACATTGCCAGTTGCAGTTCCTTCAACTTCTAATGTGCATGCTATACCTGTAAATTTTAAAGAATTTGTTTCTGATTCTATTATGAAGGCTTTGTCTGCATTTCCACCTTCTAATAAACGTAAAAGGTCTTTTAAAACTTCTCATTTAGCTGATGAAATTTCAAATGACCAACAACATAATAATTCATCCTCTTCTGATGAGGATCTATCTGAAACAGAAGATCCTTCCTCATATATTGACACTGACAAATCTACTTATTTATTTAAAATAGAGTATATGCGTTCTTTATTAAAAGAAGTGTTAATTACTTTGGATATTGAGGTAACCAGTCCTATTGACGTTCAGTCTAATAAACGTTTAAATACTGTTTTTAAACCTCCTGTGGATTCCCCAGGTGTTTTTCCCATTCCTGAGGCTATTTCTGATATGATTTCTAGGGAATGGAATAAGCCAGGTACTTCCTTTATTCCTTCTTCAAGGTTTAAGAGATTGTATCCTTTACCAGCAAAATCTATAGAGTTTTGGAAAAGGTCCCCAAAGTTGATGGGGCTATTTCTACTCTTGCTAAACGTTCCACTATTCCTATGGAAGATAGCACTTCCTTTAGGGATCCTTTAGATAGGAAACTTGAATTTTATCTAAGGAAGGCCTATTTATATTCAGGTCATCTTCTCAGACCTGCTATTTCTTTGGGTGATGTTGCGGCTGCATCAACTTTCTGGTTGGAAAATTTAGCGCAACATGAATTGGATTTTGACATAGCTAGCATTGTTTGCTTACTGCAACATGCTAATCATTTTATTTGTGATGCAATTTTTGATATAATCAAAATTGATGTTAGATCCATGTCTTTAGCTGTCTTAGCTAGAAGAGCTTTATGGCTTAAATCTTGGAATGCTGATATGACATCTAAATCTAGATTACTATCTCTTTCTTTCCAAGGTAATAATTTATTTGGTTCTCAGTTGGATTCTATTATTTCAACTATCACTGGAGGAAAAGGAGTTTTTTTGCCTCAGGATAAAAAACCTAAGGGTAAATCTAAGGCTTCTCACCGTTTTCGTTCCTTTCGTCGGAATAAGGAACAAAAACTCAATCCTCCTCCCAAGGAATCTGCTTCCAGTTGGAAGCCTTCCTCAAATTGGAATAAATCCAAGCCATTTAGGAAACCAAAGTCTGCCCCTAAGTCCGCATGAAGGTGCGGCCCTCATTCCAGCTCAGCTGGTAGGGGGCAGATTAAGGTTTTTCAAGGATTGTTGGGTAAAATCTGTCCAAAATCATTGGATTCAGAGCATTGTCTCTCAAGGGTATCGAATAGGATTCAAAGTAAGACCTCCTGTGAGAAGATTTTTTCTCTCACGCATCCCTGTAAATCCAGTAAAAGCTCAGGCTTTTCTGAAGTGTGTTTCAGACCTGGAGTCTTCAGGGGTAATCATGCCAGTTCCTCTTCAGGAACAAGGTTTGGGGTTTTATTCAAATCAATTCATTGTACCAAAGAAAGAAAATTTGTTCAGACCAGTTCTGGATCTGAAAATTTTGAATCGTTATGTAAGAGTACCAACTTTCAAGATGGTGACTATAAGGACTATTCTGCCTTTTGTTCAGCAAGGACATTATATGTCCACAATAGACTTGCAGGATGCATACCTTCATATTCCGATTCATGCAGAACACTTTCAGTTTCTGAGATTCTCTTTTCTAGACAAGCACTACCAATTTGTTGCTCTTCCATTTGGCCTAGCAACAGCTCCAAGAATCTTTTCAAAGGTTCTGGGTGCCCTACTATCTGTAATCAGAGAACAGGGTATTGCGGTGTTTCCTTATTTGGACGATATCTTGGTACTAGCTCACTCTTTACATACTGCAGAATCTCACACGAATCAACTAGTGTTGTTTCTTCGGAAATATGGTTGGAGGATCAATTTACCAAAAAGTTTCTTGATTCCTCAGACAAGGGTCACCTTTTTAGGCTTCCAGATAGATTCAGTGTCCATGACTCTGTCTCTAACAGACAAGAGACATTTAAAATTGGTTGCAGCCTGCCGGCACCTTCAGTCTCAGTCATTCCCTTCAGTGGCTATGTCCATGGAAGTTTTAGATCTTATGACTGCAGCATCGGACGCAATCCCCTTTGCTCGTTTTCACATGAGACCTCTACAGCTTTGTATGCTGAATCAATGGTGCAGGGATTATACAAAGATATCACAATTAATATCCTTGAATCCCAATATACGACACTCTGACATGGTGGATAGATCACCATCGCTTGGTTCAAGGGGCTTCTTTTGTTCGCCTAACCTGGACTGTGAACACAACAGATGCGAGTCTTTCAGGTTGGGAAGCTGTTTGGGGATCTCTGACAGCACAAGGGGTTTGGAAATCTCAAGAGGCGAGATTACCAATAAATATTTTAGAACTCTGTGCAATTCTCAGGGCTCTTCAATTCTGGCCTCTACTAAAGAGAGAACCGTTCATTTGTTTTCAGACAGACAATATCACAACTGTGGCTTATGTCAATCATCAGGGTGGGACTCACAGTCCCCAAGCTATGAAAGAAGTATCTCGGATACTTGCCTGGACGGAATCCAGCTCCTGTCTAATATCTGCGGTGCATATCCCAGGCGTAGAGAATTGGGAGGCGGATTATCTCAGCCGCCAGACTTTACATCCAGGGGAGTGGTCTCTCCATCCAGATGTGTTTTCTCAGATTGTTCAGATGTGGGGGCTTCCAGAGATAGATCTCATGGCCTCTCATCTAAACAAGAAACTTCCCAGATACCTGTCCAGGTCCAGGGATGTTCAGGCGGAAGCAGTGGATGCGCTGACACTTCCTTGGTGTTATCAACCTGCTTACATCTTTCCGCCTCTAGTTCTCCTTCAGGCAGCTGTTTCAATTTGATTCTTCTGCTTTTGATTTAAGTTTTTTTCTTTCAAAAGTGAAAATAACTTATTTTTTGGGTTGTGGATTATTTTTTCAGCGGAATATGGCTGTTTTTATTTTATTCCCTCCCTCTCTAGTGACTCTTGAGTGAAAGACTCCACATCTTGGGTATTGATATCCCATATGTCACTAGCTCATAAACTCTTGCCAATTACATGAAAGAAAACATAATTTATTTAAGAACTTATCTGATAAATTCATTTCTTTCATATTGGCAAGAGTCCATGAGGCCCACCCTTTTTATGGTGGTTATGATTTTTTGTATAAAGCACAATTATTTCCAAATTTCCTTTGTTGATGCTTTCTACTCCTTTCTTTATCACCCCACTGCTTGGCTATTCATTAAACTGAATTGTGGGTGTGGTGAGGGGTGTATTTATAGGCATTTTGAGGTTTGGGAAACTTTGCCCCTCCTGGTAGGATTGTATATCCCATATGTCACTAGCTCATGGACTCTTGCCATTGCCCTAAATATAACAGCTCTTTTCCTACAAAAGAAAAACAAACACCCCTAACAGTATACAAACCTCCACCCCCCAAACACACAAAATAAAAGTAAAGTAAAATTAATCTACCCATTGCCCTTAAAAGGGCAGTTGTATGGCCATTGCCCCTAATCTAAAAATAAAAACTCACCCCAAAACGAAAAAACATTACACAAAATAAATTAATTATCCAAAATAATAAAAATTATTCCTATTCTAATGCCCATTTAAAAAAAAAAATCACCCGGAAATAAAAGAAACCTAATCTAGAATAAACTACCAATAGCCCTTAAAACGGCTTTTTGTAGGGCATTGCCCTAAATATATCAGCTCTTTTTCTGAAAAAAATACAAAGACCCCCCCCCAAACCCACAAAATAAAAAAAACTATCTAAAAACCTAATCTACCCATTTCCCTGAAAATAGCATTTGTATGGGCATTGCCTTGAAAATGGCATTCAGCTCTTTTGTTGCCCTTAAAAGGGCATTCAGCTCTTTTAAGAGTGCCCACCCTAATCTAAAAAAAAACCCACCCCAAAAAACCTTAAAAAAAACCGACATGGAGATCCTCTTCATGCGATCGTCCGCCGCACACTGAGGATTTAAATGCAAGGTACCCCTTTTATACTGGGGGTACCATTGCATTCCTATTGGCTGAAAAAATTGAATCAGGAATAGGAATTAGGGCTGCTAAAATCCTATTGGCTGTTCAACATTAGTGTATTAGTGTATTAGTGGCGGCGATGTCGGGAGCGGCAGATTAGGGGTTAAAAAGTTTAATATAGTGTTTGAGATGCGGGAGGGCCTCGGTTTAGGGGTTAATAGGTAGTTTATTGGTGTTAGTGTACTTTGTTACTTAAAACTCATAACTAAAGTGCTACAGTTTTGTTGCGTAAAACTCATAACTACTGCTCTCAGATTGCGAAGCGGATCTTGTCGGTATAGGCTGGAACGCAAGCTTTTTAGCCTCACCGCAAAACTCGTAATGGTTGCGCT